>NC_134725.1:4448002-4748002 GCF_049634645.1 Pelodiscus sinensis | reverse complement strand
ATTTGGTACAGCTTCTCTTGTGCCCGAATCCCCTTCCTCTCCACCAGCTGCAGTAAGGCATCGTTCCGCCGTTTGCTGGTCTGGTGGCTTTTCACCTCTTCCTCTTCCTCGCTGTTGAGGAGTTGGGCGTCCCGGAAGCGGGCCAGCACGGACTCGAGCAGCCCCATTCGATCGCGGAGCTGCAGCCGGTGCTTCGCCACAAAGGCCGCCCCTAATGGAGACACCAGCCCTGCATTATGCTGCTGTACATGAGAGACACGACCTCCTCCTTCCCCAGTCCCTCCCCTCCGCTAGGCCAAAGCACGGGGCACGTTTCTGGTAGGTAAAGACATCCGACGTCATCAGAGGGCTGCTGAGTTGAGCCAACCTTGATGGTCTAGGGCACCCCTGCTAATGGTTCAGGCCATTCCATAGTGGGGCAGAGTTAAGGGGATCACCATGTGGGAGAAGGTTTGAGATGGGAACCGGGAAACCAGTTCTTAGCAGTGGCACTGATTAGAGTGTAGAGCAGTGTTTCTTAAAGGATGTTCTGCGGAGGAGAACAGAATTAAAAATGGCTGCCCTTAAAGGGATAAGCCTCCTTTTTATGTCAACAAATGGCTGCCCTTAAAGGCATAAGTCTCCTTTTTTTTGGTCTGGGGAATGGCCGCCTTTAATGGGAGATATGGAAGAGCAGGTTGGATAGACATCTACCAGGGATGGTCTAGATTGGTGTTTCTTAAAGTGTGTTCCATGGTACCACTGCTGTGCTGTGGAGAGAACAGAATTCAAAATGGCTGCCCTTAAAGGGACAAGCCTCTTTTTTTTTTCACTCAACTTTTCCCTGGGGGCTTTTTTTCCTCAACAAAAAAATCTTTGGTGTTCCCCATAAAAAAAAATTGTTTGGTGTTCCTCAGTCGTAAAAAGTTTACGAAACACTGCTGTAGAGTAACCTCCCTGGCAAAGGAGAGATTGGGCAGAGGTTCGGGCACCAACTTGAGACCAGGGATCAAGTCCTTGGTTTGCCACCGACTTCCGGTGTGGCCTCGGGCAAGTCACTCAGCTCTGCCAGCTGGGCAACAGCTCTGCCTTCCCACACCAGGTGGGTGAGGATAAACACAACAGAGACTGAGGATCAGAGGCGTAATAAAGCTAGCCAGCAAGGGGAGCGGAGAAATGTCACAGCTCAGTGTGGCCAAACGAGTGTAGGAGCATCTCTACCCCACCCAGAGCAAACTTACTCCATGCAGAGGGCAAAGAACAGCATAAGGAATATTTAACATTGGTGTCAATGTACATTCTGTGCCTAGGGCAGGAAGCGGTGGCACAAAGGGCAGAGTTAAGGTTAAGGTTGTTTGGGGCATTTTCAAAAACTTTGAACACTTTGTGGTTTTTTAATCCTCTTAAAACGTTAACTTTGCGTTTCTTGGCTTTCAAAGGTTTTGGCTGTTGCTGACTCCTGGCATTCTGCTCCGATTTCGGCAGCGCAGTGGGAACGGATGCCTCTTGGCAACCTTAACAAGGGTTTTGTGGTCACGGGGATAGAGACGGTGCCCTCGTGTCTATGCTTCAAGCCGGAGGACAGGAATGGGCGCAGACTGTGGAAACTCCAAAGCACAGTTAAAAAAAAAAATCGCACTGACCTGGGAGCCCGATGGAGGGCGAAGCAGGAAGTCTTACATCCCCTGGAAGAGACAAGCGAGGAATTAGTTGAGTGCCTGGTTGATTCGTTCGTGGGGGACTATCAGAGGCTGAGGGCAGTGTCTGATTTCTAGAGTTTCTTGGTTCGCCCGCTGTCCGACCTGTCCTTAAAGCTAGACTGGGGGAGCTTCCTTCCCCGACATAACCGTTAAAGCATTGGTCGTTCTTCCGAAGATCGTTTCTGGAATCTCCATCGATTCGCTGGGATCTCCTGCCCCCTATTCAACCCACCTGCTCCCTGACAGACCCCCCCACAACCTTCACCTCCTATTTTAACCCCCGCTGCTCCTCCTGCCCCCTAACCAATGCCCCTGCTCCCTGACCGTTCCCGGGGAACTCCTGCCCCATACAAAGTCCTCGTCTCCAGATCCTGGAGCGTCAGGGCGGGAGGGCAGCTGAGGGTTACGAAGGGGAGAGACTGCGGACTCGCCTCGCAGGGTTGGTGCTCCAGAGAAGGACACATGGGTTTGCCAGGCCAAATAGGGCTGACCCGGAAGGGGAAGCCCTCCATAAGACCCCTTGGTGGGTGGAGCTAGAGCTACCTAGCCCCTCCCACAGGAAGCAGAAGGGCGGGGCCAGGACTATAAGAGCAGGGAAAGCAGTCCAGATGTGCTTCCTGGCCTCCCCAGGAGGGATGCCCAATGGCCCCGACATCTGAGGGATGACCGGTTCTGGGAGGCAGGCCAACATCACTCCGAACCACGCCAGGCACCGAGTGGACCAGAGCCCGCACCAGGAGACTGGGCTGCACCACCGGGCCTGGGCCCTGAACTCATGGACACTCCAGAGGACCCTGAGAAGCAGGTAGGCTCCCAGGGGAACTAGGACGCAGCCCAGGGAAAGCCAACGTCGCGCCGGCCGGTGAGACGGAAGTCGAGGGGGCAGTGCCTTGTGGCCCGGATCCCTGCTGATCGCCACACCTGGCGTGGCTACCCTTGCTCGGCCCGTGGGCAGGCCTGAGTCTCAAACTGTTACAGACTGGCTCGATGGTTTGCTGCCCCGCCCTGACCCAGGGACGAGACGTTCCGGTTATGCCGAGCCAGTGTAGGGGGTCAGCAGGGCCGCCTGCTGACCCGCACTGGTACAGGCCCACGGACCCTAGCGGCACTAGAGATGAATGAGTCTGCCCCCAGCAGACTTGTAGCTTCCATCTCCCCTGTCCCTAGAGGTCATCATTAGGAGACCAGGCATGCCACCCCCATCCCCATGACAGTCCCATTAAACTCCGGGATGGGGCCTGATGAAAGGGTTCCCTTGTCCTTGGGGGAAGACTGTTATCCACACCCCTCCCTGTAGGGACCACAGATGGTGCTTGGTCCTGCCCTGAGAGCAGGGGACAGGAGCTTGTGGAATCTCTATGGCTGGAAATATTGAAGAGCAGGTTGAGTAGACATCTACCAGGGATGGTCTAGTTGGGGCTTGGTCCTGTCGTGAGGACAGGGGATGGGAGGTTGTGGAATCTCCATCGTTGGAGATACTGAAGAGCAGGTTGGTTAGACATCTACCAAGGATGGTCTAGTTGGGGCTTAGTCCTGCCATGAGAGCAGGGGATGGGAGGTTGTGGAATCTCCATCGCTGGAAATATTGAAGAGCAGGTTGAGTAGACATCTACCAGGGATGGTCTAGTTGGGGCTTGGTCCTGTCGTGAGGACAGGGGATGGGAGGTTGTGGAATCTCCATCGTTGGAGATATTGAAGAGCAGGTTGGGTAGACATCTACCAGGGATGGTCTAGTTGGGGCTTAGTCCTGCCATGAGAGCAGGGGATGGGAGGTTGTGGAATCTCCATCGCTGGAGATATTGAAGAGCAGGTTGGGTAGACATCTACCAGGGATGGTCTAGATGGGGCTTGGTCCTGTCGTGAGGACAGG
The DNA here is from genome assembly GCF_049634645.1 of Pelodiscus sinensis. Classification (NCBI taxonomy): domain Eukaryota; kingdom Metazoa; phylum Chordata; order Testudines; family Trionychidae; genus Pelodiscus; species Pelodiscus sinensis. The sequence continues at coordinate 4,744,453 of NC_134725.1, read as the reverse complement.
GGATGGGAGGTTGTGGAATCTCCATCGTTGGAGATATTGAAGAGCAGGTTGGGTAGACATCTACCAGGGATGGTCTAGTTGGGGCTTAGTCCTGCCATGAGAGCAGGGGATGGGAGGTTGTGGAATCTCCATCGCTGGAGATATTGACGAACAGGTTGGGTAGATATCGACCAGGGATGGTTTAGACGGGGCTTGGTCCTGCCAGGCACCTGGACTTCATGACCTGTCAAGATCCCTTCTAGTTCTAGTGTTCTATGATTCTATACACATCTACGAAGGATGGTCTAGACCATGCTTGGTCCTGCCATGAGGGCAGGGGACAGGATGTTGTGGAATCTGTATCAGTGGAGATATTGAAGAGCAGGTCAGATAGACATCTACCAGGGATGATCTAGACCAGAGTTTCCCAACCTATGGGTCAGGACCCAAATATGGGTCGCCATTACATTTCAAAAGGGTCGCCAAGTGTCTGACCAAGCCCCATCTAGACCATCCCTGGTAGATGTCTTTCCAACCTGCTCTTCAATATCTCCATCTAGACCATCCCTGGTAGATGTCTACCCAACCTGCTCTTCAATACCTCCAGCGATAGAGATTCCACAATCTCCCGTCCCCTGCCCTCATGGCAGGACCAAGGTGGCTTTTAAGGAGCCGTTCACACATTTTTTTGAATTGCCCTGGGTCACCAAGTTTTCCTGAATTGTCAAAATGGTTCCCACCTGGAAAAGGTTGGGAACCGCTGGTCTAGATGGTGCTTGGTCCTGTCGTGAGGACAGGGGACAGGAGGTTGTGGAATCTCCATCTCTGGAGATATTGAAGAACAGGTAGGACAGACATCTACCAGGGATGGTCTAGACGGGGCTTGGCCCTGTCGTGAGGACAAGGGATGGGAGGTTGTGGAATCTCCATCACTGGAGATATTGAAGAGCAAGTTGGGTAGACATCTACCAAGGATGGTCTAGATGGGGCTTGGTCGTGCTGTGGGGACAGGAGATGGGAGGTTGTGGAATCTCCATCATTGGAGATATTGAAGAATAGGTTGGATAGACATCTACCAGGGATGGTCTAGGTGGGTTTGGTCCTGTTGTGAGGACAGGGGACTGGACTTGACGACCTCTCGAGGTCCTTCTCATTCTAGGATTCTATGAGTCCCACCACGGAGCGGGCATGGTGGGCACACCCTGGTTGGATGTGGGGGAGGGTGCCTAGCAGTGTTTGGGCCACAGCTTGGTTTGGCCTTGGTGCAGGAGAAATCACTTCTGACGGCCACAAGCCAAAGAAGTCAACGGAAAGTCTCCCCCTGATGTGAATGGGTTGAGGGCCCTCACGAGTCACAAGTCACTGGACCTACCTGGCCTCACCAAGGTCTCCCAGACCAAGCTGCCGTCCTCTTGGCCCTTCACCTTGAGCTGGATTTCCTTCTTCATTTCCCGGGTGTAGATCTCCACAAACGATTGCTGCTCCCCGGGGCTCCAGTAGCAGAAGTCCAGTTGCTGAAGCAAAAGGGAGAAGGCGTTGGGAGACTCGTCCTCCGGAGCCAAGAGCGGGAACGGACAGCCCCAGGCTCCAACCACGAGGGACTCGCCGGGGGACCAGCCAGGTCCGGGTTAGACAGAGGCTCTGGCTTGTGAAAGACTAGCTGCCTTGGACTTTCTGTACCCAATGGGCGAGGCCTCCATCAACCCCAGGAGTTGGGAACCACCACGGCTCATCCATCCTAGGCGTCCCTGAAAGTTCCCAGAGCTGAGCACGCAAGATCCTCAGGGGCTAAAGCCACGAGCCTCTCCCGCAAGGGCGAAAAGCCAACGGACTCTCGGCAAAGGCGGTAGAGCCGCCGTTGACATCTCCGTCGTTCCGAAGCACACTGTGTGGGGCATACAACCTCCACACTGGGAAGGACGGGGTTAAAGGGCAGCACTGGGCCCAGCTAGCTCCTCCCCTCCAACCCTGAAGAGCACACGCCCTCTGGGGACAGGGCTGGGAGTCCCGGTGGGGGCTGACGGTTTGGGTCCCTTTTCCGTTTTTGTTCATGCCTGGGAGAACGGCGGAGGACAACAGGGAGGGTCTACAGCATGGGTTCCCAAACTGAAGGGTGTGCCCCTTGGGGGGGCCATGAAGAAATTGGAGGGGGGCTCAAGGCAACCCAGCCCCCCCCATCAATTGCCCCCCCTCAAGAAAGAGCTCAGTAGGTCTGTCTGCTCAGCCACCAGAACATGTGCAGCTCGGGCTGGCTGGGGCAGATTTCAAAATGGCCCCCTTAAAAGGGCAATGCCTACTCTGTTCTTAAAAGGGCAGGACAATGTTCTTTTTTTTTTTCTCACGTTTTGCTATTTTTGGGGGGGGGGCATGATGCCGAAAAGTTTGGGAACCACTGGTCTATAGCCAAATGGAGCGTCGTGGGGTTGGACTTTCGTCTTCACCTTAGCGGGAGGCTGACCAGCCCATCAAGGACCCTACTATGGGCACGTTTAAACGACCTCCCTCTAAAGAGGGATGTAAACGAGACCGATGGAAATTGCAAGTGAAGCCAAGCTTTGAATTTGCCGCCCTTCGTTTGCATAACGGCGGCCGGACGTTCTTTCGAAAACTGGTATTTCGAAAGTGAAACTGCTATCTAGGCGGGTTCTTTCGGGGGGAAAAAAACCCCTTTCGAAAGAACCGTAACGCCCCAAAAAATGAACTTTCCTGGTTCTTTCGGAAAAGGATTTTTTTTCGAAAGAGCCGAGACTAGATGGCAGTTTTACTTTCAAAAAGCCCGTTCTCGACAGAGCGCGCGGTTGCGCCGTTATGCAAATGAAGCGTGGGAAATTCACATCCCGGCTTCATTTGCAATTTTGATCTGTCCGATTTACATCCCTCTTTCGAAATAGTCTAGATGTAGCCTGTAATTCCTAATTGAACCCTTTTCCCGGGGACAAGACGCACCAGTGAAGGATCTGATGTACTCCGAGCGCTAACGCTCACTCGGAATCCTCGTCCGGTGGATTCTGAGGATCCCAATGTTTCCTTCCTCCATGCTGGTCCGGGAGAGGACCACTTACCGCTGGCGTGATCTCCAGATTTTCCAAACCGGACACCTGGTACCGAGACCCAAAGTACAGAGGGTTGGTCTGAGGAGGTTTGGGCACATGCGTTGATTTCCACGTTGTTTCTTCTTCTTCAATGGCCTGTGAACGCAAAACATTGTTATACCTGAGGAACAATTGACCTTTGTCAATGTAGCCCTCTGGTGAGTGTGTCTTTTAGGCCCTTTGCCCGCGTATGTCACCAATTCTTCAGTGGGCGAACGCCGTATCTCTTAACCCTCAACTCTCCCAGGAAATAAAATGGGTGGAAAGTGATCACAGTGGGAGAAGAGCTGGGTTTTGTTGCTTGACCAAACCCTGCCACCCATTTCCAGCCTCAGATGGCCCAGAGGGAGTGAACACGACGGAACCATCAAGTCATCCCACCGCTGCTACCCATTTCCAGCCTCAGATGGCCCAGAGGGAGTGAACACGACGGAACCATCAAGTGATCCCACCACTGCTACCCATTTCCAGCCTCAGATGGCCCAGAGGGAGTGAACACGACGGAACCATCAAGTGATCCCACCACTGCTACCCATTTCCAGCCTCAGATGGCCCAGAGGGAGTGAACACGACGGAACCATCAAGTCATCCCACCACTGCTACCCATTTCCAGCCTCAGATGGCCCAGAGGGAGTGAACACGACGGAACCATCAAGTGATCCCACCACTGCTACCCATTTCCAGCCTCAGATGGCCCAGAGGGAGTGAACACAACAGGAAACCATTAAGTAATCCCACCGCTGCCACCAATTTCCAGCCTTTGACAAACTATTTTACCTTCTTCAGTGAGTGGTCATTAGGTATCAGGTAGAGGTGGAGCGTGACGTCTGCCATGCTGAGCGTCCGGTAGATCAGCACAAGGGAATGGATGGGGATAAATGTTAAGGCCGACCGTAGCTTTCTCCAAAGTACGCCAAGCTGGGAGAAGCTGGGATTCTTCAGGACGGCAAAAAAGCGGTTGATGCTCGTGGGTCGCTCAGGGGTCATCTGGCCAGCTTCAAAATGGGCAATGCGGCACAAGCTTTCGTCGGCTCCGTCTGCAAAAGAAACCGCAAAGACTTGGGGGCTGGAGCCAGGCAAGCTGGGGGCTGCCACTTCCGGTCCCAGTTGTCAGGTTTAACGTCCCCACCAGCATTGTTATCGGTAATGATGACAGAACCCTGGATCTAAGGATTATCCCACTAATGTCGGCTCTGTGTTCAGCGAGTCCTAAATTCTTGGCCTTAACAGCTTCCTATGCCAGAGAGTTCCGCAGTCGAATTACAGGTCATAGGAAAAACGATGTCCATGGATCAATTTTCGGTTGGCCACCTTTTCATTTCATCGCATGCCCCTTGCTCTGTGGGACAGGAGAACTGAAGTCTTCAATCCCTACGATCTGTGTTTCATAGTCTTTTATCCTTCCTCCTCTTCGCTGTCTCCTTTACGACGGATTATCCCAAAGACACAGTAATCGTCTCCGTATTCATTTCCAACTCAAGACCTTTCCCTTTTATTTTGCATTTGTCCTCATTATATTTGTCGTCCTGTTAATCACTCACCGACTGGAGTTAGATCCCTCAGAAATTCCTCCTAGTTTTCTGGCCCTGGCCAGCCTCGATAACGTGTCCCTTTGTGACAGGGTGGGCATACCTCACAGAAGGGCCAGGAGGGATTAAGAACTTGTGAGCAGAAGAAGCTCCGCCCCCTAGCCGCACTGGGCACGCTCCAACGGCTGGAACAGTATAAAAGGGAGCAGCTCTATTCAGTCCGGGCTGGCTAGTGGAGGAGAAGGACCTGCTACTGAGGTTCCCCGAAGCAACGGGGCAGGACGTGGTATCTCCCGCCCGCGTGAGCTCATTGTGTGGCGGCGGGCTTCTCTCTGGACGCGTGGTGTATTACTCCCCCGCTTGGGTCCTGGTGGTGTAGGGTGGGCACAAGCCACCCTGCCGGGTCTACTGCCCCTGTGACTCTCACCGTTAGGCTGTGCTGCCCTGGACTCTAGAGCTTGTTACAGATTGTGGCCATTGGGCCGTACTGCCTCGGGCCGGGACACATTTCTCTACCTCAGCGCTCGCCCCCGATTATTAATAAATATGAAGTTTCACGGGGCCTGATATGACCTTAGGGTTAGGGTTAGCCAACTGCCGATCCATGTGGGTCTTTTGCCTCCTCCCACATAGTTTCTTTAGCGGCCGGGGCGGTGGTCCGGTTTTGGCTTCCGGCCTCGCCAGGAGGCGGGGCCTCGGTGGGGGAGAGGAGGAGCAGAGATGGGGCCTCAAAGGCAGGACCAATCCTCACTCGATCCTGAGGGGATTCGAACTGAATTGGGCCAGCCCGGAAAACGAGGAAGAGGAGGGAGAGGCAACCCGGCGCTCTAGCGCCGTAGGTCCTCGACTTTTTGCTGCTCACAGACCAGACTGACCGGCACCGACCGACCCCCTCCACGCCTGGGCCGTCGAGGGAGTTCGACACCTCCCCGAGCCCCGCTGGCTGCAGAGGGCGGCTCCCCCCGCGGCTCCCCGTTTCTGCCCTACCTGCGAGGCACACGAAGTGGGGCAGGTGCACGGCGCGCACCCGGTGGGGCTCGGCCCGGATGTGGAAGAGGGGGCCAGCGACCATCCAGTTCTCCTGAGCCGACGGGCTCAGACTCTCCGCCCAGGAGCCGTAGCTGTACTCCACCGTCACGGCCGCGCTCACCTCAAAGCCAAGGCCCGTCTCGGCGCAGTGGAAGGAGCCGGCGTGAGGGAGGTGAGCCCTGGGGAGGGAGGATGGGACCGTGAACTAGAGATCAGGCTTGGACAGCGCTTCTAGGCCGGTGATCCTCCCAGGTTTTCCGGTGGCCTCACGGAGTCACCACCAACCCCACACGACTTCATTCACTTTATAGAACCGGACGGTTGGACGAGACCTCAGGAGTCATCAAGTCCAGCCCCCTGCCCAAGGCAGGACCAATCCCAACTCAATCAACCCGGCCAGGGGTTGGTCAAGCCGAGACTTAAACACCCCTAGGGATGGAGACTCCACCACCTCCTTAGGGAACCATCCCAGCGCTTCACCACCCTCCTCGGGAAATCGTTTTTCCTACTATCCAACCTAGACCCACCCCACTGTAACTTGCGCCCATGGCTCCTTGTTCTGCATCCGTCACTACTGAGAACAGCCTCTCTCCATCCTCTTTGGAACCCCCCTTCAGGAAGTTGCCGGCTGCTCTCAAATCCCCCCTCGCTCTTCTCTTCTGCAGACTGAACAAACCCAAATCCCTCAGCCTCCCCTCATAGGTCATGTGCTCCAGCCCCCGAATCATTTAGGTCGCCCTCCTCTGGACCTTCTCCAATGCGTCCACCTCCTTTCTGTAGTTGGGGGTCCAGAATCCTCCAGATTCTCGGGGTCACCCAATGAAATGAACAGGCAGCAGGTTTCAAACAAACCAAAGGCCGTTTTGCTTCCTGCCGCACACTGTCAACCGGTGGAACTCCTCGCCAGAGGATGATGTGAAGGCCAGGACTTCAAAACAGGGTTCCATAAGGAACTAGATACACTAGCAAGTTTCAAAGGAAGAAAAGGACGCTTTTCTTCATGCAGCCACAGTCAACCTGTGGAACTCCTCGCCGGAGGATGATGTGAAGGCCAGGACTTCAAAACAGGGTTCCATAAGGAACTAGATACACTAGCAAGTTTCAAAGGAAGAAAAGGACGCTTTTCTTCATGCAGCCACAGTCAACCTGTGGAACTCCTCGCCAGAGGATGATGTGAAGGCCAGGATTTCCGAAAGAGACTAGATCAACCAGCAGGTTGCAAAGGAACAAAAGGCCGCTTTTCTTAGGGTTGCCAGGTAGTTTCACCAAAAATACTGAACACGGCCGAATCTCTGGAGGCAAAACGCATCACAGGAACGGATTTCTATGGGTCTTTCTTTGCGCCGCCTCCGAAAAAGCAGGCTGTTGCAAGTAGACTCGTAGAAGCTTAGGGTGGGAAGCGACCTCAGAAGCTCATCAAGTCCAAAGTAGGACCAATCCCAACTCAATCCACTTAGCTAGACCTTCGTCAAGCCAGGCCATCTATGGACGGAGATTCCACCACTTCCCTAGGGAACCCATTCTAGAGCTTCCCCACCCTCCTAGGGAAATGGGTCGTTGACACCCCTTTTTTACCAGCTCGCTGGGAATCTGGGCAAAGGGAGGTTCACAGATCTAGGAGGATGTCTTTTCACGGGCTCTCCGCTGGCTGTGAAAAGCGAGATGCGCACGGGTGTTTATATCATGGATATCGGCAACCCCCTCAGTATGGACTTTGCCCCGGAATGGGAGAAGGCCGGGAGATGGGGAGGGTATGGGCCCACCATCACATGAGGGAAGATGGGGGTCTGTGTCCAGAACCAGAGCCCAAGGCCGGATGGATGGGTTCCCAACGTTTCCTGCAAGAGTTAGCTCCCCAACCCCTCCCAGGGCGGAAGTCCAAGCCCTGCTGGTTCACCACGCCAAGGTGACTCAAGAACTCACCTTGGTCCTCTAGCATCATGTTCCACCTGTCTCCAGAGGCGGTGCAGGTCAGGAGCAACAGGGAGGGTAGGAGAGAGTTATCCCCCGCCCCCCATCACCTACACGAAAAGCTCCTGGTGGTCACCTTTGAGAAATGCCATTCTCACATCACATCCTGGAGCGCCTTACCTGTAGACGGTCTTGTTCCTCTCCGGGTCTAGGACAATCTCTGGCGTTACCTCTGGAAGAGTCTGAAATACAGAGAGGAGGGTGGCTTCACCAGGGTAACGTAACATAAGAACGAGGGGGTCACCAGATGAAATGAACAGGCAGCAGGTTTCAAACAAACCAAAGGACGTTTTGCTTCCCGCCGCACACAGTCAACCTGTGGAACTCCTCGCCGGAGGATGGGGTGAAGGCCAGGACTTCAAACAGGGTTCTATAAGGATCTAGATACACTAGCAGATTTCAAAGGAAGAAAAGGAAGCTTTTCTTCACGCAGCCACAGTAAACCTGTGGAACTCCTTGCCACAGGATGGTGTGAAGGCCAGGACTTCAAAAAGGGACTAGATCAACCAACAGGTTGCAAAGGAACAAAAGGACACTTTTCTTAGGGTTGCCAGATAGTTTCACCAAGAATTCTGAACACCAACGCATTCCTCCCGCCCCCACCAGACGTCGCGGGGGAAGAATGTCGCAGTAGTCTTCCGTCCGAGCAAAACAGAAAATACCGGGCATGTAAAATTTTCTGTTTTTTTTTTTTATACCGGGCCAATACTAGACACCTGGCAACTCTTTATACAGCTCATAGTCAACCTGTGGAACTCCTTGCCAGAGGATGATGTGACGGCCGGGACTTGAACAGGGTTCCAAAAAGAGCTAGATACGTTCATGGGGGATAGGTTCATCCGTGGCTATCAGTCAGAATGGGTAGGACTGATGTCCCTAGCCATCCACCGTGTCCTGCATGGTCCCACGTCACTATCCTTCCCCGTTCAAAGGTATCGATTGCCATGCCTTCGTGGATTGTAACAGCCTCCCCTGTAGATCCCCCCCCCTACTCCAAATTGATTCCCGATTGAGTGGTCTCCTTCTGGTCCTGCTGCATTCCAGGGTAGGGGGAACAATTTGCCAATTTCCATGAAAGCGGCCTTACGCATGTGAAAGTTTTGCAGCCACTGGTCACCGGCCAGCTGTGTCACTACACGGTTCCAGAATCAGCCGTGACACCGGGTTTTTCTCCCATCAGGCCCTGGGAGTCTAGCCCAGGGCTTGCTGGATGATTACCCACAATGCATCCCTGTTCGCGTCAATGGTATCGGGTAGGGACGCTTCATCTGAGGACCAAGATTAACTTTGTGAAAATGGCTGCTAAAAAGTCGACTTGAATAAATCGGACCCAGTTTCATACAGGAGACGTACCCTCGGCGGCGAGTCCCAATGCGGAGGTAGACTATTACCTCCTGACTCTCATGGTGCCGGCTACGTTCAGAGACAGGATCCCCCAGGTCTGATCCGGGTCGGTAATCCCCGTTTTCCCGACTTCCATGTTTTTCCCCTTACCTCTCCGACGCATCTCTTGCATTTTTCCTTCGACAAAGCAGAGGAGCTAAAAGAAGCCACCGTTTTTCTCGCTCCTAGAAGGAACACAGAGGACACCCACCATTAAAGCGTGTCTACTCACCGCAAACCGTTTTTCGCTCACGGGGGTAGCGTTTTGATAACGTGGGCCACGGCCCGGGTCTCCCCCCTAACCCACGCTCATCCTGCAGGGGGCAGGCTGGAGTCCGATTTGGGCCAGGAGGTTCTGGGTCCACGCCCACGTGGTGGCATCTCACGATTGACCATCCGGATGTTACAAAAGAAACCCACGCGTGTAACCCCCGTGGTCTGAAGGCGGAGGAGATCGCCACACTCAATAGGTCGTGATTAATGCCACGGTTGGTGGTCGGTTTCTAGGCGGGTGGTGAAGCGCTGGGATGGATTCCCTAGGGAGGGGGTGGAATCTCCGTCCCTAGAGGTGTTTAAGTCTCGGCTTGGCCAAGCCCTGGTTGGGTTGATTGAGTTGGGTTGGTCCTGCCTTGGGCAGGGGGCTGGACTTGATGGCTCCTGAGGTCTCTTTCCACCCTCGGATTCTGTGATTTTACTCTCCTGCTTTGTACCCTAGAGTAGCAGAGGACTTCCTGTAGCACCTCCTGCTGGAAGAAGCTGGTACTGCACTAGCAGGAGGCTGCTACAGCGTCCTAGCATTTCATGGTTGTTTCGGATGGTTTTGATTCCTGTATCACCCCATTTGTCATTTTTTTTCCCCCCATGGCCTCTTACGTGGCGGTTCCTCGGGTTCTTCCGTGTCTGGAGATGCCGGGTGGAGTAGCTGGCTTTTTCCCTTGCCTGGTGCCGTTACCGTAGGAAAGTCCAAGACTGAAATGGCAGGAGAAATCACATCGTTTGAGATCACGGTCGGGGGACGAACCTGCCGCAGCCCAGGTAGCAAGACAGCAGTTAGGTACCTCTCCCTCCTCGTTTGGGTTAGTAACACCACTTCCTTCCCCCATAATATTGTCTTCCCACAACCTGCCACTGAAGGCTTCTGCTTAAAAACTCCCCAAAGTCACCGATTCTCTGACGGTGGGTAGCACGTTGCCACCACCCCACTGGGAAAACGCCGTTGAGAAGCCAGACAGAAATGCCTTTTTAACCCTCCGTCTGCAGAGAGCTGAAACTAAACGTATTTCTTAATTCAGGGTGCGTCGACACAGCCGGGCTAAATCCGAAGTAAGCGACGCAACTTGAGCTACGTCAATGGCGAAGCTTCAGTCGAAATAGCTTCATTCAGCTTTTGGCGCTGTCTACGTAGCAGTAAGTCTGAGACTGAACATTCTTGCTCCGACTTCTCATAAAAATGAGTCGGAGTAAGAAGTCCTCCAGCTGGATGTAATGTTGACACTCTGGGTGTGTCTAGACCACAAAGAAAAGTCGGAAACAGATACGTCTCCTTTTCTGCTTTTCTTCCAAAAGACTCTTTTCCAACATTTGGCCTGCCTACACGGGGTCATATGTCGGGAAAAATCCCTCTTTCAGAACATCCCTTCTTCCTCATAAAACGAGGTTGACAGGGATGCCCCAAAAAACGTGTCTGCTTTTCCGAAATTTTTTTAGACATGTTCCTCGGGCACAGCAGAACTTTCGGCGTCCCGGGAAAAACTCTGCAGTCCAGATGTACCGTAAGTTGAATTCTTGTGTGTCGACGCAGCTTATGTTGTTTCTGAAGAATGTGCGTTATTCCGAGCTAACGTTGTGTAGATGGACCCACAGTCTGGGTACCTCTAGACTACAGGGTTTTGTCGACAGAAGTTTTGTCGACTGATACTGTCGACAAAGCTTCTGTTGACAAAGAGCGTCTAGACACATCCAGTTCTGTCAACAAAGGAAGCTGCTTTGTTGACAAAACCCTGTAGTCTAGACACAACATTACATGCAATAACACCTTCTGTCGACAGAACTCTGTCGACAGAAGGCGTTATGCCTCGTAAAATGAGGTTTACCAGCGTCGACAAAACTGCTGACGTTATGTCGACAGAACTCAGGTATAGTTTTGTCGACAAAAGTCCACTTTTGTCGAAAAAACTCTTGTAGTCTAGACACACCCTCTCTGGCCTGTACACATACAGCCTCCTGCCTTCTAGGAGAGGAATCTGGCCCTAACCACCCACACCAGGCTAAAATCTACTCGCCATTGCCCTAATTGTCCAGCCTTGCTGATCATTATCTGAAAAAGGGGAGTTTATTCATGCAAGGAGGAAGATAGGATCATAGAATCCTAGGACTGGAAGGAACCTCGAGAGGTCATCGAGTCCAGTCCCCTGACCTCACGGCAGGGCCAAATACTGTCTAGACCATCCCTGATGTGTTTGGTGAGGCATTATTTCATTGCTAGGTGTCACATTATTGGATTTTAGGGGGAGCAGGCAGATTGCTGCTGCACCCATGGGGGGGGGGGGCGAAAGTCTATCCAAAAGGGGCCATGTGAGGTGTCAAATGAAAGCTTAGGTTCTACTCATTCTAGGTAGGCTACTCATGTACTTGTGTGGTGTCTGTATGTGGAGTTATGTGCTGGTCCTGTGAGTGTTCTCTGTCTGAGACTGCTGTAATGATGGATTGTTAAGTCGATGACTATGCTAATGAGCATGGCTCCACGGACAATGGCTCTCAAGGTGCCCAGTACCCACCTGAGGAATGCATCTGCAAATCAGGCAGATCTAATGGCTGCTGGCATGGGACACAGGGATACTTCACTGGGCCATGTGACGCGCTCCAGCTTGGAAGAGACTAGGGATGGCTATAAAATGCCATGAAGCGGACTCCATCTTGGCTTCAGTTCTGCTTCTGATCCCAGATGCAGCCTTGCAAGAGAAAGATCTGGAAAGGATTGGCGACCCATCCGGACATAGGATGGATACCAGAGACAGAAGGGGAAGTTGAGAGCAGCGTTCAACTTCCGGAAGGGAGGTTCCAAAGAGGCTGGAGAGAGGCTGTTCTCAGTAGTGACGGATGACAGAAAGGGCTCAAGTTATAGTGGGAGAGGTCTAGTTTGGAGATTAGGAAAAACGATTTTCTGAGGAGGGTGGGGAAACACTGGGCTGGCTTCCCTAGGGAGGCGGTGAAGTCTCCATCCCTAGAGGTGTTTAAGTCTTGGCTTGACCAAGCCTTGGCCGAGTTGATTGAGTTGGGCTTGGTCCTGCCTTGGGCAGGGGGCTGGACTTGATGACGCCTGAGGTCTCGTCCAACCGTACGGTTCTATAAAGTGAATGAAGTCGTGTCGGGTTGGTGGTGACTCCGTGAGGCCACCAGAAAACCTGGGAGGATCACCGGCCTAGAAGCCCTGTCCAAGCCGAGTTGAGATTGGTCCTACCTTGGGCAGGGGGCTGGACTTGATGACCTTCTGAGGTCTCTTCCAACTCCAGGGGTGTGTCCGGACTACAGGGTTTTGTCGACAAAAGGCCACGGTTGTCGACAAACCTATCCCTGCATCTACACTGCCACCGAGTGTCGACAGAATTCGGCAGTTTTGTTGACGGTGGGAAACCTCATTTGATGAGGAATACCACCGCTTGTCGACAGAGTTCTGTGCTCTCGCGCGGTGGCCTGGCTGAGCGGCGCAGAAGTCGGCCGAGCGCCACGGCGGGTGGGAACAGCGCCGCTCAAAGGTAACAGCCGGCGTTTCAGCGGTATGGGCTACTATGTATATGATAGCGTTGCAGTGTAGACGTTCCAAGACGGGCTACCGCAGATGAATTCTGGGTGTTTTTTTCCCCCACAATTCAAAAGCCCATATTCTATTTTCATTGGCTGTCCCGGCTTCCTGCCAACACTTCCTGCTGACATTCATGGACCCACCGTCACTCGGTTTAACCCTTCCACGCAAGTTATGGCGGGGATCTCCAGTAAAGGATAATACCTTTCCTAGACCCGGAATCCAACCTGTTGCTCTCTTCCCCCGAGCAGCTGTTTTAAAGGGAAAACGTTCAACGGGTTAAAACAGGAAGCTCTTACCTGGAAGAAGGGAGGTTGTCGGCATGTGTCCACCACGCACTGCGAAACAGACATCAGAGAGTGAGACCTGGGCCCTTTTCCCGCTCCGCCCCTTAGAATGGAATCTAAGCTCCTCCCACTAGCGAATAAACCCCACCCCTCTACAGGCGGAGCTAGATTGTCCAGCCTATCACCTCCTTACCCATAAATGATAGGAAATCCAGTGTGATGCTGGAGGATTTTAATTTGAGCAACGTCTGGTGAAGATTTCATGCTGCCGGTACGAAACGTGTGTGGAATTTCTCACCATCCTAGACACTAATTTCGTAACAAAAAATGTTGCAGGCAATCCCAGGGGGGCGGGGGAGGGAGAGGAGAGGAATTCCCGATTAGATCTTGTCCACACAGATAAAAAAAATACCAATTGGAGATCTATACGTTAACGGTCGCTGAGGCGACCAGCGGTTACAATCCGATGATTGTAATGTGAAAACAAAGTCCCGGCTCTTAATATAGAATCGGTGCCGTGTTAAGACCCGTTAGGAGGCAAATCGTTTGGAAGAAGAATTTAATTAAAAAAAAAAAAACCGGGAATGATAAACGGGAATCTTTTCGCAACACCTGATTAGATGCCCCACAGGATCACATAAGAACAGCCAGACTGGGTCAGACCTAAGGGCCAACTAGCCCAGGATCTTGTCTGCGGACAGTGGCCAATGGCAGATGCCCCAGAGGGGGCGGACACAACTGATAATCCTTACATGATCCCTCCCGTCACCCACCTCCAGAGAAACAGAGGCTAGGGACACACTCCTACCCAGCCATTGATGGACCTAACCTCTGTGAATGTATCTAGCTCTTTTTTGAACCCTGTTCAAGTCCTGGCCTTCACCACATCCTCTGGCGAGGAGTTCCGCAGGTTGACTGTACTGTGTGAAGAAAAGCATCCTTTTGTTCCTTTGAAACCTGCTTGTTTATCTAGTTCCTTTTTAAGCCTGTTTGAAGTCCTGGCCTTCACACCATCCTCTGGCGAGGAGTTCCACAGGTTGACTGTGCGTCGAGTGAAGAAAAACTTCCTTTGGTTTGGTTTAAACCTGCTGCCTATTCATTTCATTTGGTGACCCCTAGTTCTTATATTGTGGGAATAAGGAAATAACTTTTTGTTATTTACTTTTTCCATACCAGTCATGATTTTATAGATCTCTATCCCGTCCCGCTTTTGTCTCCTAAGCTGAAAAGTTGAAGTCTTTTAAATGTGGACCCGTTCCAAACCCCTCATCATTTTTGTTGCCCTTTTCGGAACCTTTTAAGTTCAGAATTTAACTTTTTTGAGATGAGCTGACCTCATCTGTACTCAATATTCAAGATGTGGACGTTCAATGGTTTTATGTAGCGGCAGTGAGATATTTTCTGCCTTGTTCTCTCTCCCTTTTTTTAATGATTCCTAAATCATTCCTATCCCAGTCTAGAAAAAAAGGCCAGACTGTTTTTTAAAAAAATCGTCTCTATCCTCTTTTTCATGAATCCCAAATCGTTCCTATCCCAGTCTAGAAAAAAAGGCCAGACTGTTTTTAAAAAAAATCGTCTCCATCCTCTTTTTCATGAATCCCAAATCATTCCTATCCCAGTCTAGAAAAAAAGGCCAGACTGTTTTGAAAAAAAATCGTCTCTATCCTCTTTTTCATGAATCCCAAATCATTCCTATCCCAGTCTAGAAAAAAAGGCCAGACTGTTTTTAAAAAAAATCGTCTCTATCCTCTTTTTCATGAATCCCAAATCATTCCTATCCCAGTCTAGAAAAAAAGGCCAGACTGTTTTTAAAAAAAATCGTCTCCATCCTCTTTTTCATGAATCCCAAATCGTTCCTATCCCAGTCTAGAAAAAAAGGCCAGACTGTTTTTAAAAAAAATCCTCTCTATCCTCTTTTTCATGAATCCCAAATCGTTCCTATCCCAGTCTAGAAAAAAAGGCCAGACTGTTTAAAAAAAAAAATCGTCTCTATCCTCTTTTTCATGAATCCCAAATCGTTCCTATCCCAGTCTAGAAAAAAAGGCCAGACTGTTTTTAAAAAAAATCGTCTCTATCCCCTTTTTCATGAATCCCAAATCGTTCCTATCCCAGTCTAGAAAAAAAGGCCAGACTGTTTTAAAAAAAAATCGTCTCTATCCTCTTTTTCATGAATCCCAAATCGTTCCTATCCCAGTCTAGAAAAAAAGGCCAGACTGTTTTGAAAAAAAATCGTCTCTATCCTCTTTTCCATGAATCCCAAATCGTTCCTATCCCAGTCTAGAAAGAAGGCCTGGCTGTTTCTTTTTAAACTGTTTTAAAGGGGATGTGAAGGGAGCGATACAAAAGAAAAATATACATTCCGCTAATGGAAGAAAGGGAAAGTTGACACTAATGGATTGAAATCAGGAATTGTAGACAATTGATAAGGGAATCCAAAGGGTGCTGTCCATGGCAGAGGAAGGAAGACTAAACAGGAGTTTTAAAGCTACAGGAAGATCGTAAGGAATCGGAGAATGGCATCGGTTCATTACAAGTTGGATATGGTAGAATTATCAATAATAATAAATGTCAATAATAATGGAGAAAAGGAGGGGCGGAGGATGGGTTTCCTTCCTCTTCCCTCCTACCCATGCTGGGCATGTTCCAGTAGCTGTTTCCCCTATAGGACGGCTATCTAGGGATGGCCTCTCCCCACCTCTAGCAGCAGGGGGTTAGCAAAACACATCTAAGAAAGAACAAACGTAACGTCTCCAGTGCCGGTTGGGGGCCCCTGGGTCTGCCTGGCGTCGGGGGTTGCTCTGTCTCTCCTTGATCTGGATGGTGTGATCCCTCGGGTGCTCCCCAAAGATAAGCCCTGGGGAGGACACTCCCCCTCCCTCCCACTCTGTCCCCCCCCATGCAGCCGCTTCTCGCCCTCTGGGCCTCGCCCTGAGCTTACATTTTAGAATCAAATGGACGACGCAGCCATCGGTCAGCCCCGAGCGCCGCAGGGTCCAGTCATTGTTCAGCTGTCTGCTTGGATTTGAGGCTATCAGACGCATCTGGTCGACTGCAATTCCTTCTCGGTCCTCGATCTTCCTCTTCAGATCCAGCACGGTCTCGTCCAAACACACGGCCACCGACAGACTCTCGCCCGTGAGGGTTTTCACAAAGATTGTGGCTGCAGATTTCCCCGGGCGGGTTGGCTCCATGCTGGGTCACCCGGCTGTGCTCAGATCCGGGGGGTGGCTTTCTCCGAGCCCCCCTGCTCTGGATTCCGGGCTGTGTTCTGCCCCCCAACGAGGGCGAAGGGATCCCCGGGCCCCGTCCGCCTTCTCTCCCGTCCTGCTCCCCGGACCCGTCACTTCCTCAGAAAACGAAACTGCTCGTTGGCCGGCTGCCCGGGACTGGGTGTGTCCAGGGCTTCAAAACAAAACTCCCGAGGCTGCTGGATTTCCTCCTCCGTGGCGGGGCCCCCTTTCAGTGCCCCCTTCGCAGGTTAACCCCTCATCGCCTGCCTCTGCCCCCCAGAGGCTGCCCGCTTCTCTTCGCTCGCCCCCTGCTCTGCCAAGTCCACGTCTGGCCTGCAGCCACGGTGAAGCAATTTCCTTCCCTTCCTCTCCAAAAAAGGATTCCTCTCCCGCTCCGCTCGGCTTGCCTTTCCCCGCCTCTTTCCCGTGTGTGTGTGGGGGGGGAGACTGCACCCCCCTGCCTGCGCAATACGTGGGGCTGTTGGCTTTGTCCAAAGTGCGGATTTCTGGCCGGTCTCAAGTCTGGTGTGACAAAGCCCGCAGGCAAAGCTGGGTTAAGAAAGAAAGCGGGGAGAGTCAGGAAATGTTTTGCAGAACAACACCGGAGAAGCTGGATACAGGAGACCACGTCAAGAACACAGGCCTAGTGGCCTCGTACTGGTACAGGCGACCCCCGACTTACAACTGCCTGACTTACAGGCGATCCCTGATTTATCACCCCCCAACTCACAGGTGACCCTCAACTTACCGCCACCCGATTCACAGGCGACGCTCGACTTACAACTGCCTGACTCACAGGTGATCCCTAACTTACAAGTGCCCGACTCACAGGTGACCTCTGACTTACCACCGCCCGACTCACAGGTGACCCTGACTTACAACCGCCTGACTCATAGGTGACTCCCTACTTACCACTAACTGACTTACAGCCGACCTCCAACTTACAACCACCCAACGCACAGGCGACCCCCGACTTATCAGCTCCCGACTTTCAGATGACCCCCGACTTACCACCATCTGACTTAGAGGCAACCCCCAACTTACAACCGCACAACTTACAGGCGATCCCCGACTTACAACTGCCCAACTCACAACCCCCCACATTTCCAACCATTTTTTTCACACAAGATAGCTCGTAATCCCCTCCAATTGGCGTCGACAGCTCGCATTTACAACAGCTCATGACACAGACTCCATGCATCCTTCCAAAACAGGAAATGTACGTCAGTCAGACACGCAGAATCTCTGCACATCTCGGCCTTCACTTTTTTGTGATTTTTTTTGTGCACGATTTGAACGATTTAGTTTAGTTTTCCTCCATTTCTGTAGTCAAGTCTGGTATTTTTCGGGTATGAAATGGGTTTCCAGGAACAGAACCGTCATTAATAACATTGGGAAATTAGGCTTTGACTTACCACGGTTTGACTTACGATGGTTCTCCAGGAACCAGTGAGGTTGTAAGTGCTAGGGGTCACCTGTACTTTTGTTCTGATACCCCAAAAGTCCCGATGCAGCCATGAAACTGTCAACCACGCGCATATGAGCAACAGCCTGAGTTAGGGGGCGCTGAGAATTTTAACGTATCCTACCCAACGCGACATCGATTGGTAAATAGTATTAGAACGACTAAGTCTCATTTTGCTATAAATTGGGGTGAGTAAGAACAATCGGTGGGAGGGAATCTGTGGGATCGACCCACACATCCTGCTTGTTGTAACTAGACGTGATTCGGCACTTCGCACGGCTACGTCGAGGTGGCGTTCCTATGGGCGTACCTTCTGGCCTAGCACCGTCGGTCACATATGGGTGAAGTCGTGAATTAAGGTTTCGTATTGTAAAGAGTAGATCTTTTAATGACGGTGTATACAGTGCTTTGGGCTGTATTAATTGCTTTTGAATTTATCGTATCGAAGGTTGACATGGTAGAATCATCGTTTTTAACGCTTGAAAACTTAAGCAACTGTATTCACTGGCCATGAATAAGAAAGAGGTTAAGTGTCCTGGTTTCCCTTGGATCTAAAATAAATCGAACCACACGACACCGTGTCCCTGTCCCCCTTTCTCCCGTTTCCTGCCCTCCTCCCGTTCTTCCCCCTTGATCTCTTTTCAACTTCCGGGCCTCGCCAGTCCCTAAAAATCGGGACTCCCCTCCCAGCCTGCTTCGGGCTCTTCCTCCTGCCTAGACCCCACGCCGGCTTCTTGGACACCCGCCTCCAACGCACGGGACCCCTCATTTTTGGCCCCTCCCTAGAGATGAAGGGGTTCCCCCCCCCAAAATCGACAAATGGTCTGGTAGCACTTTATAGACTAACAAAACATGTAGCTGGGATCATGAGCTTTCGTGGGCACAGCCCCCTTCTTCAGATGGCTGGAGTGATGAGTAGGGGACATGAACACTTGAAATAAATAGGAGAGGGGAAGAGAAGGGGGGAGAGAGAGAAATCGACGATGTTGTCTCGGTCCCGTCTGTGAGGTTTGTGGATTTGTTCCTCACCGCCCTGGCCTGATTTTTGGGGGGTCAGCAGCCTCAGACCCCAAAGAGGTTGCCTGGATTGAGGCCTGCCGGGGCCCTAATCCAGCTCACGTTGAAGAGGCCCCGGCTTGTTCCCAAGACAAGTGTATTGTCCTCGCCGGACAACAGAAAGAGGAATAATCACTGGGCGACAGCGCCCCCTACTGGTCGCGCCGGGTATCTCCCCGACAATAGAAAGAGGAATAATCACTGTGCGACAGCGCCCCCTACTGGTCGCGCCGGGTATCTCCCTGACAATGGAAAGAGGAATAATCACTGGGCGACAGCGCCCCCTACTGGTCGCGCCGGGTATCTCCCTGACAATAGAAAGAGGAATAATCACTGGGCGACAGCGCCCCCTACTGGTCGCGCCGGGTATCGCCCTGACAATAGAAAGAGGAATAATCACTGGGCTACAGCGCCCCCTACTGGTCGCGCCGGGTATCTCCCCGACAATAGAAAGAGGAATAATCACTGGGCGACAGCGCCCCCTACTGGTCGCGCCGGGTATCTCCCTGACAATAGAAAGAGGAATAATCACTGGGCTACAGCGCCCCCTACTGGTCGCGCCGGGTATCTCCCTGACAATGGAAAGAGGAATAATCCCTGGGCTACAGCGCCCCCTACTGGTCGCGCCGGGTATCTCCCTGACAATGGAAAGAGGAATAATCACTGGGCTACAGCGCCCCCTACTGGTCGCGCCGGGTATCTCCCTGACAATAGAAAGAGGAATAATCACTGGGCTACAGCGCCCCCTACTGGTCAGGGCGATACCCGGCACGACAATAGAAAGAGGAATAATCACTGGGCTACAGCGCCCCCTACTGGTCGCGCCGGGTATCGCCCTGACAATAGAAAGAGGAATAATCACTGGGCTACAGCGCCCCCTACTGGTCGCGCCGGGTATCGCCCTGACAATAGAAAGAGGAATAATCACTGGGCTACAGCGCCCCCTACTGGTCACGCCGGGTATCGCCCTGACAATAGAAAGAGGAATAATCACTGGGCGACAGCGCCCCCTACTGGTCGCGCCGGGTATCGCCCTGACAATAGAAAGAGGAATAATCCCTGGGCTACAGCGCCCCCTACTGGTCGCGCCGGGTATCGCCCTGACAATAGAAAGAGGAATAATCACTGGGCGACAGCGCCCCCTACTGGTTGCACCGGGTATCGCCCTGACAATAGAAAGAGGAATAATCACTGGGCTACAGCGCCCCCTACTGGTCGCGCCGGGTATCTCCCTGACAATAGAAAGAGGAATAATCACTGGGCGACAGCGCCCCCTACTGGTCGCGCCGGGTATCTCCCTGACAATAGAAAGAGGAATAATCCCTGGGCTACAGCGCTCCCTGCTGGTCGCGCCGGGTATCTCCCCGACAATAGAAAGAGGAATAATCACTGGGCTACAGCGCCCCCTACTGGTCGCGCCGGGTATCGCCCCGACAATAGAAAGAGGAATAATCACTGGGCTACAGCGCCCCCTACTGGTTGCGCCGGGTATCGCCCTGACAATAGAAAGAGGAATAATCACTGGGCGACAGCGCCCCCTACTGGTTGCACCGGGTATCACACTGAGAAGGGACAGGAGGTCAGATGTCTTCTATGGGACCACCTAAGCTGTCACCAATACGGTGGCCTCTCGGCCCCACCAGGGTACTGCGGTGTCCCGAACCTCTCTAGCCCTTTTGGCCCAACTGCTGGCTGCTGGGCAGCTCCTTATATACAGGGCTACCCCCAGCAAACTGCACCCTGATTGGCTCTTTAAAACCCTCTCTCCGATTGGCCCGGTGCTCTGCGCCAGCGTCTCCCCGCCTGGTTTACCCTTTCTTGGTCAATGGTGGCAGACGCCCCACTAAGCCAGGCAAGCTTCATCTAAGGAACCAGTGTCGGGGGTGTGACGGGTACCAACCCGACAGAGGAGGCCCCGCCCCCACGGACCTACTGGGCATGCTCCAAGTGGAGGCCGGCTATAAAGACCTGTGGAGCTGCCCAGTCAGGGCTGATGGCCCCTGGGGAAGGAGGTGCTGTTGGATCTCTGGGGAGGAAGCACCGAGGGACCAAGCCATGGTGGCCAGGCTGTGTAGTGACTCTGTGAGCACTAGGCTGTACTGCCCTTAACACTGAGGGAAGTATCCAGGCTCTGTGACCGCTAGGCCGTACTGCCCTCAACACATAGGGAAGTATCCAGGCTCTGTGACCACTAGGCCGTACTGCCCTTAACATTGAGGGAAGTATCCAGGCTCTGTGACCACTAGGCCATACTGCCCTTAACACTGAGGGAAGTATTCAGGCTCTGTGACCACTAGGCCGTACTGCCCTTAACACTGAGGGAAGTATCCAGGCTCTGTGACCACTAGGCCATACTGCCCTTAACACTGAGGGAAGTATCCAGGCTCTGTGACCGCTAGGCCGTACTGCCCTTAACACTGAGGGAAGTATCCAGGCTCTGTGACCGCTAGGCCGTACTGCCCTCAACACATAGGTAAGTATCCAGGCTCTGTGACCGCTAGGCCGTACTGCCCTTAACACTGAGGGAAGTATCCAGGCTCTGTGACCACTAGGCCGTACTGCCCTTAACACTGAGGGAAGTATCCAGGCTCTGTGACCACTAGGCCGTACTGCCCTTAACACTGAGGGAAGTATCCAGGCTCTGTGACCACTAGGCCGTACTGCCCTCAACACATAGGTAAGTATCCAGGCTCTGTGACCGCTAGGCCGTACTGCCCTTAACACTGAGGGAAGTATCCAGGCTCTGTGACCACTAGGCCGTACTGCCCTTAACACTGAGGGAAGTATCCAGGCTCTGTGACTGCTAGGCCGTACTGCCCTCAACACATAGGGAAGTATCCAGGCTCTGTGAGCACTAGGCTGTACTGCCCTCAACACATAGGGAAGTATCCAGGCTCCGTGACCGCTAGGCCGTACTGCCCTCAACACATAGGGAAGTATCCGTGCTCTGTGAATGCTAGGCCATACTGCCCTGAACACAGAGTGAAGTATCCAGGCTATGTGACCACGAGGCTATACTGCCCTGAACACAGAGGAAAGTATTCTGGCTCTCTAGCCGTAATGAATCCTAGAATCCTAGGACTGGAAGGGACCTCGAGAGGTCATCGAGTCCAGTCCCCTGCCCTCATGGCAGGACCAAATACTGTCTAGACCATCCCTGCTAGACATTTCTCTAACCGACTCTTAAATATCTCCAGAGATGGGGATTCCACAAAATCCCTGGGCAATTTATTCCAGCGTTTCACCACCCTGACAGTTAGGAACTTTTTCCTAATGTCCAACCTCAACCTCCCTGGCTGCAGTTTAAGCCCATTGCTTCTTGTTCTATCCTCAGAGGCCAAGATGAACAAGTTTTCTCCCTCCTCCTTATGACACCCTTTTAGATACCTGAAAACGGCTCTCATGTCCCCCCTCAATCTTCTCTTTTCTAAACTAAACAAGCCCAGTTCCTTCAGCCTTCCCTCATCGCTCATGTTCTCTAGACCTTTCATCATTCTTGTTGCTCTTCTCTGGACCCTCTCCAATTTCTCCACATCCTTCTTGAAATGCGGTGCCCAGAACTGGACGCAATACTCCAATGGAGGACTAACCAGCGCAGAGTAGAGCGGAAGAACGACTTCTCGTGTCTTTCTCATAACACACCTGTTAATGCCTCCCAGAATCATGTTGGCTTTTCTTGCAACAGCATCACACGGCTGACTCATATTCAGCTTGTGGTCCGCTCTGACCCCTAGATCCCTTTCTGCCGGATTCCTTCCTAGACAGTCGCTTCCCGTTCTGTGTGTGTGAAACTTTTGGTATTCGGCATTTAATCCTGAACATACTTCAATGCTTTATAAGGTTCAATATCTTGTGATGGGCCAGGTTGTGGCTGGTCCTTGGGGCAGCCGAACCCAAGAAAATGAGATTGCGTTCTGGATTTCTTATTTTTTGGGTAGCAAAAACCAGAACTGGAAGCTTCAAGGGTAGCCAAGTTACTCTGTACAGGATAAACTTAAAAAACAACAAATGGTCAGGTAGCGCTTTATAGACTAACAGAACATGTAGATGGGATCATGAGGTATCGTGGGCACAGCCCAATTTTTCAGATAACCGGAGTTTTGAGTTTAGGACGTGCAGACACAAACTAAATTGGGGAGAAGGAAGAGGAGGGAAGGGGGCGGGAAACAAGGAGCAGAAGGTATGACAATATCAGAGGGAAAAACAAGTAAGCAGAATGGGTAATCTATAAGCACCTAACGATCGGATAGTTAAAAGAAGCAGATAAGGATCATAGGATAGAAATTAGATAGGAAAGGTACTTGCTTTGATGAGGGTACAGAAAATCTGAGACACGGCACATGGACTCCAGCAGGAAGCCGCAAGGGGTTGTGTGTTTGCTGTGTGCTTTGGAAGCAGGACTTGAAAGTGAAGAGTAATCAGAACTCTGGACGTTCACCGTGTCTGTTTTCAAGACTAGGTCTCTGGGTTGCTGATAACTTTGGATCTGAAAGCAAGCCAGAAAGTAAGTGTGTGTCTGTGTGTCAGTGTGTGTGTGTGTGTGTGTGTATGTGATTAAACTACGGGGGTTTTTTTGAAAGAGGATATGCAAATTCCCACGGATCTCGCTTGCGAAAGAGGATCTTTCGCAAGCGAAAGTAGTCTGGATGCAGTTTTTTCAGAAAAAAAAATTCGGAAAAACCACGTAAACCTCATTGTGTGTTTGCTGTGTGCTTTGGAAGCAGGACGTGAAAGTGAAAAGTAATCAGAACTCTGCACGTTCACTGTGTCTCCTTTCAAGGCTGAGTCTCTGGATTGCTGAGAACTTTGAACCTGAAAGCAAGCCAGAAAATGTGTGTGTGAATGCAGGCTGCCAGGCTGTTCTAATTTTCTCGAAGGCTACGTCTAAACGATGTTTTTTTCCCGAAAGAGGATATGCATATTCCCGCAGATCTTCTTCCGATCTCACTTTTGAAAGAGGCTCTTTTGAAAGTGAAAGTAGTCTGGATGGGTTTTTTCGGGAATTTTTTTTTCGAAAAACCCGCGTAAACCTCATGTTTTAAGAAGGGGTTTTTTTTTTCCCGAAAAAAGTTTTTTCCAAAAAACCCCCGTGTCCAGACTACTTTCACTTCTGAAAGATCCTCTTTTGAAAGTGAGCTCGGAAGAAAATCTGCAGGTATTTGAATATCCTCTTTTGAAAAAAAAGGTAGCCCAGGGTGTGTCTAGACTACAGGGTTTTGTCGACAAAAGTGGACTTCTGTCGACAAAACTATACCTGCGTCCACACTGCCTTTGAGTTATGTTGACATAACGTCAACAAAACTCAGCAGTTGTCGACGTATGTAAACCTCATTCTACGAGGAATAACACCTTTATCGTCAGAGTTCTTTCGATAGAAGGCGTTATTGCATCTACACTGTCCTTTGCGTCTACACTGTCATGTTGACAAAGCGACTTGCTTTGTCGACAGAACTGGATGTCATCTAGACGCTCTTTGTCGACAGAAGCTTTGTCGACAGTATCTGTCGACAAAATTTCTGTCGACAAAACCCTGTAGTCTAGACATACCCTAGGTGGACCCTAAGTGACCGCACAGGGATAGAAGCGGTCTGCTATTCAAAGATTTCAAGAGGGTATAACACACACTGTCCTCAGGAGTAAATTGTCGAAATAAAAGGCCTGGTATATAACGAGATATTTATAAACACCCTCTTGTTCAGAAACGTGATGCTAATGTAACATGGGAGCAAATTTAGTGTTAATAAGTAACCCTGCAACATTGCAAATGATTCTCTTTCGGGAAGAGAAAACCGTTTGGGCTTGCGGGAATAACCACCGGTAAACACCTAGCACCACGGAAAATCACTATAGCACTAACACATGACCGTTACTGTGAATAAATGTAGGGGATGCCAAAAAAATCACGTAGGCTTTTCTGAAAAAAAAAAATTAGAGCTTCACAATAGACAGACTATTAAAAACCTGGTTAATTCGAAAGAACGCGGCTTTTCTTTCGATGGCGGTAAACCTCATTTCACGAGGAAGAACGCCTTCCTTCGAAAGTTCCTCTTTTGAAAGAAGGCGTTCTTCAATGTAAATAGGGCTTCTTCAAAAGAGAGCATCCAGACTCACTGGATGCTTTCTTTTGAAAAAGCAAGCCGCTTTTTCGAAATTTCTCCGTGCAGTCTAGACGCTCTCTTTCGAAAGAGGCTCTTTCGAAAGATGCTTTCGAAAGAGCCTCTTTCGAAAGAAGCCTGCAGTCTAGACATAGCCCCAATGAAATGACTAGGCAGCAGGTTTAAACCAAACCCAAGGAAGTTTTTCTTCACGCAGCGCAGTTAACCTGTGGAACTCCTCGCCCAAGGATGTGGTGGAGGCTAGGACTTTAACAGGGTTCAAAAACGAGCTAGATCATGGAGGTTACGTCTGCTGCACTTCCACAGACCTACTGAGGAACAAAGCCAGACACTGGGTGAGCTGGAACACTATTGTTTTTAGGGTTGTTTATTGGTACAGATTCTTAAGCGTAAAGTGATACTCACATACATCACATTCTTGCGGTCAGTCTTTTCCGAATTATCCCTTCATCCTCGTCAAACGAGAGTTACAGGGATTGTGAAAAAGGGTGCAAGTGTAGACAGACCCAATTTTTCCTTCTTCACTTTTTCCACCCCAGTCATGATTTTGTAGACCTCTATCCTATCCCCCCATCTCTCGTCTTTTCTAAGCTTAAAAAGTCCCCGTCTTTTTAATCTCTCTTCATAGGGGACCCGTTCCAAACTCTCAATCAGTTTTGTAACCCTTTTCTGAACCTTTTCCAATGCCGAGAGATCTTTTTGGAGAGGAGGTGACCACATCTGTACGCCATATTCAAGATGTGGGCGTCCCCTAGTTTTATAGAGAGGCATTAAGAGATTCTCTGTCTTATTCTCGATCCCTTTTTTAATGATTCTGCACATTGTGTTGGCTTTTTTGCCTGCCGCTGCACACTGAGTGGATGTTTTCAGAGAACGACCCGCAACGGCTCCAAGATCTCTCTCTCGTGTCGTCTTCGTGACGTGGACCCTTCAGAAGCACCGTCCTGTTGGCACACGATCAACGCAATGAAGTCACAATCGCTTGGATATCAGCAACCGTTCGGTTTTAGTTCGGTGAGGAGTCACTCTGCCACCATGAGGGCTGAACACGGAGTCCCCCGATGCTGAACGGATGATGTTCTGAGTCCCACGGGAGAGTGACTGTCCGAAGAGAGGAAGAGTTTCGCCTGGTCTCTAAAAGCAAGGCTGTGGTGGAAGACGCGTGAAGGAGGTACTTCTCGGGATGACGCATGGCTCTCCTGAGAAGTTCTTACAGGTGTCATGGACTCCTAGGGGTGGAAGATACCTCAAGAGGTCATCAAGTCCAAAGCAAGACCAAGCCAACTCAATCAACCCAACCAGGGCTTGGTCAAGCCGGGCCTTCAAAACCTCTAGGGATGGCGAGTCCACGCTGTTTTCATGGTTCCTGGTGCCAGGGAGACATTTCTACGGCAACAGCCGTCATGCCGTTGGGCATGGTGGTAGCCCCGTTTCGGCCTCAACGGCCCATTTTCCCGCCCTTCACCCTAACTCATCTCAGCCATGGCTTGGTCACGTTGGACCTTCCAAATCTCTAGAGATGGAGATTCCACCCGTTCCAGGCCTTCCCCACCCTCCTCGGGACATTTTTTCCTCATCTCCAACCTAGACCTCCTCCTCGTTCTGCCAGCCATCTCCAGCCTCCCTCCATCCTCTTTGGAACCGCCCTTCAGGCAGTTGAAGGCTGCTCTCCAATCCCCTCTCGCTCTTCTGTGGAGCAAAAAAGCCCAGATCCCTCCGCCTCTCCTCGTTTCGGTTGCCCTCCACTGGACGTTCTCCAGAGCATCCACAGCAGCGCCTGTGCTAGGAAAGGAGGCCTAACAGTGACGGCACTGGACGAGGAGTCAGGGCTGCTCTCGGTGAGGCCTGATGGCCACGTGTCAGAGGGTCCGCTCTGCAGGGGAATCCCCACAGATTTCCGACTCCTCGTGGTGGTGGCCCAGTGGCGTGGCTTGAAAATCTCCTCAAACATATTTCTCCGTGACGACTGGCCACGGCAGTAACCCTCAGTGCTTGTGGCCAAGAGGAAGTTCTCCTGACCCTACTGGGATGCCTCCAAGTCCTCTACGAGGCATGGGTCTGTCTCCCGGAGGATTTGGTACAGCTTCTCTTGTGCCCGAATCCCCTTCCTCTCCACCAGCTTCAGTAAGGCGTCGTTCCGCCGTTTGCTGGTCTGGTGGCTTTTCACCTCTTCCTCTTCCTCGCTGTTGAGGAGTTGGGCGTCCCGGAAGCGGGCCAGCACGGAGTCGAGCAGCCCCATTCGATCGCGGAGCTGCAGCCGGTGCTTCGCCAGAAAGGCCGCCCCTAATGGAGACACCAGCCCTGCGTTATGCTGCTGCACGTGAAAGACACGACCTCCTCCTCCCCCATTCCCTCCTCTCTGCTAGGCCAAAGCACGGGGCACGTTTCTGGTAGGTACAGACCTCCGACATCAGCAGAGGGCTGCTGAGTTGAGCCAACTTTGATGGTCTAGGGCACCCCTGTTAACGATTCAGGCCATCCTATGGTGGGGCAGAGTTAAGGGGATCACCACGTGGGAGAAGGTTTGAGATGCGAACCGGGAAACCAGTTCTTAGCAGTGGCTAAGTGTAGCTCAGTGCTTCTTAAAGTGTGTTCCGGGGAGGAGAACAGAATTCAAAATGGCTGCCCTTAAAGGGATAAGCCTCCTTTTTTTTGTCTGGAGAATGGCCGCCTTTAATGGGAGATATGGAAGAGCAGGTGGGATAGACATCTACCAGGGATGGTCCAGATCAGTGTTTCTTAAACTGTGTTCCATGGTACCACTGGTGTGCTGTGGAGAGAACAGAATTCAAAATGGCTGCCCTTAAAGGGATAAGCCTCCTTTTTTTTTTTTTGTCTGGGGAATGGCCGCCTTTAATGGGAGATATGGAAGAGCAGGTTGGATAGACATCTACCAGGGATGGTCTAGATCAGTGTTTCTTAAAGTGTGTTCCATGGTACCACTGGTGTGCTGTGGAGAGAACAGAATTCAAAATGGCTGCCCTTAAAGGGATAAGCCTCCTTTTTTTTTTTTGGTCTGGGGAATGGCCGCCTTTAATGGGAGATATGGAAGAGCAGGTTGGATAGACATCTACCAGGGATGGTCTAGATCGGTGTTTCTTAAAGTGTGTTCCATGGTACCACTGGTGTGCTGTGGAGAGAACAGAATTCAAAATGGCTGCCCTTAAAGGGGCAAGCCTCCTTTTTTTTTTTTTGAACTCAACAACTTTTTCTTGGGGGCTTTTCTTCCCTCAACAAAAAAATCCTCGGTGTTCCCCATAAAAAAAAATTGTTTGGTGTTCCTTGGTTTTAAAAAGTTTACAAAACACGGCTGTAGAGTAGCCTCCCTGGCAGAGGAGAGATTGGGCAGAGGTTCGGGCACCAACTTGAGACCAGGGATCAAGTCCATGGTCTGCCACCGACTTCCGGTGTGGTCTCGGGCAAGTCACTCAGCCTCTCTATGTCTAGGCTCCCAGCTGGGCCCCAGCTCTACCCTCCCACACCAGGTGGGTGAGAATAAACACAACAAAGACTGAAGATCAGAGGCGTAATGAAGCTAGCCAGCACGGGGAGGGGAGAAATTTCACAGCTCAGCATTGCAGGACTGGTGTAGAAGCATCCCTACCCCACCCAGAGCAAATTTTACTCTGTGCAGAGGGCAAACGGCATAAGAAACGTTTAACGTTGATGCTAATGTCCATTTTGTGCCCAGGGCACAAAGGGCAGAGTTAAGGTTGTTTGGGGAATTATCAAAAACTTTGAACACTTCATGGTTTTTTTAATCCTCTTAAAACTTTAACTTCGCATTTCTTGGCTTTGAAAGGTTTTGGCTGTTGCTAACTCTCGGTATTCTGGTCCGATTTTGGGAACACAGTGGGAACGGATGCCTCTTTGCAACCTTAACAGGGGTTTTGTGGTCACGGGGATAGAGACGGTGCCCTCGTGTCTATGCTTCAAGCCGGAGGACAAGAACGGGCACAGACTGTGTAAACTCCAAAGCACGGTTAAAAAAAAATCGCACTGACCTGCGAGCCCGAGGGAGGGCGAAGCAGGAAGTCTTACATCTCCTGGAAGAAAGAAGCGAGGGATTAGGCCAGTTGATTCGTGCTTGGGGGATTGTCAGAGGCCGAGGGCAGTGTCTGATTTCTAGAGTTTCTTGGTTCGCCCGCTGTCCGACCTGTCCTTAAAGCTAGACTGGGGGAGCTTCCTTCCCCGACGTAACCGTTAAAGAGTTGGTCGATCTTCTGAAAATCGTTTCTGGAATCT
This sequence comes from Pelodiscus sinensis, assembly GCF_049634645.1. NCBI lineage: Eukaryota > Metazoa > Chordata > Testudines > Trionychidae > Pelodiscus > Pelodiscus sinensis. Next base: position 4,715,269 of record NC_134725.1, on the reverse strand, counting down.
CCATTGCGTCTCTGGGATTTCCTGCCCCCTATTCAACCCCTCTGCTCCCTCACAGACCCCCTACAACTTTCACCTCCTATCCAACCCCCACTGCTCCTCCTGCCCCCTATCCAATGCCCCTACTCCCTGACACCTCCTGCCCCTCTTCTCCGGACCCCCATGGCTGGTGGGCATCTTAGGCTGCAGGGGAGGATAACGAAGAGGAGAGGCCGGGGACTGTGGCAGACTCATTCATTTCTACTGCTACTAGCGTCCAGGGGATAAGCCACAGGCATTGGGAGGTTGTGGAATCTCCATCGCTGGAGATATTGAAGAGCAGGTTGGACAGACATCTACCAGGGATGGTCTAGACGGGGCTTGGTTCTGCCGTGAGGACACGGGATGGGAGGTTGTGGAATCTCCATCGCTGGAGATATTGAAGAGCAGGTTGGGTAGACATCTACCAGGGATGGTCTAGACGGGGCTTGGCCCTGTTGTGAGGACAAGGGATGGGAGGTTGTGGAATCTCCATCGCTGGAGATATTGAAGAGCAGGTTGGGTAGACATCTACCAGGGATGGTCTAGACGGGGCTTGGTCCTGCCGTGAGGACAAGGGACGGGAGGCTGTGGAATCTCCATCACTGGAGATATTGAAGAGCAGGTTGGACAGACATCTACCAGGGATGGTCTAGATGGGGCTTGGCCCTGTCATGAGGACAAGGGATGGGAGGTTGTGGAATCTCCATTGCTGGAGATATTGAAGAGCAGGTTGGGTAGACATCTACCAGGGATGGTCTAGACGGGGCTTGGCCCTGTCATGAGGACAAGGGATGGGAGGTTGTGGAATCTCCATTGCTGGAGATATTGAAGAGCAGGTTGGGTAGACATCTACCAGGGATGGTCTAGACGGGGCTTGGCCCTGTCATGAGGACAAGGGATGGGAGGTTGTGGAATCTCCATTGCTGGAGATATTGAAGAGCAGGTTGGGTAGACATCTACCAGGAATGGTCTAGACGGGGCTTGGCCCTGTCATGAGGACAAGGGATGGGAGGTTGTGGAATCTCCATTGCTGGAGATATTGAAGAGCAGGTTGGGTAGACATCTACCAGGGATGGTCTAGACGGGGCTTGGTTCTGCCGTGAGGACACGGGATGGGAGGTTGTGGAATCTCCATTGCTGGAGATATTGAAGAGCAGGTTGGATAGACATCTACCAGGGATGGTCTAGACGGGGCTTGGCCCTGTCATGAGGACAAGGGATGGGAGGTTGTGGAATCTCCATTGCTGGAGATATTGAAGAGCAGGTTGGGTAGACATCTACGAGGGTTGGTCTAGATGGGGCTTGGTCCTGCTGTGAGGACAGGGGACTGGTCTTGATGCCCTCTTGAGGTCGCTTCTCATTCAAGGGCATGATGGGTACGCCCTGGTTAGATGGACGCGGGGAGTGCCTAGCAGTGTTTAGGCCACAGCTTGGTTCGGGGGAACCAGTCATCGGCCTCGGCGAGGGAGAAGTCACATCTGACAGCCACAAGCCAAAGAAGTCAACGGAAAATCTCCCTCTGATGTGAATGGGCTGAGGGCCCTCTACTTCCCACCACGACCCACAAGTCGCTGGCCCTACCTGGCCTCACCAAGGTCTCCCAGACCAAGCTGCCGTCCTCTTGGCCCTGCACCTGGAGCCGGATTTCCTTCTTCATCTCCCGGGTGTAGATCTCCACAAACGACTGCTGCTCCCCGGGGCTCCGGTAGCAGAAGTCCAGTTGCTGAAGCAAGAGGGAGAAGGCGTTGGGAGACTCGTCCTCCGGCGCCAAGAGTGGGAACGGACAGCCCCAGGCTCCAACCATGAGGGACTCGCAGAGGGTTAGACAGAGGCTCTGGCTTGTGAAAGACCAGCTGCCGTGGACTTTCTGTACCCAATGGGCGAGGCCTCCATCAACCCCAGGAGTTGGGAACCACCACGGCTCATCCATCCTAGGCGTCCCTGAAAGTTCCCAGAGCTGAGCACGCAAGATCCTCAGGGGCTAAAGCCACGAGCCTCTCCTGCAAGGGCGAAAAGCCAACGGACTCTCGGCGAAGGCGGTAGAGCCGCCGTTGACATCTCCGTCGTTCCAAGACACACCATGTGGGGCACACTGGGAAAGGACGGGGTTAAAGGGCAGCACTGGGCCCAGCTAGCTCCTCCCCTCCAACCCTGAAGAGCACACGCCCTCTGGGGACAGGGCTGGGAGGCCCGGTGGGGGCTGACGGTTTGGGTCCCTTTTCCGTTTTTGTTCATGCCTGGGAGAACGGCGGAGGACAACAGGGAGGGTCTACAGCATGGGTTCCCAAACTGGAGGGGGTGCTCCCTAGGGGGCGGGCATGAAGAAATTCCAGGGGGGCACGAGGTGACCCAGCCCCCCATAAATTCCCCCCCGCAGGAAAGAGCTCAGTTGGTCTGTCTGCTCAGCCACCAGAACATGAGCAGCTGGGACTGGCTAGGGCAGATTTCAAAATGGCCCCCTTAAAAGGGCAATGCCAATTTTGTTCTTAAAAGGGCAGGACAATCTTTTTTTTTTTTTTCTTCTCAAATTGTGCTGCTGTTTTTTGGAGGAGGGCATGAGGGTTTCTCAAAAATCAAAAAGGGGGGAGTGATGCCAAAAAGTTTGAGAACCACTGGTCTAGAGCCAAGCGGTGTGTGGTGGGGTTGGCCTTTCGTACCTCTACCCTACCTCAGCAGGATGCTAACTACTAGGCTACCCAGCCCACCGAAGACCCTACTAGGGGGATGTCTAAACGCCATCCCTCTTTCGAAAGAGGGATGTAAATGAGGTCGAAACGGCAAATGAAGCCGGGATTTGACTATCCCCTGCTTCATTTGCATAACGGCAGCCGCGCGGTCTTTCGAAAATGGGTATTTCGGAAGTGAAACCGCTGTCGGAAAACCCCTTTTTCGAAAGAACCACAATGCCTGAAAAAAAAATGAGGTTTACCGGTTCTTCCGAAAAAAAATTTTTTTTTCTGAAAGAAGCGCGTCTAGACGGTGGTTTTACTTGTCAAAAGCCCTTTTTCGACGGACTGCACGGCCGTCATTATGCAAATGACGTGCGGGAAATTCAGATTCCGACTTCATTTGCCATTTCGAGCTGTCCGATTTACATCTTTTTCGGAAGAAGGCTGTCGTTTAGACGTAGCCTACAATTCCAAATTGAACCCTTTTCCCGGGGACAAGAAGCACCAGTGAAGTATCTGATGCATTCCTAGCCCCAACGTTCGCTTGGAATCCTCGTCCGGCGGATTCGGAGGATCCCAATATTTCCTGCCTCCATGCTGGTCGGGGAGAGGACCACTTACCGCCGGCGTGATCTGAAGATTTTCCAAACCGGACACCTGGTACCGAGACCCAAAGTACAAAGGGTCGGTCTGAGGAGGTTTGGGCACGTGCGTTGATTTCCACGTCGTTTCTTTTCCTTCGATGGCCTGTGAATGGGAACCATCATCATATCTGAGGAACAACTGACCTCCATCGACGTAGCCCTCTGGTGAGTGTGTTATAGGCTCCTTGCCCGCGTATGTCACCAATTCTTCAGTGGGCGAGCGCCGTCTCTCTTAACCCTCAACCCTCCCAGCAATAAAATGGGTGCAAAGTGATCACAGTGGGGAAAGAGATGGGTTTTGTTCCTTGACCAAGCCCTTTTCAACCTGTTTTGAAGGTGGTTCTTGCTCATAAGACCATAAAAACGGCCATACTGGGTCAGACCAAAGGTCCATCTAGTCCGGTGTCCTGTCTGCTGACAGTGGACCGAAGACGATGATCAAGCGATCTCTCCTGCCATCCCTCTCCAGCCTCTGACAAACAGAGGCCAGAGGCACCATTCCTAACCCGATGGCTTAACAGCCTTTTATGGTCCTAACCTCCCTGAATGTATCTAGCTCTTTTTTAAACTCTGTTGGGGTATGTCTACACTAACTCGTTAATTCGAGCTTAGTAGGCAAATCAGGCAACTGGAGTCGCAAATGAAGCCCAGGATTTAAATATCCCGGGCTTTATTTGCATGTTCCCGTCCGGCCGCCATTTTTAAATCCCCCTTAGTTCAAACGAACTGCCCGCGACTACACACGACAGTTTAAAGTTAATCCGAACTAAGGATTTCATTCCACGAGGAGTAACAGTTAATCTGAACTAAGGATTTCATTCCACGAGGAGTAACAGTTAATCTGAACTAAGGATTTCATTCCACGAGGAGTAACAGTTAATCCGAACTAAGGATTTCATTCCACGAGGAGTAACAGTTAATCCGAACTAAGGATTTCATTCCACGAGGAGTAACAGTTAATCCGAACTAAGGATTTCATTCCACGGGGAGTAACAGTTAATCCGAACTAAGGATTTCATTCCACGGGGAGTAACAGTTAATCCGAACTAAGGATTTCATTTCACGGGGAGTAACAGTTAATCCGAACTAAGGATTTCATTTCACGGGGAGTAACAGTTAATCCGAACTAAGGATTTCATTCCACGGGGAGTAACAGTTAATCTGAACTAAGGATTTCATTTCATGAGGAGTAACAGTTAATCCGAACTAAGGATTTCATTCCACAAGGAGTAACAGTTAATCCGAACTAAGGATTTCATTCCACGAGGAGTAACAGTTAATCCGAACTAACGACTTAGTTCGGATTAACTTTAAACTGCCGTGTGTAGCCGCGGTCAGTTCGTTCGAACTAAGGGAGATTTAAAAATGGTGGCCGGGAGGGGAACATGCAAATAAGGCCCGAGATATTTAAATCCTGGACTTCGTTTGCAACTCTGGTTGCCTGATTTGCCTACCTAGCTCGAATTAACGAGCTAGGGAAGACATACCCTTATAGTCCTAGCCTTCACAACCTCCTCAAGCGAGGAGTTCCACAGGTTGGGTATGGACAATGATCAAGCGATTTATCTCCTGCCATCCCACTCCAGCCTCAGACAAACAGAGGCCAGGGACACCATTTTATCCCCTGGCTAATAGCCTTTTATGGACCTAACCTCCATGAAATTATCTAGCTTCTCTTTAAACTCTATTATAGTCCTAGCCTTCACAGCCTCCTCCGGCAAGGAGTTCCACAGGTTGACTACATGCTGTGTGAAGAAGAACTTTCTTTTATTAGTTTTAAAGCTGCTCCCCATTCATTTCATTTGGTGTCCTCTAGTTCTTCTATTATGGGAACAAGTAAATAACTTTTATTTATTCACCCTCTATCACTGCAGCCATAAGGGGATTTGCCCCGCTCCCCCAGACTTTACCCTTAAATATTACAGCAATGGGTGGCAGAAGTAACCCATAAGATCGGCCAGACGAGGTCAGACCAAAGGTGCATCCAGCCCAGTGTCCTGTCTGCCGACAGTGGCCAATGCCAGATGCCCCAGAGGGAGTGAACGCAACAGGGAACCATCACGTGATCCCACTGCTGCCACCAATTTCCAGCCTTTGCCAATCTATTTTACCTTCTGCAAGGAGTGGTCATTAGGTATCAGGTAGAGGTGGAGCGTGACATCTGCCATGCTGAGCGTCCGGTAGATCAGCACAAGGGAATGGATGGGGATAAATTTGAAGGCCGACCGTAGCTTTCTCCAAACCACGCCAAGCTGGGAGAAGTTGGGCTTCTTCAGGACGGCAAAAAAGCGGTTGATGCTCGTGGGTCGCTCAGGGGTCATCCGGCCAGCTTCAAAATGGGCAATGCGGCACAAGCTTTCGTCGGCTCCGTCTGCAAAAGAAACCGCAAAGACTCGGGGACTGGAGCCAGGCAAGTCGGAGGCTGCCACTTCCGGCCCCGGGGGTCACCCGTTCAACTTGTCAGGCTTAACATCCCCACTAGCATTGTTATCGGTAATGATGACACAACCCCGGATCTACGGGTTATCCCTCTAATGTCGGCTCTGTGTTCCGCGCGTCCTAAATTCTTGGCCTTAACAGCTTCCTATGCCACAGCCGAATTACAAGTCAAGTCCAGCCCCCTCCCCAACCTCGACTCAATCCTGAGGGGATCCGAATTGAACTGGACCAGCCCCACAAATTGAGGAGGAGGAGGAGGGAGAAGCAACTCGGAGCCTTCCTCCTAGCCGGCTCAGTAGGCCCTTGTGTATTGCTGCTTGCTGACCGGCACCGACCGACCCCCTCTCCACGTGTGGCCGCCGAAGGCGTTCAACACCTCCCCAAGCCCCGCTGGCTGCAGAGGGCGGCTCCCAACGTCTACCCCCATGTCTCCCCGTTTCTGCCCTACCTGCGAGGCACACGAAGTGGGGCAGGTGCACCGCGCGCACCCGGTGGGGCTCGGCCCGGATGTGGAAGAGGGGACCAGCGACCATCCAGTTCTCCTGGGCCGACGGGCTCAGACTCTCCGCCCAGGAGCCGTAGCTGTACTCCACCGTCACGGCCGCGCTCACCTCAAAGCCAAGGCCCGTCTCGGTGCAGTGAAAGGAGCCGGCGTGAGGGAGGTGAGCTCTGGGGAGAGTAGCCAGACAGGAACCCCCCTGTAACATCCATTTTTGCTTGCCTGGAGCAGACAGGGCACACAGAGCAGAAGGCCCAGGCTGCTGTGACCGTGAATGGCTGTAAACAGAGACATGCCAATTGCTGATCAAGAGGCTGCCGAGGAGCGTCCTTGATCGAAACCCATATTGATACGAACACACAGCCGCCCGCAGGGGGAGGAATCTCTCGCCCAGTAAAAGAATATCCGGCACTCCTAATTTAGCTATCTTCCTCTCTTGCAAGTGTAAATTAACTTGAAACTTGCTTGTAAGAACTGGCGCCACAAAACGGACCAGTACAATTCGGCATCTTAGATAAGAAAGAGGATACGGGCCCCCAGGGGTATAAAGATGGGTCCAGCAGCACATTTTCTCTGAGTGTCAATCTACCATCTATCTGCTGGTCGGGTTAGGTGATTGACTTCCCGAGGTTCCAAGGGGACGCCCACCTCGTATTCGTCTTTCCTAGGATTTGAGGGATCAGCCCTGGCCTGACACGCTGGAGTCGAGAGGCACAGTAAGGCTGTGTCCAGACTCAGGGGTTTTTTCGGGAAAAGTAGCCTTTTTTCGAAAAAACTTCCCCTGCGTCCAGACTCAAGCCGCGTTCTTTCGAAATTAAATCGAAAGAACGCGGCTTTTCTTTCGATGGCGGTAAACCTCATTTCACGAGGAAGAACGCCTTCCTTCGAAAGTTCCTCTTTCGAAAGAAGGCGTTCTTCAATGTAAATAGGGCTTCTTCGAAAGAGAGCATCCAGACTCACTGGATGCTTTCTTTCGAAAAAGCAAGCCGCTTTTTCGAAAGTTCAACGTGCAGTCTAGACGCTCTCTTTCGAAAGAGGCTCTTTCGAAAGTATCTTTCGAAAGAGCCTCTTTCGAAAGAGGCTTGCAGTCTAGACATAGCCAAAGGGGTAAAAATTGTACCTGGATGTAGTCCTTTGCTTAAGTATATATATACATAGGCCGTGTCCAGACTCAGGGTTTTTTTCGGGAAAAGTAGCCTTTTCCCGAAAAAACTTCCCCTGCGTCCAGACTCAAGCCGCGTTCTTTCGAAATTATTTCGAAAGAACGCGGCTTTTCTTTCGATGGCGGTAAACCTCGTTTTACGAGGAAGAACGCCTTCCTTCGAAAGTTCCTCTTTCGAAGGAAGGCGTTCTTCAATGTAAAGAGGCCGTCTTCGAAAGAGAGCATCCAGACTCGCTGGGTGCTCTCTTTCGAAAAAGCGGATTTCTCTTTCGAAAGATCCGCCTGCAGTCTAGACGCGATCTTTTGAAAGAGGCTCTTTCGAAAGATGCTTTCGAAAGAGGCTCTTTCGAAAGATGCTTTCGAAAGAGGCTCTTTCGAAAGAAGCCTGCAGTCTAGACATAGCCATAGTGTTAGAGCTCTTTAAAGATTAAGCTGTCACTTGGTACCATTCTTTCTATTTTCTATCTTTACTTTTTTCCTGTGATCATTTTTAAGACCTATATATATATATATATATATATTTGCTAGCATTTAAGAACTAGAGCAATAGCCATTGTAACCATATGCTTTTATAAGTCTTTTAATAAACCTGGAACTGTTTAAGCTTTAACCTGACTCCTTCAGTTGCTGTAACAGAACCAAGCACAATTTAAAAGAACTTCAGCCGGTCATAAAAGGGACAGACATAGGGAGAGCTTGGGCGTTTGGATCTGTGTCACTCCCAGGTGACAAGATCCGTTGGGGCACCTTTCCAGCCTTTCCCAGGCTGCCCGCTGCGAAGGAACTTTGTGTTCTAGCAGTTAAAATCTAAGGTGTAATAAGCTCTTCCTATATAACGGGGCGTCTGTTGGCCTGCTGGCCACTCTCTGCGACGGGACCCCGGTCCTAGCAGTAAAGACACGGACGTTAAACCTTTTCTCGGAAGCATACACACACACACTGCCCTGACCGTCGGCTGACAGGGAGGGAGGATGGGACCATGAACTAGAGATCAGGCTTGGACAGCGCTTCTAGGCCGGTGGTCCTTCCAGGTTTTCCGGTGGCCTCACGGAGTCACCACCAACCCCACACGACTTCATTCACTTTATAGAACCGTACGGTTGGACGAGACCTCAGGAGTCATCAAGTCCAGCCCCCTGCCCAAGGCAGGACCAAACCCAACTCAATCAACCCACCGAGGGTTTGGTCAAGCCAGGACTTCAGAACCTCTAGGGATGGAGAGTCCACCTCCCTAGGGAAACCATCCGTGTGGTTCTCCACCCTCGTCGAGAAATCGTTTTCCCCTAATAGCCACCCTACACCTCCCCCACCGCAACGTGAGACCGTTGCTCCTCATTCTGCCATCTGCCCCCACTGAGAACAGCCTCTCTCCATCCTCTTTGGAACCACCTGGAAGTATATTTGTAGACACCCCCCTTTTTACCAGCTCCCGGGAGTCGGGGCAAAGTGAGGTTCACACGTATACAAGGCTATCTGTTCACGCTCTCCCCAGTGGCTGTGAAAAGTGAGATGGAGATTGTCGATCCCCTAGAACTGGAAGGGACCTTGAAAGGTCATGGAGTCACAGCAGGACCAAGTACCCTCCCTGACAAATATTTGCCCCAAATCCCTAAATGGCTGCCGTAAGGATTGAACTCACAACCCTGGGTTTAAGCAGGCCAATGCTCAAACCACTGAGCTATCCCTCCCCCCGTCAAGAGCGTTACCCCCCCCCTCATCACCTACACGGAAAGTTCCTGGTGGTCACCTCTGAGAAATGCCATTCTCACATCACATCCTGGAGCGCCTTACCTGTAGATGGTTTTGTTCCTCTCCGGGTCTAGGACAATCTGCGGCGTTACCTCTGGAAGAGTCTGAAATACAGAGGGGAGGGTGGCTTCACCAGGGTAACCTAACGCAAGAACGAGGGGTCACCAAAGGACATGAACAGGCAGCAGGTTTCAAACAAACCAAAGGATGTTTTGCTTTACGCCGCGCACAGCCAACCTGTGGAACTCCTCGCCGGAGGATGGGGTGAAGGCCAGGACTTCAGACAGGGTAACAAAAGGAACTAGCTACACTAGCAGGTTGCAAAGGGAGAAAAGGACCCTTGTCTTAGGGTTGCCAGATAGTTTCGCAAAAAATACTGAGCACGGCAGGGGGAAAAAATTGGTTCCTCAAAAAAAAAAAAACAAACACAAGACACGGTTCCTTTAAATCCCAACACACACCACCTGCCCCCACCAGATGTGGCGGGGGAAGAATGTCCAGGAACCTTCCGTCCGAGAAAAACAGAAAATACTGGGCATGTAACATTTTCTCTTTTTTTTTATACCAGGCCAATACCAGACACTTGTCAACCCTAGCATTTCTTCATGCAGCATGCAGTCAACCTGTGGAACTCCTTGCCAGAGGATGGTGTGACGCCCGGGACTGTCAACCCTAGCTTTTCTTCATGCAGCTTGCAGTCAACCTGTGGAACTCCTTGCCAGAGGATGGTGTGACGGCCGGGACTGTCAACTCTAGCATTTCTTCATGCAGCTTGCAGTCAACCTGTGGAACTCCTTGCCAGAAGATGGCATGACGGCCAGGACTGTCAACCCTAGCTTTTCTTCATGCAGCTTGCAGTCAACCTGTGGAACTCCTTGCCAGAGGATGCTATGACGGCCGGGACTGTCAGCCCTAGCTTTTCTTCATGCAGCTTGCAGTCAACCTGTGGAACTCCTTGCCAGAGGATGGTGTGACGGCCGGGACTGTCAGCCCTAGCTTTTCTTCATGCAGCTTGCAGTCAACCTGTGGAACTCCTTGCCATAGGATGGTGTGACGCCCGGGACTGTCAACCCTAGCGTTTCTTCATGCAGCTTGCAGTCAACCTGTGGAACTCCTTGCCAGAGGACGGTGTGACAGCCGGGACTTGAACAGGGTTTCAAAAAAGAGCTAGATACATTCATGAAGATAGGTTCATCCATGGCTATCAGCCAGGATGGGTAGGAATCGTGTCCCTCGCCATCCACCATGTCTTGCATGGTGCCGAGTCACTACCCTTCCCCGCTCAAAGCTATTGATTGTCCTGCCTTCTTGGATCATAACCGCCTATCCTGTAGATTCCCTTCACCCCCCTCCTCCAAATTGATTCCCGATGGAGTGGTAGCTGTCTGGTGTCGCTGGGTCCTGCCGTGTGCCGGGGGGAAGCAATTTGCCAACTTCCATGAAAGCAGCCTTACGCATGTGAAAGTTTTCCAGCCACTGGTCATCAGTCGCCGTGACACTGGGTTTTTCTCCCATCAGGCCCTGGGGGTCTAGCCCAGAGTTCTAGTGGGTGGCAGAGCTTGCTGGATGATTACCCACAATGCATCCCTGTTCGCGTCAAAGGTATCGGGTCGGTACTCTTCCTCCGAGGACCAAGATTGACTTTGTGAAAATGGCTGCTAAAAAGTCGACTTGAATAAATCGGACCCAGTTTCATACGGGAGACGTACCCTCGGCGGCGAGTCCCAATGCGGAGGTAGACTATTACCTCCTGACTCACATGGTGCCGGCTACGTTCAGAGACAGGATCCCCCAGGTCTGATCCGGGTCGGTAATCCCCGTTTTCCCGACTTCCATGATGTTTTCCCCTTACCTCTCCGACGCATCTCTTGCATTTTTCCTTCAACAAGGCACAGGATCTAAAAGGACCCACCGTTCTTCTCACTCCTAGAAGGAACACAGAGGACACCCCACCATTAAAGCGTGTCTATTCACCGCAAACCGTTTTTCGCTCACGGGGGCAGCGTTTTGATAACGTGGGCCACGGCCCGGGTCTCCCCCCTAACCCACGCTCATCCTGCAGGGGGCAGGCTGGAGTCCGATTTGGGCCAGGAGGTTCTGGGTCCACACCCACGTGGTGGCATCTCACGATTGACCATCCGGACGTTACAAAAGAAACCCACGCGTGTAACCCCCGTGGTCTGAACGTGGAGGAGCTAAACGAGCTCAATAGGTCGTGATTAATGCCACGGTTGGTGGCTGGTTTCTAGCAGGGCGCCCCACGGATCGGTTCTAGGGACGGTTTTGTTCAACATCTTTTTGAATGACCTGGAGGAGGGGATGGATTTCACCTTCAGCAAGTTTTTTTTCCCCCCATGGCCTCTTACGTGGCGGTGCCTCAGATTCTTCCGTGTCTGGAGATGCCGGGTGGAGTAGCTGGCTTTTTCCCTTGCCTGGTGCCGTTACCGTAGGAAAATCCGAGACTGAAATGGCAGGAGAAATCACATCGTTTGAGATCACGGTCGGCGGACGAACCTGCCGCAGCCCAGGTAGCAAGACAGCAGTTGGGTACCTCTCCCTTCTCGTTTGGGTTAGTAACACCACTGTCTTCCCACAACCTGCCACTAAAGGCTTCTGCTTAAAAACTCCCCAAAGTCCCCGATTCCCTGCCCTTGGGTGGCACGTTGCCACCACCCCACTGGGAAGACGCCCTTGAGAAGCCAGGAAGATGCCCTCAGCAGTGTCATTTTTAACCCTCCCTCCGGGTTGAAACCAAACGTATTTCTTAATTCCGGTTGCGTCGACACAACCGGGCTAAATTCACAGTCAGCGTCGCAACTTGAGCTACGCCAATGTAGCTTCAGTCGAAATAGCTTCATTCAGCTTTTGTCTACGCAGCAGTAAATCCGAGACGGAACATTCTTCCTCCGAGTTTTCATAAAAATAAGTCGGAGTAAGAAGTGCTCCAGCTGGATGTCATGTTGACACTCTGGGTGTGTCTAGACTACAAAGAAAAGTCGGAAATGGATACGCCTCCTTTTCTGCTTTTCTTCCAAAAGAATCTTTATCCAACATTTGGCCTGCCTACACGGGGTCATATGTCGGGAAAAATCCCTCTTTCAGAACATCCCTTCTTCCTCATAAAACGAGGTTGACAGGGATGCCGGAAAAAACCCGTCTGCTTTTCCAAATTTTTTTTGGAAAAGCAGACACGTTCCGGGTGACCTCCGGTATCCTGGAAAAACTCTGCCGTCTAGATGTACCCTAAGTTGAATGCTTGTATGTAGACAATGTTGTGTGTAGACTAATTTTGCTGGGTAGATATACCCCCATTCTCTGGCCCATGCACACAGCACCTCCTGCCTTTTAGGACACAGGTATCCTTTCATCCTCTGAAAAAGGTGACAAGTATCAGAGGAGTAGCCGTGTTAGTCTGAATCTGTAAAAGCGGCGAGGAGCCCTGTGGCACCTTATAGACTAAGATTCAGTAGGATGGGGGCTAATTTGGCTACGACAAATCAGGAAAGAGATCTTGGAGTTATCGTGGACAGTTCTCGGAAAACGTCCACACAGTGAGCAGCGGCGGTCAAAAAGGCAAATAGGATGCTAGGAATTATTAGGAAAGGGATAGAAAATAAGACCCAGAACATCTTACTGCCCCTGTATAAAACTATGGGACGCCCACATCTGGAATACTGTGTACAGATGTGGTCTCCTCACCTCAAAAAAGATATTTTGGCCTTGGAAAGGGTTCAGAAAAGGGCAACTAAAATGATTCGGGGTTTGGAACGGGTCCCATATGAGGAGAGGCTAAAGAGACTGGGACTTTTCAGTTTAGAAAAGAGGAGACTGAGGGGGGATATGAGAGAGGTCTATAAAATCAGGAGTGGTGTGGAGAGGGCCGATAAAAAAAAGTTATTTATTAGTTCCCATAATAGAAGAACTAGAGGACACCAAATGAAATGAATGGGTAGCAGGTTTAAAACTAATAAAAGGAAGTTCTTCTTCACACAGCGTGTTGTCAACCTGTGGAACTCCTCGCCGGAGGAGGCTGTGAAGGCTGGGACTAGAACAGAGTTTAAAGAGAAGCTGGATAAATTCATGGAGGTTAGGTCCATAAAAGGCTATTAGCCAGGGGATAAACTGGTGTCCTTGGCCTCTGTTTGTTCCAAGGTTTAATCCTTCTTTGGCATGGATGTCGCTGGATAGCCCATGCCTTGATCCTACCTCAGTCCATCTCTCCTCTGTTCACACAGGTTGGCTGTGTCTCGACTGGCAAGTTTTTCTGCAAAATCATCTGCTTTTGCGGAAACACTTGCCAGCTGTCTACACTGCCGCTTGAATTTCCGGAAAAGCACTGACGATCTCATGTAAGATCATCAGTGCTGTTCCGGAAATACTACGCTGCTCCCGTTCGGGCAAAAGTCTTTTTCCGAAAGACTTTTGCAAAAGGGCCAGTGTAGACAGCACAGTCGTGTTTTCCGCAAAAAAGCCCCGATGGCGAAAATGGCGATCGGGGCTTTTTTGCGGAAAACCGCGTCTAGATTGGCCACGGACGGTTTTTGGCAAAAAGTAGTTTTGCGGAAAAGCATCCTGCCAATCTAGACGTGCTTTTCCGAAAATGCTTTTCACGGAAAACTTTTCCGTGAAAAGCATTTTTGAAAAATCATACCAGTGTAGACGTAGCCGTTATGTCTAGCCTACGTTATTTTTTGGAAAAAACTTCACCTGGGTCCACACTGCCATCGTGTTCTTTCGAAATTAAATTGAAAGGACGCAGGTTTGTTTTTTGTTTTTTTTTGACATTGACAAACCTCAACTCACGAGGAAGAATGCCTTTTTCAAAAGAGCGCTTTCGAAAAAAGGCGGGTGTGGACAATGCGCAGAAGCATTATTTGAAAGACGAGTCCATCGGAAAAAAGCACAGGTGCCCTGGTGGCTATGCTGTGAATAGCAATCGGAGTTTTCTTTCGAGAGACGGTCCATGCAGTCTGGCTGCGCTCTTTCGAAAAAGCACATCGCTTTTTCAATCCGGTTTTGAGGTATAGATGCTCTCTTTTGAAAGAGTTCTTTCCAAAAAGTTTCTTTCAAAAGGAGCTTGCACTCTGGGCGTACCCACAGAGATGGATTCTGGATGTTTTCCCCCACAATTCAAAAGCCCACATTCTATTTTCATTGGCTGTCCCGGCTTCCTGGCGACGTTCATGGACCCACCGTCACTGGGTTTAAGCCTTGCACGCAAGATATGGCGGGGATCTCCAGTAAAGGATAATACCTTTCCTAGACCCGGAATCCAACCTGTTGCTCTCTTCCCCCGAGCAGCTGTTTTAAAGGGAAAACGTTCAACGGGTTAAAACAGGAAGCTCTTACCTGGAAGAAGGGGGGTTGTCGTTATGTCTCCACCACCACGCACTGCGAAACAGACAACAAAGAGTAAGACCTGGGCCCTTTTCCTGCTCTCCCCCTTAGAATGGAATCTAAGCTCCTCCCACTAGCGAATAAACCCCACCCCTCTATAGGCGGAGCTAGATTGTCCAGCCTATCACCTCCTTACACACCTATGAATAACAGGAAATCAAGTGTGATGCTGGAGGATTTTAATTTGAGCAACGTCTGGTGAAGATTTCATGCTGCCGGTACGAAACGTGCGTGGAATTTCTAACCATCCTAGCCACTAATTTCGTAACAAAAAATGTTGCAGGCAACCCCAGAGAAAGGGGGCGGAGGGAGAGAGAGAGAGGAGAGGAATTCTCTATTAGATCTTGATAAAAAGAAACCGATCGGAGATCTATACGTTAACGGTCGCTGAGGCGACCAGCGGTTACAATCCGATGATTGTAATGTGAAAGCAAAGTCCCGACTCTTAATATAGAACCGGTGCCGTGTTAAGACCCGTTAGGAGGCAAATCAGTTTGGAAGAAGAATTTAATTAAAAAAAAAAAAACGGGAATGATAAACGGGAATCGTTTCGGAACACCTGATTAGATGCCCCACAAGATCGCATAAGAACGGCCAAACTGGGTCAGACCTAAGGGCCAATTAGCCCAGGATCTTGTCTGTGGACAGTGGCCAATGGCAGATGTCCCAAAGGGGGCAAACACAACGTGATCCCTCCCGTCACCCACCTCCAGAGAAACAGAGGCTAGGGACACACAGAGGCTAGGGACACACTCCTACCCAGCCATTGATGGACCTAACCTCCATGAATCTATCTGGCTCTTTTTTGAACCCTATTCAAGTCCTGGTCTTCACACCATCCTCCGGCGAGGAGTTCCACAGGTTGACTGTGCACTGCGTGAAGAAAAGCGTCCTTTTGTTCCTTTGAAACCTGCTTGTTTATCTAGTTCCTTTTTTAAGCCTGTTTGAAGCCCTGGCCTTCCCACCCTCCTCTGGCGAGGAGTTCCACAGGTTGACTGTGTGCTGCGTGAAGAAAAACTTCCTTTGATTTCTTTTAAAGCTGCTGCCTATTCATTTCATTGGGTGACTCCTCATTCTTATATTGTGGGAATATGTAAATAACATCGCGTTAGTTACTTTTGCCACGCCAGTCGTGATTTTATAGACCTCTCTCCTATCCCCCCTTAGTCTCCTAAGCTGAAAAATTGAAGTCTTTTAAATGTGGACCTGTTCCAAACCCCTCATCGATTTTGTTGCCCTTTTCGGAACCTTTTCAAATGCCAAGATATCTTTTTGGACATGAGGAGAGCACAGCTGCACTCAGTATTCACGATGTGGGCGTCCTAGGGTTTTATACAGAGGCAATAAAATATTCTCTGTCTTATTCTCCGTCCCTTTTTTAATGATTCCTAAATCATTCCTATCCCAATCTCGAAAAGGCGGCCAGACTTTTTTTTTTTAAACTGATTTAACGGGGATGTGAAGGGAGCGATACAAAATAAAAATATACGTGGCGCTAATGAAAGAAAGTAATGAATCGAAATCAGAAATCAGGAATTGTAGATCATTGATAAGGGAATTCAAAGGACGCTGTCTATGGCAGAGGTAAGAAGACTAAAAAGGCGTTTTAAAGCTACGGGAAGAGCATAAAGAATCCGAGAATGGCATTGGTCCGTTACAAGTTGGATAATTATCAATAATAATGGAGAAAAGGCCGGGGAGGAAAGTAATGAATCGAAATCAGGAATTGTAGATCATTGATAAGGGAATTCAAAGGACGCTGTCTATGGCAGAGGTAAGAAGACTAAAAAGGCGTTTTAAAGCTACGGGAAGAGCATAAAGAATCTGAGAATGGCATTGGTCCGTTACACGTTGGATAATTATCAATAATAATGGAGAAAAGGCCGGGGAGGAAAGTAATGAATCGAAATCAGGAATTGTAGATCATTGATAAGGGAATTCAAAGGACGCTGTCCATGGCAGAGGTAAGAAGACTGAAAAGGCGTTTTAAAGCTACGGGAAGAGCATAAAGAATCTGAGAATGGCATTGGTCCGTTACAAGTTGGATAATTATCAATAATAATGGAGAAAAGGCCGGGGAGGAAAGTAATGAATCGAAATCAGGAATTGTAGATCATTGATAAGGGAATTCAAAGGACGCTGTCTATGGCAGAGGTAAGAAGACTAAAAAGGCGTTTTAAAGCTACGGGAAGAGCATAAAGAATCTGAGAATGGCATTGGTCCGTTACAAGTTGGATAATTATCAATAATAATGGAGAAAAGGCCGGGGAGGAGCGGAGGATGGGTTTCCTTCCTCTTCCCTCCTACCTGCACTGGGCATGTTCCAGTAGCTGTTTCCCCTATAGGACGGCTATCTAGGGATGGCCTCTCCCCACCTCTAGCAGTAGGGGATTAGCAAAACACATCTAAGAAAGAACAAACGTAAAGTCTCAAGTGCCGGTTGGGGGCCCCTGGGTCTGCCTGGCGTCGGGGTTTGCTCTGACTCTCCTTGATCTAGGTGGTGTGAACCCTCCAGTGCTCCCCAAAGATAAGCCCCGGGAGGACACTCCCCCTCCCTCCCACTCTGTCCCCCCCATGCAGCCACTTCTCGCCCTCTGGGCCTCGCCCTGAGCTTACATCTTAGAACCAAATGGACGACGCAGCCATCGGTCAGCCCCGAGCGCCGCAGGGTCCAGTCATTGTTCAGCTGTCTGCCTGGATTTGAGGCTATCAGACGCATCTGGTCGACCGGAGTTCCTTCTTGGGCCTCGATCTTCCTCTTCAGATCCAGCACGGTCTCGTCCAAACACACGGCCACCGACAGACTCTCGCCCGTGAGGGTTTTCACAAAGATTGTGGCTGCAGATTTCCCCGGGCGGGTTGGCTCCATGCTGGGTCACCCGGCTGTGCTCAGATCCGGGGGGTGGCTTTCTCCGAGCCCCCCTGCTCTGGATTCCGGGCTGTGTTCTGCCCCCCAACGAGGGCGAAGGGATCCCCGGGCCCCGTCCGCCTTCTCTCCCGTCCTGCTCCCCGGACCCGTCACTTCCTCAGAAAACGAAACTGCTCGTTGGCCGGCTGCCCGGGACTGGGTGTGTCCAGGGCTTCAAAACAAAACTCCCGAGGCTGCTGGATTTCCTCCTCCGTGGCGGGGCCCCCTTTCAGTGCCCCCTTCGCAGGTTAACCCCTCATCGCCTGCCTCTGCCCCCCAGAGGCTGCCCGCTTCTCTTCGCTCGCCCCCTGCTCTGCCAAGTCCACGTCTGGCCTGCAGCCACGGTGAAGCAATTTCCTTCCCTTTCTCTCCAAAAAAGGATTCCTCTCCCGCTCCACTCGGCTTGCCTTTCCCCGCCTCTTTCCCGTGTGGGGGGGGGGGGGACTGCACCCCCCTGCCTGCACAATACGTGGGGCTGTCGGCCTTGTCCTAAACGTGGAGTTGTGGCCGGTCTCAAGTCTGGTGTGACAAAGCCCGCAGGCAAAGCTGGGCTAAGAAAGAAAGTGGTGAGAGTCAGTAAATGTTTTGCACAGCAACACCGGTGAAGCTGAATACGGGAGACCACGTCAAGAACACAGGCCTACTGGCCTCGTACTGGTACAGGCGACCCCCGACTTATAACTGTCTGACTCACAGGCGACTCCCGATTTACAACTGCCCGACTTACAGGCGACCCCCTGACATAGAACCGCCCAACTCACAGACGACCACCAACTTACCACCACCTGATTCACAGGCGACGCTCGACTTAAAACTGCCTGACTCCCGGTTGACCCCCAACTTACCACCACCCAACTCACAGGCAACCCTTGACTTACCACCGCCCGACTCACAGGCAACCCCCAATTTACCACCTCCTGACTTTCAGGTGACCCCCAATTTACAGGGGACCCCCGACTTACAACCACCCAACTCACAGGCAACCCTTGACTTACCACCGCCCGACTCACAGGCAACCCCTGACTTACCACCTCCTGACTTTCAGGTGACCCCCAATTTACAGGGGACCCCCGACTTACAACCACGCAACTCACAGGCAACCCCCGACTTACCACCTCCTGACTTTCAGGTGACCCCCAATTTACAGGGGACCCCCGACTTACAACCACCCAACTCACAGGCAACCCCCGACTTACCACCTCCCGACTTTCAGGTGACCCCCAACTTACAGATGACCCCTGACTTACCACCGCCCAACTCACAGGTGAGCCCCTACTTACCACCAGCTGACTTACAGGCAAACCCTAACTTAAAGCTGCCCAACTCACAGGTGACCTCTGACTTACAGGGGACCCCCGACTTACAACCACCCAACTCACAGGCAACCCCTGACTTACAACCGCTCGACTTACAGGCTACCTCCGACTTACAACCGCCCAACTCATGGGTGACCCCCGACTTACCACCTCCTGATTTTCAGGAGACCCCTGATTTACAAGTGACCTCTGAGTTACAACCACCCAATTCACAGGCGACCCCCGACTTACAACTGTCCGACTTACAGGCGACCCCTGACTTATCACCGTCTGATTTACAGGCAACCCCCAACTTACAATCCCCCAACTCTCAACCCCCCACATCTCCAACCCTTTTTTTCACACAAGATAGCTTCTAATCCCCTCCAATTTACGTCGACAGCTCGCATTTACGACAGCTCACGACGCAGACTCCATGCATCCTTCCAAACCAGGAAAAGTACGTCAGTCAGACACGCAGCCTCTCTGCACACCTCAGCCTTCACTTTTTTGTGATGTTTTTTTGTGCACGATTTGAACGGTTTTGTTTCCTTTTCCTCCATTTCCGTAGTCAAGTTTGGTATTTTTCGGGTATGAAATGGGTTTCCAGGAACAGAACGGCCATTTATAACATTGGGAAATACGGGTTTGACTTGCCACGGCTTGACTTCCGACGGTTCTCCAGTGAGGTTGTAAGTGCTAGGGGTTACCTGTACTTTTGTTCTGATACACAAAAAGTACCGATGCAGCCACGAAACTGTCAACTGCGCGCATATCAGTAACAACGTGAGTTAGGAGGCACTGGGCATTTTAACGAATCCATCACAACGCAACATCGATTGGTAAATAGTATTAGAACGACCAAGTCTGATTTTGCGATAAATTGGGGTTAGTAAGAACAATCGGTGGGAGGGAATCTGCGGGATCGACCCACACGTCCTGCGTGTTGTAAGGAGATGAGATAGAATCATAGGACTGGAAGGGACCTCGAGAGGTCATCGAGTCCAGCCCCCTGCCCTCAAGGCAGGACCAAGCTCCGTCTACATCATCCCTGACAGATGTCTATCTAACCTGTTCTTAAATATCTCCAGAGAGGGAGATTCCACCACCTCCCTTGGCAATTTATTCCAATATTTGACCACCCTGACAGTTAGGAATTTTTTCCTAATGTCCAATCTAAACCTCCCCTGCTGCACTTTAAGCCCATTACTCCTTGTCCTGTCCTCAGAAACCAAGAGGAACAAATTTTCTCCTTCCTCCTTGTGACCCCCTTTTAGATATTTGAAAACCGCTCTCATGTCCCCCCTTAATCTTCGTTTTTCCAAACTAAACAAGCCCAGTTCATGAAGCCTGGCTTCATAGGTCATGTTCTCTAGACCTTTAATCATTCTTGTCGCTCTTCTCTGTACCCTTTCCAATTTCTCCACATCTTTCTTGAAATGTGGCGCCCAGAACTGGACCCAGTACTCCAGCTGAGGCCTAACTAGTGCAGAGTAGAGCGGCAGAATGACTTCCCGAGTTTTGCTTACAACACACCTGTTGATACAACCTCGAATCATATTTGCTTGTTTTGCAGCAGCATCACACTGTTGACTCATATTCAACTTGTGGTCCACTCGGACCCCTAGATCCCTTTCCGCCATGCTCCTTCCTAGACAGTCGCTTCCCATCTTGTATGTACGGAACTGATTGTTCCTTCCTAAGTGGAGCACTTTGCGTTTCTCTTTATTAAACCTCATCCTGTTTACCTCTGACCATTTCTCTAACTTGCTAAGGGCATTTTGAATTATGTCCCTATCCTCCAAAGAAGTCGCAACCCCCACCCAGTTTGGTATCCTCTGCAAACTTAATAAGCGTACTCTCTATCCCAATATCTCCATCATTGATGAAGATATTGAACAGTACGGGTCCCAAAACAGACCCTTGAGGAACTCCACTTGTTATCCCTTTCCAGCAGGATTTAGCACCGTTAACAACAACTCTCTGACTACGGTTATCCAGCCAATTCTGCACCCACCTTATCGTGGCCCTAGCT
This sequence comes from Pelodiscus sinensis, assembly GCF_049634645.1. Taxonomy (NCBI): domain Eukaryota; kingdom Metazoa; phylum Chordata; order Testudines; family Trionychidae; genus Pelodiscus; species Pelodiscus sinensis. The sequence goes on along the minus strand of NC_134725.1, from coordinate 4,694,454 downwards.
AAGTTATATTTGCCGAGTTTATCAATAAGACTATCATGGGAATATTCTTTTGAATGGTTCAAAGACTGTCAGCAAAATGGTCGGCCCTCGCGCATCTTCACTTCCTCAAAGCTGACCCTCTTTGAAAAAAGTTGGGACACCCCTGGTCTTGACAGTATTTGGCCCTGCCATGAGGGCAGGGGACTCTATTCGATGCCTTTTCGAGGTCCCTTCCAGTCCTGGTGTTCTCTGATTCTCTGATTCATTACAACTCGAGAGAGGCCTCCACTCTGGGAAATCAGGAGCCGGTCCAATTCGATTGCGGTGAACCAATTGCCGCTAGGTGGCACCGTTGCTCCAACAAGCAGCGAGGGCTTGGCTTGGCGCAGTCCGACTGCAGCAAAGGAAAAGCAGCTTCTAGCTCTTTTGCCATCCACGATTTTCTGCAGCAGGAGAGGGAACTGGCCAGGCGAGTCCAGCCCGTGGCTTTACCGGGGGCCATCAGGTTTCAAGATGACAACGCAGCCAGGTGCCAAGGACCCCGGGTGCTAATCGGCCCAGCTGCGGCAGCAGAACAAACCCACCGGGGCAGTAGACCCTCTTATGTGTTAACCATAAAGCGCCAGAGTTTATGCTGGGCACATGGGCAGCCGCTCGGGGGCGATTCAAATGCTTCTCCACTGATCAGAGTCCCCGCAGCGAGTTTTTTGGTTGATACGGGTGGTGCACATTCCTGGGTGCACGGAGAAAAAAATTATTCCGCACGCTGGTGAGGAAAAATCCACCCATGGGTGGAAAAGAGGAGAGGGAACATTGGCTGACAGGCTGAGCCATCCCCACAGGGCAAGGCGGGGGTAGGGAGGACAACGCTATGATCCTGGAAGGGATGGGGTCTCGGGCAGAGGGGGCGGGGCAGCCTTTGACTGACGCAGCCACCAGCCACGTGGCATATCCATCTGCTGCCCCACCCTGTGGCATCTGGGTTTTGACCACCCCAAACTCCAGGCCAGAAGGGCAGAACTGTTCGCCTCACTGTACGGTCGGAGGTTAAGTGACTTGACCAGGGTCACCAAGGGAGACTGTGGCAGAGCGGGGTGACCACGTTCCAGATTGACCCCTGGGTCAGCTCCTTTAATAGGTTGTGGGGAGGGGGGCAGCTGATCAGCAAAAGAGATGCATTGAGCCCCTCCAGGAGATTCGCTGGAGCCAAGGGGTTGTTTTTCTCGCAGCCGAGTGTTTATTCCTCTCTTTCGCATTTGTCTTACTCCTTGTGACTGCCTTCTTTCTTTCTTTCTTTCTTTCTTTCTTTCTTTCTTTCTTTCTTTCTTTCTTTCTTTCTTTCTTTCTTTCTTTCTTTCCGAAAAATGTAGCTGCTCTTTCCGTGGATCGGTGGGGAGGAAGGAAAACGACAACGGTTTTACCGTCTGGCCCTTTGGAGAGCCGCACGCTAAATGCACGGAGGACCGTGTGTGACGGAAAAGCAAACCTGGCCGGTGCTAGATGCGGATCCTTTAAAACGGTTCAGAGACCCAGCAAAATGCCGCTGGAGAAGCTTCAGAAAAGGGTGCCAAAAATGATGAGGCATTTGGAACAGCTGCCATAGGAAGAGAGAGAAAAAAGATGGGGACTTTGCAGCTTAGAAAACAGAAGGCCTAGGAAGAGAGGTCTATACAATCATGACAGGTGTGGAGAAAGGGGATAAGGAAAAGGTTACTGACTCCTTCCCGTCACACAAGAGCTAGGGCTCACCAAATGAAATGAAGAGGAACATTTTCTTCATGCAGCGCACAGGCAACCTGTGGAACTCCTCGCCACAGGATGGGGTGAAGGGCAGGACTTGAACAAGGTCCAAAAAAGAGCTAGCTACATTCATGGAGGTGAGCTCCATGGATACTTTTTAGCCAGGATGGGTGGGAATGGTGTCCCTAGGCTCTGTTTGTCAGAGGCTAGGAATTGGTGTCAGCGGTGGGATCACTGAATGGTTCCCTGTTCTGTTCATTCCCTCTGGGGCACCTGGTATTGGCTGCTGTCAGCAGACAGGACATTGGCCCTTGGGTCTGACCCAGTCTGGCCGTGCTTGTGTTCTTAAAATGCATGAAGAGTCCATAGCTGGACTGTTAGTGACAGATTGGGGCTCGGTGGGAGGAGCTAGGGAGGGGGCAGAGCACAGTGGTGGATACATAGTGGCTTTGAGAAAACCTCTGGTGGCCACAGGGGACTGGTGAGATCTGGGCTCTCTCCCCAGTGCTGCGGCATGGGCAAATTGCGCCTCAGCTCTGTGCCTCAGTTTCCCCCAAGGCAGATGCATCCTTCCTAAAGCACAGGGGAGACCCGGGCCTGCAAAGCGCTGCCCACAAGCCACCCGTGGATCCCCGGGGCCATGTCTGTCGGGGCTGAGGGAGACCCCAGCTGGGTCAGCTGCCTTGGGCACCAAAGCCCCTAGTGCCCACAGGAGGCAGCCTCGGGGCTGGGGAGGCATGTGGACCACCAGGGACCGGTCTTGGGTGTTGCTCCGGATACGACCGGTGCCCTCCCCAGTGGTTCCCTCTGAATACGGAGGTGCCATGAGACACGTCACTCCCGCGCAGGGGCCTATCACAAAATTCATTCCCCACCAAGATGACGTGAGGAAGAGGGGTTCAGAGATAGGGAGGGGGGCTCAGGGTGGGGGAGTTGGGGGGCAGTGGGCGTGGGCTCTGTCCGGGGGAGGGCTCTGTGGTGGGGCTGGAGATGAGGGGTCCAGCAGGGGGCGCAGGCAGAGGAATGGGGTTCAGGGAGCGGGAGGGTGTCACGTAGTACGGCCGAATCATGCTTTGCCCCTTTCTGGACTCTGGGCACAGGCCGCAGGGGAACGGCCAATCAGTCTGCGGCACGGCACCGGGAGGGGGCGGGAATTCGAGAAACGAACAATTCCAGCCCCCCCGCTTCCAAACCCTGCCTCTTTTGTTGGTCCAGGGACCCCCGCCTACGTGTGCCGTGTCGGGGTCGTTTTCCTGTGGATTGACCCCCTGGAAACCACAGCCAGGATGTGGGTCTGGACACCTCGGGTCCCGAGTCGGTCTCCACAGGATCCTTTCAAATTACCTCAAGAGCCCTTCGAATTACCTCAGGATCAAGGTACCTCAGGATCCCTTCGAATTACCACAGCAGCCTTTTGAATTACCACAGGATCCTGTCGATTTACGTCAGGAATCCTTCGAATGACCTCAGAATCGAAGTACCTCAGGATCCTTTCGAATTACCTCAGGAGCCCTTCGAATGACCTCAGGGTTGAAGTACCTCAGGATCCTTTCGAATTATCTCAGGTGTCCTTCGAATTACCTCAGGATCGCAGTATCTCAGGATCCTTTCGAATTACCTCAGGATTGAAGTACCTCAGGATCCTTTCGAATTATCGCAGGTGTCCTTCGAATTACCTCAGTATCGAAGTATCTCAGGATCCTTTCGAATTACCTCAGGATTGAAGTACCTCAGGATCCTTTCGAATTACCTCAGGAGCCCTTCGAATTACCTCAGAATCGAAGTATCTCAGGATCCTTTCGAATTACCTCAGGATTGAAGTACCTCAGGATCCTTTCGAATTACCTCAGGAGCCCTTCGAATTACCTCAGAATCGAAGTACCTCAGGATCCTTTCGAATTACCTCAAGAGCCCTTTGAATTACCTCAGGATCGAAGTACCTCAGGATCCTTTCGAATTACCACAGGATCCTTTCGAATTACCTCGGGTGTCCTTCGAATTACCACAGCAGCCTTTTGAAGTACTACAGGATCCTTTCGAATTACCTCAGGTGTCCTTCGAATTACCTCAGCAGCTTTTCGAATTACCTCAGGAGTCATTCGAATTACTTCAGGATCAAAGTACCTCAGGATCCTTTCGAATTACCTCAGGAGCCCTTCGAATTACCTCAGGATCGAAGTACCTCAGGATCCTTTCTAATTACCTCAGATGTCCTTCAAATTACCTCAGGATTGAAGTACCTCAGGATCCTTTCGAATTACCTCAGGTGTCCTTCAAATTACCTCAGGATTGAAGTACCTCAGGATCCTTTCGAATTACCTCAGGTGTCCTTCGAATTACCACAACAGCCTTTTGAAATACCCCAGGATCCTTTCAAGTTACCTCAGGAGCCCTTCAAATTACTTCAGGATCAAAGTACCTCAGGATCCTTTCGAATTACCTCAGGTGTCCTTTGAATTATCTCAGCAGCCTTTCGAAGTACCACAGGATCCTTTCGATTTACCTCAGGAACCCTTCGAATTACCTCAGAATCGAAGTACCTCAGGATCCTTTCGAATTACCTCAAGTGTCCTTCAAATTATCTCAGGAGGCCTTCGAATTATCTCAGGTTCAAACTATATCAGGCTCATTTCGAATTACCTCAGGATCCTTTCAAATTACTTCAGGAGCTTGTCGAATTACCTCTGGAGCTCGGTTGGCTTTGGAAAGGCCTCCCCGTCGCACCTGGCATTTACCTCAGGCTGAGGGGATTAGAGGTGCTGTTTTGGAAGGCCGCAGAGCCGAGCGGCTGAATATTGATCTTCCCATGGCGCAGGACTTCCCTGATCTACAGTGCCACTTCTGGGGCCTCGCCACGCTCGGCTGCCGGCGAATCGTTACGGGAAAATGAATGGGAAGCAATAAGGAACAGGCCGAGGGATCTTCCGTCTGCATTAGCTGGCACTGGCTCCTGGCGAGGGCAACATTTCAGCCGCGTTTCCCCCGCAAATGAAAGCTTCTAATGGAAAGCCCAATTGTCCTTTTATTTGCGCCATGAATCATATGAAAGGAACAATCCCATGACCCCCTGCAGCCACATGCGCATGGTTGCCACGGCAAATGTGCGTTCGCTGGGGCAATTAATTTTGTCGTAACGTTTGCTTTGTGTTTCCGGTTAGTCGATCTCGTTTTCCCAGTGGGCCGTCCTCCTGGTGGTAGCTGGCTGGAAACCGGGCCTGGTGCGCCATCTACTGGAGGAGCGTATGGTTCTGAGGAATGCATTCCCCGTAGCCCGCCTCGGTATCTCCACATAGGGCACGTCCTGACTCAACGCTTCCTATCTGGAGTCCTTCTGTTGGGCCGGACGTGACTTTTGGGCTGCTTCCGATCAGTTGTCTGACTGGAGAGCTTCTTCCGTGAAGCATCAAACTGTGCACATCGGTGCACTCCTCGTGCGTCGCACCAGTGTAGCGTGCGAGGCACACCACCAGGCCATCCTGACTTGTGTGATCTGCTTGCACTGAGTGAAATCATTTCTCTATCCCTCCTTGCTGCCTCAACGGAGGCAGCGAAAACGTACGGTAGCCCAATTTCGCCCAGGCAGTGTGAGCAGTGACTTGAAACCAGTCTTCCTACAGTTAAGACTAAAGCTGGTTCCCGAGTTACGAACGAGTTACGGACCAAACACTTGGCTGTAACTCGAGATGTTCGTAAGTTGGACCCCATTGGTTTACATTGCGACCGCGCTGTTCGTAAGCGTGGGTCCCGTTCGTAACTCGGGGACCGCCTTTACCACCACTTCATGGGAGGATTGGTCGTAAATGGGAACGGTCGTAAATCAACCGGTCGTAAATCGGGGACTGGTTGTAGATGCCTAACCACTGAACCTTCCTTCCTCTGCTAAAATTACTCCCTGGCATGTTCCAATGCCAGGCCCTGACTCAGCTAAGTCTGAATGTCACAGATCTCTGGCAGTGCGAACGTTTCGATGACTGTTTTTTGGTTCCCCAATGAAACATGCTGATTCATCGACACTGCCGTTTTTGTGTGTTTAAAACGTCCCGTGTTTGACGTTCTCCACCAAACCATTCTAGTTTTCTAGTTCCCACGGATATTTCCCATGGAAACGGAGTGGCACGGGACAGCATAACGGTTTTCCCAAATGAAACTCTTTGAAATGCCGGAAAACATTTTGATTGAACCCAGCTGAAAACTATTTGGATTTGTTTTGCTCTTGGGAGCAGTTCTGCCAATTTTTTCAAGGACAAAATTCGGGCATCGCTTAAGGGCCGGATCACCGTTTCTTCGATCACATTTGGCCATGCCCTATTCCCGGACGCCTTCTCCACACTGGCATGTTTTGTCACCCAAAACTGCCTTTTGCTGACAAAACCGGGCGTACACATGAGGCTGCGACTTTTGTCGGGGAAAACACCCAGTTTTGGTGACAAAAAACTTCTACCCTTGGGCGAAACTTTTTTCTCTTCCCCTTCCTTTAGAGTCAACCAAAGAGCCAACCCTGTTCATTTTGCCCCCCGACTGATTTTTCTGTGGGTCAGCTCCCCCTCCCCTGACCCAGACAAGTTCCCTATACAGACCCAAGAATGAAATCTCAAAAACACCAGCCAAACTTTTCCTAACCCAAGAAACAAACGCAGGGTGCATCTGCAGGACTGGACCGTCCCGACTGGCTTGCGCCTGTATCCCACTGATGGCTCTTCTCAGTGTTTTGTGATCTCTGCTGCCCTGCACGCCCCGCCCCTTTCAACGCTCTGGGAAGTATCTGACCGCTCCGTTTGGGGAACAACCAAAGATCAAATCGTGGGCGTGCTGTTCTGCCCTGCTAGGAACGCAGCAGTGGGTCTCCGAAGTTCTAGACACGAGGAATCCCTCGCTCCCGTTTTCAGTCCTTTCTCTGCTGAGCATGCTCACTGCAGTGTCCTGACGAAGCTACCACCCTGTCCCAAAAGAGCAGCCAAGGGTTAACCCCTGTCTTGCATGAGACGCGGGGACCAGCTTGCAAGAGTGACACTTGGACCATATGCTGGGGATTTAGCTCGATAATCATCTTCGGGTTTAGCGGCAAAGCTGGACAAAGCGGCCTTTTTGCAGTTATTCTCCATAAGAAGCTCTGGCCAGCTAAGAATGCCCGGGGTTGCAAATGTGGGGAGGAAAACATCTTTGATACGCTTTAAAGATTTGAGAGCTGGACTCTGCATCTGTCCGGCCAAAAATAGCTCCGTTAAAAGCCAGCTGCCGGGAGGGCCCGTGCATGAGATCCACGACCTGCGAGACACGATCCAGAGGACGAGTCAAACGGACGGCCAACTTCTCTTGTACGTGACGGCCTCTCAGCCCTTCCTGCGTGTGTCTTTCGATGCGTTAGCTCTGGGATTTGCCTTTCCCAGCGGGAGCAGTCCAGAAATAGCTGTTCTGCTAAAAAAAAAAGGAAAAAGACACTCCCCATTTTTCCCCTCCCACACCAGAGCCTCGGGGGAGCCAGGGTAATAGATGTTGTGTGCACCAGCCCTGTGGAGGGCTGGCAGGGGGGATAGAGTGCCAGCACGGGATCCTAAATTCTGGGGAGGAAGCCTGCACTTTGGGGGCTGGATTCAGGGAAGCCGGGGGCCGCAGATTCCCCTCTCCTGCTGTAAGAGGTTACATAAAAATGGCCCTAGTGGGTCAAACCAATGGTCGATCTAGCTCAGGATCCTGTCTGCTGACAGTGGCCAATGCCAGATGCCCCAGAAGGAAGGATCACAACACGTCATCCTCACATGATGCTTCTCCTGTCACCCATCTCCGGACAAACAGAGCCTAGGGTTGACCATCAAGTGATCCCACTACTGCCACCAATTCTCAGCCTCTGACAAACAGACGCTCGGGACAGCATTCCTACCCATCCTGGCTAACAGTCACTGATGGATCTGTCCTCTGTGAACTTATCTAGCTCTTTAAAAATCCTGGTCTTCACCACATCCTCCAGCAAGGAGTTCCACAGGTTGACCATCAAGTGATCCCACTATTGCCACCAATTCTCAGCCTCTGACAAACAGACGCTAGGGACAGCATTCCTACCCATCCTGGCTAACAGTCACTGATGGATCTGTCCTCTGTGAACTTATCTAGCTCTTTAAAAATCCTGGTCTTCACCACATCCTCCAGCAAGGAGTTCCCCAGGTTGACCATCAAGTGATCCCACTACTGCCACCAATTCTCAGCCTCTGACAAACAGAGGCTCGGGACACCATTCCTATTCATCCTGGCTAATAGGTATGGATGGACCTAACCTCCATGAATCTATCTAGTTCTTTATTGAACCCTGTTAAAGTCCTGGCCTTCCCCGCATCCTCCGCTGAGGAGTTCCCCAGGTTGTCAGTGCACTGAGTGAAGAAAAACTTCCTGTTAACCTCTTGCGGACTGTTCCTGCCTCAGTTCCTCAGGTCCCAGCGATCTCCCTCATCCAGACAGAATAACTCCCCCCGCTCGCACACCACACGACACCAGACTGCCGCGTGGACATCCCGACAAGTCAATCACCGCACCGCGCCCGCAGCCCCGTTTGCTCTGGCTTCGGCAGCAGCTATGATTTGCGTTGGGGGCCAGATACGCATGGCAGAAGGTTTCACCATCAGCATCGAAAAGCGCAACGCCATTGGCACGGATGCCGGCTTGCGTATTTCGACACTAATGCCCCAGAATGCATTGCCGCCACACCGTTATCTGCTCTCTGGGCCACAGAGCTAGGAAGACGCCGCCGGGTCTGCGTGTGCTGAGGTTTTGCGTTCGGCCCTCGAGCAGGGCAGGATTCCCACAATGCACCGGGGCAGCACAATGAAAAGGGAGGGGGGTTGGGAACACCCTTGGCTGTGATTTATTCCGGAAAGGCACAGACGTTTTCCCGAAGAGAAACGTGTCTCGGCGGAGAAACCAGGTCACAGCCGCTGTCAGCTGGATTTTCAACCGTGCCGAACGTGGCCCGGCCTTAATCAACCGGCCTCGCATTGTTGTGCTCGGTCCGGAGGGGGGATGTGAGAGCTGCCGCCCACTCCCTGGAGGAGGGGATCCTAAGACAGCGGAGAGAGGCTGTTCTCCGGGGTGGCAGAACGAGAAGCAACGGTCTCAAGTTGCAGCGGGGGAGGTCTAGGTTGGAGATTCGGGGAAGCGATTTCCCAAGGAGGGTGGGGAAGCACTGGGATGGGTTCTCTGGGGAGGTGGAACCTCCATCCCTAGAGGTTTTTAAGTCCCGGCTTGACTAAGTCCTGGCTGGGCGGATTGCATTGGGGTTGGTCCTGCTTTGGGCAGGGGGCTGGACTTGATGACCTCCTGAGGTCTCTTCCAGCCCTCGGATTCTGTGACTCTGTGACTCAGGAAAGCTAAGCACGAGGTCTGGATGGTGACGCTTTTCAACGTTCTCAGAAAAGCAGCAAGAATGCTGAATCTTTAACATAGACTTCCCTTCTCCCACGTGTGTGCCGGGCATAGGAGTAATCAGAGCACCTCACTTTTTTGCCGTGCTTTTCCTCGCCTCCTCACGCGACTGAGTGGCGATTTTCACACTCGTCGGGAATAGGGGGGGGAGGTCCTCGGCTCCATTTCACTTCACTGTAATGCCTTCAAACCTGGCAAACCATCCACTGATTCCCCCGGGGGCTGTTTTTACGTCGAGCCTCCGAAAGACCAGCATGTTAGAGCAGGGAGGGCCGGAGGGCCCACCCATTTAACAAAGAGAGCAAAAACATGCCCCAGAATTGTCAAGCGCAAAAAAGCCCCCCAGAACAGAACTGTCGAGCAACAACAAAAAAAGGTGGCTGCCTCTTTAAGATGGCCATGCATTTAAAACCCTGCAGCTCTGACCCAGAGAAGCTGGGGGGAGTTGGCAGGGGGCAGGGGCCTTTGCGGGGCGGATACAGGAGCGGCTTCACACGCCACACTTTTGGGGTTGGCCCGGGCTATGCTAGAGGATGTCACAGCCAGGCTATAGGGGGAAAAAAAAATCTCCAAGTAGCAAAATACAGGTTGAACCTCTGAAATCCGGCACCGTAGATATTGCTGAACTAGATTTCATAGCAGGGAGTGTGAAGAGCAAAGATCCAGCTGGGAGAAGCAGGTACGGCGGCCGAGAGCCGCTTCTGGGGGCCTCCGCTAGTCCAGCAAACTCTCTGGTCCAGCAAATTCCCTAGTACGGCATCTCTCTGATCCTGAGAGTGCCGGATTAGGGAGGTTCGGCCTGACGTTCCCCAAGCGCGTGGCAATTTCTGTGTGGAAGCCGGTAACTCCCGATTGCTCCCGGTCAATTGCAAATCAGTTTGGAGTGGGGAAGTCTGCTATTGAGTTGGACTTCCTGTGGTCCAGCAAACTCCCTGGTTCGGAACAGCTCAGGTGCCGGATTAGGGAGGTCTGACCTGTCGTTCCCCGAACTTCTCTCCCGCTCCTTCCTATTTCAACCGATCCAGAATCCGCCTTCCATGAAACCTTCAGTGGGGTTGGTTTTTTCCTGTCTGCTTTTTCCATTCGAAATTCAGGCCGTGAAATTCTGTCCTGAACTTCTCGGGTAACGGATGAAAACGTGGAATTACGGCATCGCCAGCGGCTGATCACGGAGCAAGAGCGAGGGGAAGGCCTTCCGAGCGGATGTCTGTACTACCAAGTTGTGTCGGGGAAACTAATATCCAAGTTGCCACACAGAAAAAAAGCCGCTAATATGTGTCAACCGATCGTGTTCATGCTGGGGGCTCCCCCGTCGACAGTGGGAGCAATGTATTGTGGGTATGTATCCCGCAGTACCTGGTGCCGGGCTCTGTTGCAAGGTGTTGTGGGATAGCAGGACAAAGTGTGCAGAATCTTGGGACCATGCAATATGTCGCATCAGGCACTGTGTCACATCAACACAAGAAGGAGAAAAGGACAAAAAAAACCAGCGCTGTTGACGAAAATGGTTTTTTTTCTCACCGTTTTGGCACCACACGGCACTTTTTCCTTAAGCGGTTGACAACTTTTGTCTGGTTTCTCTTCACCGACTTCCCTTTCGGTGTGCGAGGGGCGAGGAAAAGCGTGGCAGAAAAGTTAGGTCCTCTGATTACTCCTATGCCCAGGAAACATTTGGGAGAAGGGAAGTCTTTGTTAAAGATTCGGCACCCCGGCTGCTTTTTGAGAACGTTGAAAAGAGTCACCCCCCCGGGCTCTGTGCTTAGCAGCAAATCTAGCAATCCCACATCGGTTTGGAGTGGGGCAGTCTGTTGTCTATATTGCCTGTTGGCTGCCAACACAAGAAGGGGAGAAGGACAAAAAAAGTCCCATGTGGCGCCGATGAAAATGGCTGTTTTTTTCTCACCGTTTTGGCACCACACGGCACTTTTTCCTTAAGCGGTTGACAACTTTTGTCTGGTTTCTCTTCACCGACTTCCCTTTCGGTGTGCGAGGGGCGAGGAAAAGCGTGGCGGAAAAGTTAGGTCCTCTGATTACTCCTATGCCCAGGAAACATTTGGGAGAAGGGAAGTCTTTGTTAAAGATTCGGCACCCCGGCTGCTTTTTGAGAACGTTGAAAAGAGTCACCCCCCGGGCTCTGTGCTTAGCAGCAAATCTAGCAATCCCATGAGTCTGCCTTCCTTTTTTCTTTGGCAGTCCTGATGTTTCTAAAGGGGAAAAAAAATAACCGGTGCTTTGCTGTCTCGGTGCTATTGACTCATGCTCCAACAGACATCAAACAACGGAGGAGCCGCCTGCCATCCTGTTCTTACGCCTGGGAGACTGACCTCGCTCAGCGGGTGACACGATTGTCTGTTTAACCCTCTCAGAAGCGTGCTTTGTTTCCGAGCCGTGTGTTTTCGCTCGGGATTCGGGGGCGGCTTGCTGTTGTACCTGGTTCTTTCGGCGGGTATTATCCAGATTCGCCTCTGAGAGGTTCACCGACCGGGTTGAGTTGACCCTTGATGAACACAGACCACGCTTTTTTTTTTTTTTTATCTTTCCTCGGGAACCCCTGGTGAAAACATTCGGTGGATCCTGACTGCACGTTTTCTCGCCACGCTGAAACGGCCCCGGGAAATACTTAACCCAGAGCACGTCAAAGCCACGGGGAAGGACAGGCGAGCAACGCCAGCAAAGCCCTTCGGTTTGATTGTCAACGCAGGGAAATTTCACACCCACCCGGCAGCCTGCCGGGGGAAAAAAACCCCCACCTTTTACATGGCTCAGAGGTGTGAAAGTTTGCACCCGTGCAGGCAGGAGCCGGGCAAGAGTTAATGGCTTAGGCATGAAAGTGATCGGGCAGGAATTAGTCGGTTTCAACGGCCCCGTTGATTCATTGCTTGCCAAAACGAAAGAAAAAAAAAGCCACGAGAAACGGGTACGTGTCGAAAATCTTAAAATAAAATGACACAGAGGCGCCTTGTATTAGTCTGGCTTCTCCTTTGGGCTTTTTAGAACGGCAGACTGGCATCAGAACGGCCCCACGCAGTCAGACCAAAGCTTCATCCCAATTCCCGTTGGCCCCCGAGGGAGCGAACACAACCGGGAATCCTACCGCCATCCCTCCTTTGTCACCCATGTCCAGCTTCTGACAAACAGCAGGGACACCGTTCCTACTCATCTTCAGGATTGAATGTACCGAGTGGGTTCTTTTTTGGAATCTTGTTAAAATGCGGCTCTTTGCAGAATCCTCCGGCGAGGAGTTCCACAGGTTGATGATAAAGAAAAACGGATTTGTTGCACATCTGCAACCTATTCGTTTCGTTTGCTGACCCCTTACGTCTTGCGTTACGGGAACAAGTCAATCACTTTGTCGGATTCACTTTCTCCGCACCGGTGGTGATTTTATTGACCTCTTTTCGGGTAACCGATTCCATGCAGCGCAGCGATGCTCGCTTACGCGGATGTTCGGAATGGTGGCGGATCAACCTCGTTTTCCCAGAATCCTAGAACAGGAAGGGACCTCGAGAGGGCATCAAGTCCAGTCTCCTACCCTCGTGGTAGGACCAAGCACCATCTAGATGAGTGGTTCCCGGCCTGTGGTCCACGGACCCCTGGGGGTCCGTGACGGTACTGCAGGGGGTCAGTGAGAAATTAAAAATAAGAATCAGAACGACCATTTCTCTCTTTTTTTTTCTCTCTTTTCTTGTTTCCCTCTCTCTTTTCTCTCTTTCTCTCTTTTCTCGCTCTTTTTCTTTTTCCCTTATTTATTTTTCTTTCTTTTTCTCTTTTTTCTCTTTTCCCCTCTTTTTTCCTTCTCTCTTTCTTTTCTCTTTATTTTCCCCCTCTCTCTTTTTCTTTCTCTTTTCTCTCTCTCTTTCTCTCTTTTTTCTTTCTCTTTCTTTTTTCTCTATTTTCCCTCTCTCCTTTTCTTTTCCCTTTTTTCCCCTTTTTTCTCTCTTTTTCTCTCTTGTTGTCTCTCTTTTTATTTTCTCTCTCTCTTTTACTTTTTCCCTTTTTTCTTTCTCTTTCTTTCTCTCTTTTCTTTTTTCTTTTTCCCTCTTCTTTCTTTCTTTCTTTCTTTCTTTCTTTCTTTCTTTCTTTCTTTCTTTCTTTCTTTCTTTCTTTCTTTCTTTCTTTCTTTCTTTCTTTCTTTCTTTCTTTCTTTCTTTCTCTTTTTTCTCTTTCTTTCTCTCTTTTCTTTTTTTCTTTTTCCCTCTTTTTTCTTTCTCTCTTTATTTTCCCTCTCTCTTTTTCTTTTTCCCTTTTTTCCTTCTCTTTTTTCTCTTTCTCTCTCTCTTTTCTCTTTTCTTTTTTTCTTTTTCCCTCTTTTTTCTTTCTCTCTCTCTTTTCCCTCTCTCTCTTTTTTCTCTTTTCCCCTCTTTTTTCTTTCTCTTTCTTTTTTCACTTTCTTTTTTCTCCCCCCTTTCTCTTCCTCCTTTTTTCTCTCCTTTCCCTCTCTCTTTCTTTCTCTCTCTTTTTTCTTTTTCTCTCTCTCTCTCCTTTCCCCTCTCTCTGTTTTTCTTTTTTCTTTTCTCCCGTAGAGAAGGGGCGGCGAGCCGTGACACTTTAATAGATTGAAAAGGGGGCCGTACGTTCAAAAAGATTGGCAACCCCCAGTCCAGACGATCCCTGATTTCTTTCTGGTTCGTTACATGCCACTCTCCGAGAGGAAGGGGGAATGTTTAATATTTGCTCGTCGGTTACCGCACACGGGAAAATGCCTGGTCTCCCGAAAGCTTAAGGCCGGTCTGACTCAGCACTGAACATTGCTGACAGGCGAGGAATGACTGTTTTCTCTCTCCAATCCCTTTGGCTGCATCGGGGAGCAATTCCACAGCAAGATAGACTCTCTCCTAGGGTTTTCGCTGGCTTCTGCATATTGTACCTTGGCCGGCAGGCCTCCTCATCTCTCTTTGACTTCTGTTTTTCCCCTGACGGCTTCTCTCTGTGCCTCCCTCCTCCCTTGCCCTGTTCCTCTCTCAACCACCGGCTGGCGTCAGATTAATTTCCCCTTGATCCTGATCTGCGCCAAGTGGGGGAGAGAAAAAAATAGTTTCGCATTTGCACATCAAAAGGCGGTCGTGGCTGCTATCGGGGAAAATTAATAAGAATTAAGAACCTTGCAAGAGCCGGGCAAGTCAGATCCTCGACACGGAACCAATTAAAAATATTCTCCACGTCGAAACGCTCCTGCTTGCGTTGGGCCGGTGCTGAATAGGCCTTTTTTTTGGGTAACCGATGAAATTATCGGTTCCCCCCCTATTCAGCCAATCCGGGCAACTTGAAAATCCTCTTGTCTTGGGAGGGTGCCGGCTTACAGTCCCGCCGGGAAACACACCTCTCGCCGGAGCCTCAGCAAATAATCCGCGCTCAGGTTAAGCACCGGCATGGGCCAACGTAGACAAGCAATTTGTGCCGAAGCAATGAAAAAGATCCAGGGTAGCTTCCAGGAGAGACGCAGGCGAGGCTGAAACCGTAAAAATGAGCATTGTGGCGGGCTCAGAATTGATTTTTGAACGTGTTTTTATTTAGCTGTGTGCACGATTTAATTTTTTTTGTTGCCCTCCGAGAAAAACGGAGCTGGAAAGTAAACCCAGGAGGGTAAGGGATTGGAGGTTTCTATTTCTGCCACAGAGGCTAGGCCTACACCGCGGAGGAGTTGTGGGGGCATTTCCGGAAAAAGGTAGGCAAATTGCAAAGCGCAATTTGAGTTCCTTTTTCTGCTTCCTTTTTCGGAAGAGGCTTTTCCGACATTTTGGTCTACATCGGGCCAGATGTCGGGAGAAAAAAACCCCTTTTTCGGAAGATCCCTTTTTTCTTGGAAAACGAGATTTAGAGGGATGCTGAAAAAGCACGTCTGCTTTTCCGTCTACACTGGGCCAAATGTTGGGGAACCCCCTCCTTTTTCGGAAGATCCCTTTTTCCTCGTAAAACGAGGTTTACAGGGATGCCGAAAAAGTGCGTCTGCTCTTCCGTTTACGCTGGGCCAAATGTCGGGAGAAGAAACCCCTTTTTTGGGAGATCCCCTTTTCCTTGTAAAACAAGATTTAGAGGAATGCTGAAAAAGCGCGTCTGCTCTTCTGTCTACACTGGACCACATGTTGGGAAAAAAAAAACCCTTTTTCGGAAGATCCCTTCTTCCTCGTAAAATGAGATTTAGAGGAATGCTGAAAAAGCGCATCTGCTCTTCCGTCTACACTGGGCCAAATGTTGGGGAAAAAACCCTTTTCGGAAGATCCCTTTTTCCTTGTAAAATGAGGTTTACAGGGATGCAAAAAAAGCACATCTTCTCTTCCGTCTACAGTGGGCCAAATGTCGGGGAAAAAAACCCGTTTTCGGAAGATCCCTTTTTCCTAGTAAAATGAGATTTAGAGGAATGCCGAAAAAGCGTGTCTGCTCTTCCGTCTACACTGGACCAAACTGGGAAAAACATCCTCTTTTGGAAGATCCCTTCTTCCTCATAAAACAAGATTTAGAGGAATGCCGAAAAAGCGCATCTGCTCTTCCGTATATTCTGGGCCAAATGTCGGGGAAAACCCCTTTTTCGGAAGATTCCTTTTTCCTTGTAAAACGAGATTTAGAGGAATGCCAGAAAAGCACGTCTGGTCTTTCGTCTACACTAGGCCAAATGTCGGGGAGCACTCTCCCCTTTTCAGAAGATCCCTTTTTCCTCGTAAAACGAGGTTTACAGGGATGCCGAAAAAGCGCGTCTGCTCTTCCATCTACACTGGACCAAATGTTGGAAAAAAACCCCTTTTTTGGAAGATCCCTTCTTCCTCGTAAAATGAGGTTTACAGGGATGCCGAAAAAGTGCGTCTGCTCTTCCGTCTACACTGGACCAAATGTCGGGAAAAAACCCTTTTTTCGAAGAGCCCTTTTTCCTCGTAAAACGAGATTTAGAGGAATGCTGAAAAAGCACGTCCGTTCTTCCGTCTATGCCGGGCCAAATGTCGGGAAAAAAACCACTTTTCAGAAGATCCCTTCTTCCTCGTAAAACGAGGTTTACAGGAATGCCGAAAAAACACGTCTGCTCTTCCGTCTACGCTGGGCCAAATGTCGGGGAAAAAGAAACTTTTTCGGAAGATCCCTTTTTTCTTCTAAAATGAGATTTAGAGGACTGCCGAAAAAGCACGGCTGTTCTTCCGTCTACCTAGGGCCAAATGTCGGGACCCTCCCCTCTTTTTTGGAACAACCCTTCTTCCTCAGAAAGAGGTGCCGAAAAAACATGTCTGCTCTTCCGAAAACATTTTCGGAAGAGCAGGCGCGTTCCTTGGATACGGCAGAGTTTTTTCTGGGACACCGAACCCCCCCCATTGTGTACACATCCCCCGATTCACTGCGGAGTTTGGGGGAAGTCCCTTAAACCCACCCGCTGCCTCAGTTTCCTCAGCTGTACAATGGACCTAATCAGACAGTATTTCCCAGAGTTAATAAACTACAGTGCTGGGAAGCTATATTCACGAAGGTGGATGAAACATGTCGCGGGATTAGCAAAGTGCAATTTCTATTCATTTGGAGACACCAGTCCTCGTCGTTATGGCGAATACGTATTGATGGCCCTCACCTCTATGAATTTATCTCGCTTTTTTTTTTTTAATGCTGTTCAAGTCTTTCACGCCATCCTGTGGCAAGGAGTTCCACAGGTTGTCATTATTGTTCACACCTTGCACAGCATCCTGTAACGGGGGCTACGCCAGTCCTGACCTGAAACCGATCCTGCGTCTGTCTGTACATTCGGTGGAAAACGAAGCATTTGGCCTTTCCTGCAAGGCAGCCCTTGTTTCGTATGAAATATCACAGCGATGGGACGGGAATGTTTAGGACGCGTTTCCGACGATCGATGGCAATATCAACAGCCAGGATGTAATAGCTACTCTAACAATACCTTTTTAACAATACCTGCAGGCATTGGATTGTACCTGACTCCCGTCGTAATTGGAAAGGAGCCGTTCCCGGGCCAAGAGGTCATGCGCGGTGGGAAGAAAACGGTTTTCAACTCTTTTGGGCTGGAGTGGAGGACTGGGGGGAGGAGGGGTAAGAAGAAGCCGGCCTGGGAAGGGCTCTTGAAGTTCTGCCCCAACCCTGCACGTTCAGCAATTCCTCCCCCTGTCTTCTACACCTGGCTCTCTTCCGCAGGCTGTACGGCCTACGTGGGCAGCGCGGCCTAGTAGCTGGAGTCAGTACAAAACACGCCTCTCGCTGGGGCAGTATGGCCTAGTAGGCAGAGTCAAGACTAACGAACACATTCACTGGGGCAGTGGGGCCTAGTAGCAGTAGTCACTATTAAACACCTCACTCACAGGGGTAGTGTTGCCTAATAGTCGGAGTAAATATTACCCACCCCAGTCGCTGTAAACACAATTGTAAACACCTGACTCGCTAGGGCAGTGGGGCCTAGTAGCCGGAGTCTGTATTAAACACACCACTCGCTAGGGCAGTAAGGCCTAGTAGTCACAGTCAGTATTAAAACCCCTACTAGCGGGGGAAGTGGGGCCTGGTAGCTCGGGTCAATATTAACCCCTCCCTCCCCACCAGTCGCTCTGGTAGTGTGGCCTAGTGGGCGGAGTCAGTGGGGCAGTGAGGCCTAGTAGCCGGAGCCATTATGACACCCCTCACTCGCTAGGGCAGTGTCTCCTAGTAGTCACAGTCAATTGTAAACACCCCACACACTGGGGCAGTGTGGCCTAGTGGTCACAGTGAGCAGTAAACACAGCGCTCGCTGGGGCAGTGTGGCCTAGTGGTCACAGCGAGCAGTAAACCCGGCACTCGCTGGGGCAGCGTGGCCTAGTGGTCAGAGCGAGCGGCAAAGCCGGCGCTCGCTGGGGCAGCGTGGCCTAGTGGTCAGAGCGAGCGGCAAAGCCGGCGCTCGCTGGGGCACCGTGGTCTAGTGGTCAGAGCGAGCGGCAAACCCGGCGCTCGCTGGGGCAGTGTGGCCTAATGGTCAGAGCGAGCAGTAAACCCGGCGCTCGCTGGGGCAGTGTGGCCTAGTGGTCAGAGCGAGCAGTAAACCCGGCGCTCGCTGGGGCAGCGTAGCCTAGTGGTCACAGCGAGCAGTAAACACGGCGCTCGCTGGGGCAGTGTGGCCTAGTGGTCAGAGCGAGCAGTAAACCCAGCGCTCACTGGGGCAGCGTGGCCTAGTGGTCAGAGCGAGCAGTAAACCCGGCGCTCGCTGGGGCAATGTGGCCTAGTGGTCAGAGCGAGCAGTAAACACGGCGCTCGCTGGGGCAGTGTGGCCTAGTGGTCAGAGCGAGCAGTAAACACGGCGCTCGCTGGGGCAGTGCGGCCTAGTGGTCAGAGCGAGCAGTAAACCCGGCGCTCGCTGGGGCAGTGCGGCCTAGTGGTCAGAGCGAGCAGTAAACCCGGCACTCGCTGGGGCAGTGTGGCCTAGTGGTCAGAGCGAGCAGGAAACCCGGCGCTCGCTGGGGCAGCGTGGCCTAGTGGTCAGAGCGAGCAGTAAACACGGCGCTCGCTGGGGCAGTGTGGCCTAGTGGTCAGAGCGAGCAGTAAACCCAGCGCTCGCTGGGGCAGTGTGGCCTAGTGGTCAGAGCGAGCAGTAAACCCGGCGCTCGC
Organism: Pelodiscus sinensis; assembly: GCF_049634645.1. Taxonomy (NCBI): domain Eukaryota; kingdom Metazoa; phylum Chordata; order Testudines; family Trionychidae; genus Pelodiscus; species Pelodiscus sinensis. The sequence goes on along the minus strand of NC_134725.1, from coordinate 4,675,773 downwards.
TGGGGCAGCGTGGCCTAGTGGTCAGAGCGAGCAGTAAACCCAGCGCTCGCTGGGGTAGTGTGGCCTAGTGGTCAGAGCGAGCAGTAAACCCGGCGCTCGCTGGGGCAGCGTGGCCTAGTGGTCAGAGCGAGCAGTAAACCCAGCGCTCGCTGGGGCAGTGTGGCCTAGTGGTCAGAGCGAGCAGTAAACCCGGTGCTCCCTGGGGGCAGTGTGGCCTAGTGGTCAGAGCGAGCAGTAAACCCAGCGCTCGCTGGGGCAGCGTGGCCTAGTGGTCAGAGCGAGCAGTAAACCCGGCGCTCGCTGGGGCAGCGTGGCCTAGTGGTCAGAGCGAGCAGTAAACCCGGCGCTCGCTGGGGGAATGTGGCCTAGTGGTCACAGCGAGCAGTAAACCCGGCACTCGCTGGGGCAGTGTGGCCTAGTGGTCAGAGCGAGCAGTAAACCCGGCACTCGCTGGGGCAGTGTGGCCTAGTGGTCAGAGCGAGCAGTAAACCCGGCGCTCGCTGGGGCAGTGTGGCCTAGTGGTCAGAGCGAGCAGTAAACCCGGCGCTCGCTGGGGGAATGTGGCCTAGTGGTCACAGCGAGCAGTAAACCCGGCGCTCGCTGGGGCAGTGTGGCCTAGTGGTCAGAGCGAGCAGTAAACCCAGCGCTCGCTGGGGCAGTGTGGCCTAGTGGTCAGAGCGAGCAGTAAACCCGGCGCTCGCTGGGGCAGCGTGGCCTAGTGGTCAGAGCGAGCAGTAAACCCGGCGCTCGCTGGGGCAGTGTGGCCTAGTGGTCAGAGCGAGCAGTAAACCCGGCGCTCGCTGGGGCAGTGTGGCCTAGTGGTCAGAGCGAGCAGTAAACCCGGCGCTCGCTGGGGCAGCGTGGCCTAGTGGTCAGAGCGAGCAGTAAACCCAGCGCTCGCTGGGGCAGCGTGGCCTAGTGGTCAGAGCGAGCAGTAAACCCGGCGCTCGCTGGGGCAGCGTGGCCTAGTGGTCAGAGCGAGCAGTAAACCCGGCGCTCGCTGGGGGAATGTGGCCTAGTGGTCACAGCGAGCAGTAAACCCAGCACTCGCTGGGGCAGTGTGGCCTAGTGGTCAGAGCGAGCAGTAAACCCAGCGCTCGCTGGGGCAGTGTGGCCTAGTGGTCAGAGCGAGCAGTAAACCCGGCACTCGCTGGGGCATCGTGGCCTAGTGGTCAGAGCGAGCAGTAAACCCGGCGCTCGCTGGGGCAGTGTGGCCTAGTGGTCAGAGCGAGCAGTAAACACGGCACTCGCTGGGGCATCGTGGCCTAGTGGTCAGAGCGAGCAGTAAACCCGGCGCTCGCTGGGGCAGTGTGGCCTAGTGGTCAGAGCGAGCAGTAAACCCGGCGCTCGCTGGGGCAGCGTGGCCTAGTGGTCAGAGCGAGCAGTAAACCCAGCGCTCGCTGGGGCAGAGTGGCCTAGTGGTCAGAGCGAGCAGTAAACCCAGCGCTCGCTGGGGCAGCGTGGCCTAGTGGTCAGAACGAGCAGTAAACCCGGCGCTCGCTGGGGCAGTGTGGCCTAGTGGTCAGAGCGAGCAGTAAACCCGGCGCTCGCTGGGGCAGTGTGGCCTAGTGGTCAGAGCGAGCAGTAAACCCGGCGCTCGCTGGGGCAGCATGGCCTAGTGGTCAGAGAGAGCAGTAAACCCGGCGCTCGCTGGGGCAGTGCGGCCTAGTGGTCAGAGCGAGCAGTAAACCCGGCGCTCCCTGGGGGCAGTGTGGCCTAGTGGTCAGAGCGAGCAGTAAACCCGGCGCTTGCTGGGGCAGTGTGGCCTAGTGGTCAGAGCGAGCAGTAAACCCGGCGCTCCCTGGGGGCAGTGTGGCCTAGTGGTCAGAGCGAGCAGTAAACCCGGCGCTCGCTGGGGCAGTGTGGCCTAGTGGTCAGAGCGACCAGTAACCCCGGCGCTCGCTGGGGCAGTGTGGCCTAGTGGTCAGAGCGAGCAGTAAACCCGGCGCTCGCTGGGGCAGTGTGGCCTAGTGGTCAGAGAGAGCAGTAAACCCGGCGCTCCCTGGGGGCAGTGTGGCCTAGTGGTCAGAGCGAGCAGTAAACCCGGCGCTCGCTGGGGCAGTGTGGCCTAGTGGTCAGAGCGAGCAGTAAACACGGCGCTCGCTGGGGCAGTGTGGCCTAGTGGTCAGAGCGAGCAGTAAACCCGGCGCTCGCTGGGGCAGTGTGGCCTAGTGGTCAGAGCGAGCAGTAAACCCGGCGCTCGCTGGGGCAGCGTGGCCTAGTGGTCAGAGCGAGCAGTAAACCCAGCGCTCGCTGGGGCAGTGTGGCCTAGTGGTCAGAACGAGCAGTAAACCCGGCGCTCGCTGGGGCAGTGTGGCCTAGTGGTCAGAGCGAGCAGTAAACCCGGCGCTCGCTGGGGCAGCATGGCCTAGTGGTCAGAGCGAGCAGTAAACCCGGCGCTCCCTGGGGGCAGTGTGGCCTAGTGGTCAGAGCGAGCAGTAAACCTGGCGCTCCCTGGGGGCAGTGTGGCCTAGTGGTCAGAGCGAGCAGTAAACCCGGCGCTCCCTGGGGGCAGTGTGGCCTAGTGGTCAGAGCGAGCAGTAAACCCGGCGCTCGCTGGGGCAGTGTGGCCTAGTGGTCAGAGCGACCAGTAACCCCGGCGCTCGCTGCGGCAGTGTGGCCTAGTGGTCAGAGCGAGCAGTAAACCCGGCGCTCGCTGGGGCAGTCCTGGCGTTATCCCCTCCCGCCCTGGGCTCTTTTCTGCCCGTCTCCGCTGGCTTCCCTCCGGGCGGCTTCCTTCAGGTCCTCTGCAGTCACCCTCGGTCGCCAGGGTGGGGTACTATGGACTTGGCCACTAGGCCTTACTGCCCCGCAGATGGGGGCGCTATAGACTTGACCACTAGGCCTTACTGCCCAGCAGATGGGGGCGCTATAGACTTGACCACTAGGCCTTACTGCCCCGCAGACGGGGGCGCTATAGACTTGACCACTAGGCCTTACTGCCCCGCAGACGGGGGTGCTATAGACTTGACCACTCGGCCTTACTGCCCTGCAGATGGGGGCGCTATAGACTTGACCACTAGGCCTTACTGCCCTGCAGATGGGGGCGCTATAGACTTGACCACTAGGCCTTACTGCCCTGCAGATGGGGGCGCTATAGACTTGACCACTAGGCCTTACTGCCCTGCAGACGGGGGCCCTATAGACTTGGCCACTAGGCCTTACTGCCCTGCAGATGGGGGCACTATAGACTTGACCACTAGGCCTTACTGCCCTGCAGACGGGGGCGCTATAGACTTGACCACTAGGCCTTACTGCCCCGCAGATGGGGGTGCTATAGACTTGACCACTAGGCCTTACTGCCCCGCAGATGGGGGCGCTATAGACTTGACCACTAGGCCTTACTGCCCCGCAGATGGGGGTGCTATAGACTTGACCACTAGGCCTTACTGCCCTGCAGATGGGGGTGCTATAGACTTGACCACTAGGCCTTACTGCCCCGCAGATGGGGGCGCTATAGACTTGACCACTAGGCCTTACTGCCCCGCAGATGGGGGTGCTATAGACTTGACCACTAGGCCTTACTGCCCTGCAGATGGGGGTGCCACAGACTTGACCACTAGGCCTTACTGCCTCACAGACGGGAGCGCCATAGATCTGGCCACTAGGCCTTACTGCCCATAGACTTGGCCACTAGGCCTTACTGCCCCACAGACGGGAGCGCCATAGATCTGTCCACTAGGCCTTACTGCCCATAGACTTGCCCACTAGGCCTTACTGCCCTGTACACTGGGGCACCATAGACTTGCCCACCAGGCCGTACCGAGTGCCGGTCCTCCAGCCTAGCCCGGCCCGACCAGTAGGGGCTGTAACCGGCCTATGGGGAGAGACTACACACCCCGTGTCAACGCCGAACACCGATGTCAGACACACGCAAGACGTTTTCTGACCAGAAACGTGTCCCCTTCGCCCCACCGATTAAGGCGAACGCACCGGGAAGACGACATCCTGGGGAGAAACGGAATTGAAAGGAGGTTGACGTTCACGAGGATTCGGAAAGAACCGATGAAATCGGGAACGTTTTTTTTCCCCGAGTCGTTCGCCGGGTGGTTCGCTGCTCCTCAACGCTCCGGAGTTCAGGAAACCCGAGCCGTGTGCTTGGACCTGTCCCGGTGATCGGCCAGGTCGTGACGACACCCGAGACCGGAGCCTCCTCCGTCTTATTCCTGGGCCGCTGGATGAAAGACTCCGTTCTCCGGCTGCAACTCACGGAGTCCCCGGGGATTTGTTATTATTGTAGGGTCTTTGCAGACTCCGGCAGGCCCTGCTGAAAACCGTCCCGCTCGGGAAACGAGTCACACTACAGACATTATGCCGGCGCGGCGGCACTTGGCAGAGCGACGAAGAGGCCTTTCCCTCCCTGCTCCCTTGGAGAGGTCGATGGAAAATCGTTTCTCGGGCATCTCGACTGGAGTGTCTGCCCGCCGGACTCTGTCTCTCAGAGGTGGGATCCTTTCACACCTCTGGGCCCCCTGGTCATGTGTACGTTGGCCTATTTACGCTTGAGGGCTGGCCGATGGAGATGGAGAGACCCGGGAGCAAGATTTTCCTGCATGGGGTGCGTTCCTGGCCAATTTCTTCCGGCCCCGAATCGTGGACTCCCGTTAGGACCCCATGATCGGGATGTAGGCTCCATATGGTCCATCATATGGACCATCGTATGGTCCATGATGTAGGCGGTCGCTGTAGCTCTCCACTCGCCGCTGGAAAAATACCGTTTCCTCCCCCTTTTTTCTACAGCCGTCCGGACAAAGATCTCCTTTATGGGCGACGAGAAGCGCTGTCTTCATGAGACCTCAGCCCCGGAGAATTCACGCCTCTCTCCGTATTAGCAAGGTGCCGAACGGTGGACATTGCGCCTGCCGATTTGTGCGTCGTTTGGCTCGGAAACGGGAGCAGATTGTTAGAATCCTAGAATACTAGGACTGGAAGTTCTTCTTCACACGGCGCGTAGTCAACCTGTGGAACTCCTCGCCGGAGGAGGCTCTGAAGGATGGGACTATACAGAGTTTAAAGAGAAGCTAGATAATTTCATGGAGGTTAGGTCCCTAAAAGGCTATTAGCCAGGGGATAAAAAAGCGCGCGGCCACACAGTGACAACGCAACGGAAAAGCGATTGGCTTTTTCGAAAGTGCGTGCCCACGCAGCGACAACGCAACGGAAAAGCGATCGGCTTTTTCAAAAGCGCGCGCCCACACAGAGACAACGCAACGGAAAAGCGATCGGCTTTTTCAAAAGCGCGCGCCCACACAGTGACAACGCAACGGGAAAGCGATCGGCTTTTTCAAAAGAGCGCGCCCACAGTGACAACGCAACGGAAAAGCGATAGGCTTTTTCGAAAGAGCACGCCCATGCAGTGACAATGCAACGGAAAAGCGATCGGCTTTTTCGAAAGAGCACGTGCACACAGCAAAAATGTAACGGGAAAGCGACTGGCTTTTTCGAAAGAGCGCGCTCACAGTGACAACGCAACGGAAAAGCGATCGGCTTTTTCGAAAGAGCGCGCCCACAGTGACAACGCAACGGAAAAGCGATCGGCTTTTTCGAAAGCGCGCGCCCACACAGTGACAACACAACGGAAAAGCAATCGGCTTTTTCGAAATAGCATGTCTACATTGATTGGCGTTTCCGTCGTGATTACTGGGGACGGATTGGACACCTGTGCTTTTTCCTGGAGGCCTTGTCGTTCGAAAAAACACCTTCTCCCGCATCCACACGCGCCCTTTTCTGAAAGAGCTTTTTCGGAAAAAGGCTTCTTCCTCGTAGAACGAGGTTTACCGCTATCGGAAAACCCCCCTCCGTTCTTTCGACTTTCTTTCGAAAGCTAAATATGAGTCAACGTTTTCCATCCATGTGCTGATTTTTTCCTGGCCCATGTGCAGAATAATTTTTTTAGGTGCGGGTGTGCACCACCCATCAAAACCCAACCGTAGCCATGGGCGCTCTGTGGGGAACGCTCTGCGGGGTCCCCTCTCTGGTCAGCGGGGCTGTGTTTGAATCCTTCCAGAGCGGCCGCCCAGCTTCCAGATCACCGATGCCGCGCTTAGTGACTCTGGCGGGGTAGTCCGTTCCACGGCCTGGGTCAACGTGGCCTAGTGGTCAACTCCTGTGCTACCGTTGACTCATTGTGACATGGTGGGCAGAACGCAGCTTCTTCTCCGGCCATTGGCTGACCGTGGGCAAATAACGTGACTGCTTGTGCCTCAGTTTCCCCTTCTAGACAATGAAAATAATGACAGCGTCCTGCATGACAAAGAGCTTTGAGCTCTCCTGATAGCTAGGTCTCTACAACGGAGACCAAAGGCCCGTCCCCTCTCTCGGTGGCGCTGTGATAAATACACCAAAAGCCTGATGAATTCCAACAGCACGGCATCGAGAGGAAGAGAAATACCGTAGAGAGTTGAACCAGGGAGGTTGGGTCTTTGTGGCCTCACACGGCTGAGTATGGTGGGGGAGAAGAGCCACCAAGCAGTGGAGAAGGTCCTCCCATGGATGTATAGAACAGGGTCCTCCCAGACCCATGAAGCCAGGGATGGATCAGGAGAAGAACAGGGTCCTTCTAGACCCATCAAGCCATGGAGATATCAGGAGAAGAACAGGGTCCTTCTAGACACATCAAGCCATGGAGATATCAGGAGAAGAACAGGGTCCTTCTAGACCCATTAAGCCATGGAGATATCAGGAGAAGAACAGGGTCCTTCTAGACACATCAAGCCATAGAGATATCCCGAGAAGAACAGGGTCCTCCTGGACCCATCAAGCCAGGGATGGATCAGGAGAAGAACAGGGTCCTTCTAGAGCCATCAAGCCATGGAGGTATCAGGAGAAGAACAGGGTCCTTCTAGACCCATCAAGCCATGGAGATATCCCGAGAAGAACAGGGTCCCCCCAGACCCATGAAGCCAGGGATGGTTCAGGAGAAGAACAGGGTCCTTCTAGAGCCATCAAGCCATGGAGGTATCAGGAGAAGAACAGGGTCCTTCTAGACCCATCAAGCCATGGAGATATCCTGAGAAGAACAGGGTCCTCCCAGACCTATGAATCCATGGAAACATCCCGAGAAGAACAGGGTCCTTCTAGACCCATCAAGCCATGGAGGTATCAGGAGAAGAACAGGGTCCTCCCAGACCTATGAATCCATGGAAACATCCAGAGAAGAACAGGGTCCTCCCGGACCCATGAAGCCAAGGATGGATCAGGAGAAGAACAGGGTCCTTCTAGACCCATCAAGCCATGGAGGTATCAGGAGAAGAACAGGGTCCTCCCAGACCTATGAATCCATGGAAACATCCAGAGAAGAACAAGGTCCTCCCGGACCCATGAAGCCAAGGATGGATCAGGAGAAGAACAGGGTCCTCCCGGACCCATGAAGCCAAGGATGGATCAGGAGAAGAACAGGGTCCTTCTAGACCTATCAAGCCATGGAGATATCCCAAGAAGAACAGGGTCCTCCCAGATCCATGAAGCCAGGGATGGATCAGGAGAAGAACAGGGTCCTTCTAGAGCCATCAAGCCATGGCGATAGCAGGAGAAGAGCAGGTCTTGTTTCCAGGAGCTGGGGTGTGTGTGTGTGTGTGTGCACGGTGTGGTTGAAGATAGATGTAGAGGTTCAGGAAGACGCGGCAGCGGCATGTTGACACTCGCCGCATTTTGTGTATTGACGGAAGAGGGCGAGGGGGCCTTTGGGAAGATCCGCCATCCCTGTGAGTGATCAGTGGCCATTAGAGAGGCGTAGATCTTCATGGCTTTGCGGCACGGCACGGACGGACGGCAGGGGAGTGAGGGACGGCCCTCAGGGGACACGTTAGCCGTGGCTGTTCCAGAACTTTGCGGCCGAGTGCTTGGCAGGGATTGATGTACAACCATCAAGGAGAGATTGGTCTTCATGGCTTCTTAGCTCCTGTTCACAGGCGAGCTGGGGATGGGGAGAACAGAGGAACGACACACGAGCCAGCAGAGGGGAGGGCAGGGAGAAGAACCTCATTGTAATTCCACATCGTCGAGCCCGTGCCGTAATCGATCCATCTGCCGTGGAGGTTAAAGGAGATGGTTCTTTGCTTGCATCGGACCATGGGCGTGGCTTGTGCTTCAACAAGACATTGGGTTTGGGCCCCAAACTAACCCCCCCCCCAACAAGGAATTGGTATAGTCCATCGGTGGAAGTGGTGGAATTATCAGTAACAATGCAGAGACGTTCGATTAGATGTCTCTGTTCAGTCTGTGGGAGAAAACGGCACCTGATTTCCATGGTCTGATGATTACTTATTTTCCGTAACAACAGTCTTTGTGGCCTCACACGGCTGGGTATGGTGGGGAAGAAGAGCCACCAAGCAGTGGGGAAGGTCCTCATGGACCTATGAAGCCAGGGAGATAGCTGGAGAAGACACGGGTACTCTTGGACCCATGAAGCCATGGCGATAGCTGGAGAAGACACGGGTACTCGCGGACCCATGAAGCCATGGAGATAGCTGGAGAAGAATAGGGTACTCCCAGACCCATGAAGCCATGGAGATAGCTGGATAAGAATAGGATACTCCTGGACCCATGAAGCTATGGAGATAGCTGGAGAAGAATAGGATGCTCCCAGACCCATGAAGATAGCTGGAGAAGACACGGGTACTCTCGGACCCATGAAGCCATGGAGATAGCTGGAGAAGAATAGGATACTCCTGGACCCATGAAGCCATGGAGATAGCTGGAGAAGAATAGGATACTCCTGGACCTATGAAGCCATGGAGATAGCTGGAAAGACACGGGTACTCCTGGACCCATGAAGCCATGGAGATAGCTGGAGAAGACACAGGTACTCCCGGACCCATGAAGTCATGGAGATATCTGGAGAAGAATAGGCTACTCCTGGACCCAGGAAGCCATGGAGATAGCTGGAGAAGAATAGGATAGTCCTGGACCCATGAAGCCATGGAGATAGCTGGAGAAGAATAGGATACTCCTGGACCCATGAAGCCATGGAGATAGCTGGAGAAGAATAGGACATTCCTGGACCCATGAAGCCATGGAGATAGCTGGAGAAGAATAGGATACTCCTGGACCCATGAAGCCATGGAGATAGCTGGAGAAGAATAGGATATTCCTGGACCCATGAAGCCATGGAGATAGCTGGAGAAGACACGGGTACTCCTGGACCCATGAAGCTATGGAGATAGCTGGAGAAGACACGGGTACTCCTGGATCCATGAAGCCATGGAGATAGCTGGAGAAGACACGGGTACTCCTGGACCCATGAAGCTATGGAGATAGCTGGAGAAGACACGGGTACTCCTGGACCCATGAAGCCATGGAGATAGCTGGAGAAGACACGGGCACTCCTGGACCCATGAAGCTATGGAGATAGCTGGAGAAGAATAGGGTACTCCTGGACCCATGAAGCTATGGAGATAGCTGGAGAAGAATAGGGTACTCCTGGACCCATGAAGCCATGGAGATAGCTGGAGGAGACATGGGTACTCCTGGACCCATGAAGCCATGGAGATAGCTGGAGAAGACACGGGCACTCCTGGACCCATGAAGCTATGGAGATAGCTGGAGAAGAATAGGGTACTCCTGGACCCATGAAGCCATGGAGATAGCTGGAGAAGACACGGGCACTCCTGGACCCATGAAGCTATGGAGATAGCTGGAGAAGAATAGGGTACTCCTGGACCCATGAAGCCATGGAGATAGCTGGAGGAGACACGGGTACTCCTGGACCCATGAAGCCATGGAGATAGCTGGAGAAGACATGGGTACTCCTGGACCCATGAAGCTATGGAGATAGCTGGAGAAGAATAGGGTACTCCTGGACCCAGGAAGCCATGGAGATAGTTGGAGAAGACACAGGTACTCTCGAACCCATGAAGCTATGGAGATAGCTGGAGAAGACATGGGTACTCCTGGACCCATGAAGCTATGGAGATAGCTGGAGAAGAATAGGGTACTCCTGGACCCAGGAAGCCATGGAGATAGTTGGAGAAGACACGGGTACTCTCGAACCCATGAAGCCATGGAGATAGCTGGAGAAGAACAGGGTCCTCACAGATCCATTCAACATTTCTTCTTCTCTGGGTTGAGTCTCCAGTGAAAGTTCTCTCACCTTGGCCTGGTGAGCAGTTGATTTTTCCACACCGCCCTTCATGCATTCCCCTCGGCCGTCTTTTCTCAAGAAGAAAGCGTCCGGTGTTTTACGTCCCCCCCCAGATCAGGTTTTCTAGATCAGTGTTTCTCAACAGCGGTACGAGTACTCAAGAGAAGTCAAGAGAAGTCAACACAACTGAAATTTGGGGAAAACGGACTTTTTGTTTGAAGTTTGACAGTGCTTTATTATTTTTGTCTTTTTCACACCCCAAAATGCCTTTGCCCGCCTGGCTATGATGAAGTTGTTTAAATCAATGTGTCGCAACGGTAGAAACAAATTTTGTGTGTCTGAAAACTGTAGGTCCTGGGGGTACTTACAATTTTTTTTAAGGAGTACTTTATAAAAAACGTTTGAGAAATACTTTTGGTCATATTTGTTCCTCTGTTCTGGCTTCTTTCCCGCTTGTGCTCATCGCAGGTATGTCTAAACAATGGTCTTTTTTTGAAAGAGGATGTGCTACATTTTTCAGGGGAAAACACCCCTTTTCCGAAAAACCACGTAAACCTCATTTTTTAAGGAAGAGCGTTTTTTTTTTTCAAACGAGGGTTTTTTCGCTCCCGAAAAAACCGCGTCCAGACTACTTTCACTTCCGAAAGATCCTCTTTCGAAAGTGAGATCGGAAGAAGAGGTGCAAATTCCCGAGGCATGTGCATAGCCGCTTTCGAAAATAGAACGTAGTCGAGACAGGACTGGAAACAGTGCGCCAGCTAAAGGCCTCGAGTAAAACAGAACAACTACCTTCCGTGTGTTACGTGTAACACCCCGGATAATATGACCCCGAAAGAGGGTAGCCTTTTTCCAGCTGCGTCGCATTGTTGACTCTCATTCAGACGGTGGTCGGTCCTGCCGTGACGGACTGCATGTCCTTGTGAGGTCCCCTTCCAGTCCTAGGAAAACTTTTGAAAGTTTTACTCTCTTGTGCCTTGGCAGGCAAAACTCCTGCGAACTCCAAAGATGATCTGGACCAAGGGACGTCAAAAACTTGGCTTTAGATGTTTTCTCCGCTCAAAATATCTTCCTTTTCTGCCATTCCTGCGGGTGGGTCTTGTGGTGAGCTAGAAAGCAGAAGGAAAAAGCTACGTCTACACTACAAGTTTTCTCGGCAAAACATATGCTAACGAGGGACTCATTTGCATGAGTCGCAATCTCATTTGCATCTTTTCTATGGATCCGTTTTTGCGCTGGGGTTTTTGTGCAAGAAGAAGCAGTGGGGACGTCTTTGCGTAAACCCTCCTTTTTCCGGAAGAGGAAAATGCCCCCCCCCCCAAAATGTTTACCGATCTTCCAGAAAAAGAAAACATCCATGCTGCTTGTTTTTGCGCCAAAACCCCACCGTAAAACCGGCTAGGATGAAAATATGCAAATGAGATCGCAACTCATGCAAATGACTCCCTCGTTAGCATATTTTTTGCCGAGAAAACTCGTCGTGTAGACGCAGCCGGAGAGAGGCCAGAGGAACACAAGGGCGCATTCTGGGATCGGTTTGTCACCGATACCGTCGGGAAAACGTGTAACCGACACTTGACACCCGAGATGTAAATCGGAACTACTCAACTTCGGAAGCTCCGGGGGCCACCATGATACAGCACACGCTGAGAGCCGCAACTTAAACGAAGTTGCATAGACATGCAACTCTATATGCAAATATATGCAAATAGCTTCTTTCACGCGGACAGGCATGAATCCAAAAATGAAGGCCAGACTCCACAACACACCCGTTTAAGTCGGTTCTGCTGATATTAATAAAATGCAACATTTACCCGATTTCCACCCGTTTCTGTGTGTGTTTTTTTACCGGACAGAAGCAGCGAATACCAGACACCTGGCAACTCGAGCTGTGGGTTGCGTAAATGCATCAGGCCAATGCTGGACAATTTTGTGTCCTGTGCTGGCTCGCGGAGCAGGACTTATTGAAATTCTCCGTTCCCATGCCGTCCCTCTGCGTGACAGCTAATATATTGAACTTTCAGCTCAAAATAGAACTTTTCCGCGAGTAATTACTTTCGATTTACTTGCAATAAATACCCTGCAATTCCCCTCCCCTCTTTTCCGATAATTGAACTGATTTATTTTTTAACTAAGATTGAACATCCTTCTGGAGCGTGAAATGAACGGGAGAGCCAAAGGGGGGTCGCGCCATCCGAATCATTTATTGCAACTGTCTCTCTCGTAAGCCCAAATTAGCCCTGCTGAGCTCCGAGGACCAATTCCGTCTCCTCCCGGGAGCAAGCCAACGTGTCCTCCTTGAGATCCCGAAGAGGCCTCGGAAAAGTCAGATGTCTGCACGCCACGGGATGAAATGCATCCTCGAATACTCAAGGAGCTGATAGAGGAGGTGTCTGAGCCTTGAGCGAGCATCTTTGGAGAGTCAGGGAAGTCGGAAGAAATTCCAGAAGAGGGCGAATCTAGTGCTCATCTATAAAAACAGGAAATAAGAACAACCCAGGAAACTACAGACCAGTCAGTTTCACTTCTGTGCCAGGGAAGACAACGGAGCAAGTAATTAAGAAATCCATCGGCAAACGTCTAAAAGAAAATCAGGTGCTAGGGAACAGCCAGCATGGATTAGTAAAGGGAAAATCATGCCAAACCAATCGGATCGCTTTTGTTGAGAGGATAACGAGTCTGGTGGATAAGGGAGACGCAGTGGGTGCGGGATACTTAGACTTTAGTAAGGTATTTGATATGATCTCGCATGATATTCTTATCAATAAACTAGGGAAATCCAACCTAGATGGGGTTACCGTAAGGTGGATGAGTAACTGGCTGGAGAACTGTCCTCAGAGAGTCGTTATTAACGGTTCAGTCATGCTGGAAAGGTGGAACAAGTGAAATTCCGCAGGGGGCTGTTTTGGGACCGGTTCTGGTCAATATCTTCATCAACGATTTCGATCTCGGCATAGAGAGGACGCTTATGAAGTTTGCAGATGATCCCAAGCTGGGAGGGGTTGCGACTGCTCTGGAGGAAGGGTCAGAATTCAAAATGACCTGGACAAATTGGAGAAATGGTCTGAGGGAAACAGGATGACGTTGAATAAGGACAAATGCAAAGTGCTCCACTGAGGAAGGAACAATCAGTCTCACACACACAGAACAGGAAGCGACTGTCTAGGAAGGAGTCCGGCAGAAAGGGATCTAGGGGTCAGAGTGGAACACAAGCTAAATAGGAGCCAACAGTGTAACACTTGCAAAAAAGCAAACAGGATTCTGGGATGCATTCCCAGGAGTGTTGTGAGCAAAACACGAGACGATATTCTTCCGCTTTTTTCTTGGTTCCCTCTCTCTTTTCTCTCCTTTTTCTTTCTTTCTCTCTCTCTTTTCTCCTTTTTCTCTCTCTTCTTTTTTCTCTCATATTTCTTTTCTCTCTATTTTCCTCTTCTTTTCTTTTTCTTTCTCTATTCTTTTCTTTTTTCGTTTCCCTCTCTCTTTTCTCTTTTTTATTTTTCTCTCTTTTTTCTCTCATTTTTCTTTTCTCTCTGTTTTCTCTCTTTTCCCACTCTTTTCTCTTTCTCTCTCTCTTGTTTCTACTTCTTTTTTTCTTGTTTCCCTCTCTCTTTTCTCTTTCTTTCTCTTCCATTTTTCTCTTTTTTCCTTTTTTTCTTGTTTCCCTCTCTTTTCTCTCTTTTTCCTCTTTCCTTCTCTCTCTCTCTCTCTCTCTCCTTTCTCCTGTTTTTTCTTGTTTCCCCCTCTTGTCTCTTTTTTTCTTTCTCTCTCTTTTCTCTCTCTTTTTCTCTTTCTTTCTCTCTTGTTTCTCTCATTTCCCTCTCTCTTTTCTCTTGTTTCTCTTTCTTTCTCTCTCTCTCTTCTCTTTCTTTCTCTCGTTTCTCTCTTTTCTCCTCTTTTTTCTTATTTCCGTCTCTCTTTTCTCTCTCTTTTTCTCTTTCTCTCTAATTTCTCTTTTTTCTTGTTTCCCTCTCTCTTTTCTCCCTTCCTTTCTCTCTCTTTTCTCCTTTTCTTTCTTTCTTTCTTTCTTTCTTTCTTTCTTTCTTTCTTTCTTTCTTTCTTTCTTTCTTTCTTTCTTTCTTTCTTTCTTTCTTTCTTTCTTTCTTTCTTTCTTTCTTTCTTTCTTTCTTTCTTTCTTTCTCCTCTTTTTTCTTGTTTCTCTCTCTCTCTCTCTCTCTCTCTTTCTCTTGTTTCTCTTCTTTCTTTCTTTCTTTCTGTCTGTCTGTCTGTCTGTCTGTCTGTCTCCTCTCCTCTCCTCTCCTCTCCTCTCCTCTCCTCTCCTGCAGAGAGGGGGTTGTCCCTGAAATTTTCACACCGTGAAAAGGGCTCCATACACTCAAGCAGGCTGGGAACCACTTCTCTACACATTCCCGGCAAATCCTTTCTCATTCCAGCCAGGCAGCGGAGGAGACCGCCGGTCTCTCCTGTCTGCAGGGAAGACACATTGACTCTGCAACAGCCGGCATTTGTCTCCCGATGGCCCCGGTGTTTACGGGGCGGTAATTACAACCGCCCAGCCGACGCGGTGATCTATGGCGGTAATAGCCGGTGTCGGGCTGAGATGTTGTGGCCAGAGGGACACAGGGGAGAGGAGACGGTAAAGAAATGAACGCAGCGCCGTGAAAATGACAAATGAATGGCTACTTGACCAGTCGAGCATGGGCGAATGAATCTGTCAACACCCGATAGATGCCCAGCTTGTCCCTCTCCCATTGGCCCTCTGAAATATGGAGCCCGTGCGAGCTTTACCCTAAGCTGCTGCAAAATCCGAGTGGCTCTCCTCAGCCAAGCTGATCTGTCAATCAGAGAACGCTAGAACTGGACGGGACCTGGAGTGGACAGCCACTCTATTCCCTTGCCCTCACCAGTTCTCAGCCGCTAATTCCTACCCATCCTGGCTAATCCGTATTGATCCATGAAATCTATCTAGCTCTTTTTGGAACCCTGTTCGAGTCCTGATCTTCCCCACATCCTCCGGCGAGGAGTTCCACAGGTTGGCTGTGCGCTGCGTGAAGAAAAACTTCCTTTGGTTTGTTTTCAGCCTGCTACCGATTCCCCACATCCTCCAGCGAGGAGTTCCCCAGGTTGGCTGTGCGCTGCATGAAGAAAAACTTCCTTTGGTTTGTTTTCAGCCTGCTACCGATTCCCCACATCCTCCAGCGAGGAGTTCCCCAGGTTGGCTGTGCGCTGCATGAAGAAAAACTTCCTTTGGTTTGTTTAAAACCTGCTACCGATTCCCCACATCCTCCAGCGAGGAGTTCCCCAGGTTGGCTGTGCGCTGCATGAAGAAAAAGCTTCCTTTGGTTTGTTTAAAACCTGTTGCCTATTCATGTCATTGGGTGACCCCCTAGTCCTTATATGATGGGAACAAGTACATAACGGTTCCTTATTCACTTTTCCTACACCTGTCATGATTTTATAGACCTCGCTCCTATCCCTCCTTTGTCTCCTCTTTTCTAAGCTAAAAAATCCCCATCTTTTTCATCTCTCTTCATATGGCCTCCACAACATCCTCCAGCGAGGAGTTCCTCAGGTTGACTGTGCACTGCATGAAGAAAACACCTGCTTTGGTTTGTTTTTTGGCGATGAGGCAACCCGTCTGAATGCAGTCTTCAAGATATGGGTGTCCCATCGATTTCTACTGAGGCAGTACATAAAAACGGAAAAAAAGAACGCAAGATCAGCCATACTGGGTCACACCAAAGGTCCATCTAGCCCAGTATCCTGTCTGCCGACAGTGGCCAGTCCCAGATGCCCCAGAGGGAGTGAATAGAAGAGGGAATCCTCATGTGATCCCTCCCCTGTCACCCATCTCCAGACAAACAGAGGACAAACAGAAACTAAGGACACCATCTGTCCTCGTCCTGGCGAATAGTCATCTGTCCTCTGTGAATTTATCTAGCTCTTTAAAAATCCTGGTCTTCACCACATCCTCCAGCAAGGAGTTCCATAGATTGACCATCCAGTGATCCCACTGCTGCCACCAATTCTCAGCCTCTGACAAACAGAGTCTAGGGACACCATCCCTTCCTGTCCTGGCGAATAGTCATCTGTCCTCTGTGAATTTATCTAGCTCTTTAAAAATCCTGGTCTTCACCACATCCTCCAGCAAGGAGTTCCATAGATTGACCATCCAGTGATCCCACTGCTGCCACCAATTCTCAGCCTCTGACAAACAGAGTCTAGGGACACCATCCCTTCCTGTCCTGGCGAATAGTCATCTGTCCTCTGTGAATTTATCTAGCCCTTTAAAAATCCTGGTCTTTACCACATCCTTCAGCAAGGAGTTCCACAGGTTGACCATCAAGTGATCCCACTTCTGCCACCAATTCCCACCCTCTGACAAACAGAGGCGAGGGACACCATCCCTCCCTATCCTGGCTAATACCATGGATGGATCTAACCTTCATGACTCTATCTAGCTCTTTTTTGAACCCTGTTCGAGTCCTAGCCTTTAATAGGCAGCAGCTTTAAAACAAATAAAAGGAAGTTCTTCACACAGCGCACAGTCAACCTGCGGAACTCCTTGCATGAGGAGGTTGTGAAGGCCATGACTGTAACAGGGTTTAAAAGAGAACTTGATGAATTTATGGAGGTTAAGTTAGTTCATGGCTATTAGCCTGGATGGGTAAGGAATGGTGTCCCCTTTGTTTGTCAGATGGGTGGCAGGAGAGAGATGGCTTGATCATTCCCTGTTTGGTTCACTCCTTCTGGGGCACCTGGCATTGGCCACTGTCAGCAGACAGGATACTGGTCTGGATGGACTTTTGGTCTGACCCAGTATGGCCGTTCTTATGTTGTAGCCTTCACCACATCCTCCAGCAAGGAGTTCCACAGGTTGACCATCAAGTGATCCCACTTCTGCTACCAATTCCCAGCTTCTGACCAACAGAGGCGAGGGACACCATCCCTCCCTGTCCTGGCAAATAGTCCTCTGTCCTCTGTGAATGTATCTGGCTCTTTAAAAATCCTGGTCTTCACCACATCCTCCAGCAAGGAGTTCCACAGGTCGACCATCAAGTGATCCCACTTCTGCCACCAATTCCCAGCCCCTGACAGAGGCGAGGGACACCATCCCTCCCTGTCCTGGCAAATAGTCCTCTGTCTTCTGTGAATGTAGCTGGCTCTTTAAAAATCCTGGTCTTCGCCACATCCTCCAGCAAGGAGTTCCACAGGTCGACCATCAAGTGATCCCACTTCTGCCACCAATTCCCAGCCTCTGACAAACAGAGGCGAGGGACACCATCCCTCCCCGTCCTGGCTAATAGACCTAACCTCCATGAATCTATCTAGCTCAGCAAGATCTTCTCGGTCTTGTTCTCTGTCCCCTTTTTAAGGGTTCCTTCATCATCCCTGACAAAGCAGTGCACCGCACAAGCACAGTCCCTCCAAGCACACATCGCCCCTCACGGCACTGTCCCCCGCATTCACCAGCTGCTGGTGAATTCTCCCCATTCACTAGCCCTTCTAGGTATGAAAGTCAGAGTAACGGGGTGTGGATTTTTCACACCCCGGAGCGACGCAGGTCCACCAACGTCATCTTCTAGTGTAGACTTCTCCTTCGGAACGCCATCGCGAGAACGTTTGCTGGACTCGCTTCCTCCCCTTTCATTTGCATTTCCGACGTATTATTAATCACGGCTTAAACGTTACCAATTATTAGAATTATGAATTCCTCCATGAATCAACGCCGCCGTAATTAGATAATAATGAGTTAACGCAGCGAAATCTCCCATGGCATTTTAACGAATGTAATTTAGGGGCAAGAAGAAAAGATGCCGGATGATACCAAGTTGGGAGGGGTGGTTAAAGCGTTGGAGGAGAGGGTCCTAATTCAAAATGATCTGGACAAGCCGGAGAAATGGTCGGAGGTCAATAGGATGAAGAATAAGGACAAACGCAAAGTGCTCCACTGAGGAAGGACCAATCCGGTTCGCACACACAGAACGGGAAGCGACTGTCTAGGAAGGAGTCCGGCAGAAAGGGATCTAGTGGGTATAGTGGACCACAAGCGAATATGAGTCAATAGTGTGATACGGTTGCAAAAAAAGCCAATGTGATTCTTGGAGGCATTAACAGGAGGGTTGTGAGCAAGACACGAGAAGTCGACTCTGCGCTGGTTGGAGTCTTGTGGTCAGTTCTGGGCACCGCATTTCAAGAAAGAGATGGAGATATTGGAGAAGGTCCAGAGAAGAGCAACGAGAATGATGAAAGGTCTAGAAGGCATGAGCTAGGAGGGAAGACTGAAAGAATTGGTGCGACTAGACCAGTCGTTGGTTTTGAAGGTTTTCTTGATAGAATTGGGCTTGCTTATTTTGGAAAGGAGAAGACCGAGATGGGATATGAGAGCAATTTCCAAGGATCTAAAAAGGTGTCGCAAAGAGGAGGGAGAAACATGATTCTCTTTGCTCTCAGAGGATCGGCCAAGAAGCAAGGGGCTTAAACTGCGGGAAGGATGGTCGAGGTTGGACATTAGGAAAAACTTCCTACCTGTCTGGGTGGTGAAACACTGGAATGAATTGCCGAAGGAGGTTGTTGAATTTCCATCACTGGAGATATTGAAGAGCAGGTTGGGTAGACGTCTACCAGGGATGGTCTAGATGGGGCTTGGTCCTGCCATGGGGGCAGGGGACTGGACTCGATGACCTCTCGAGGTTTCTTTCTTTCTTTCTTTCTTTCTTTCTTTCTTTCTTTCTTTCTTTCTCCTCCCCCTCCGTCTTTCTTTCTTTCTTTCTTTCTTTCTTTCTTTCTTTCTTTCTTTCTTTCTCTTGTTTCTCTTGTTTCTCTCTCTTGTTTCTCTTCTTTCTTTCTTTCTTTCTTTCTTTCTTTCTTTCTTTCTTTCTCTCTCTCTCTTGTTTCTCTTCTTTCTTTCTTTCTTTCTCCTCCCCCTCCGTCTTTCTTTCTTTCTTTCTTTCTTTCTTTCTTTCTTTCTTTCTTTCTTTCTTTCTTTCTTGTTTCTCTCTCTTTTCTCCTTCTTTCTTTCTTTCTTTCTTTCTTTCTTTCTTTCTTTCTTTCTTTCTTTCTTTCTTTCTTTCTTTCTTTCTTTCCCTCTCTTGTTTCTCTTCTTTCTTTCTTTCTTTCTTTCTTTCTTTCTTTCTTTCTTTCTTTCTTTCTTTCTTTCTTTCTTTCTTTCTTTCTTTCTTTCTTTCTTTCTCCTTCTCTTTTTTCTTGTTTCTCTCTCTTTTCTCCTTCTCTTTTTTCTTGTTTCTCTCTCTTTCTTTCTTTCTTTCTTTCTTTCTTTCTTTCTTTCTTTCTTTCTTTCTTTCTTTCTTTCTTTCTTTCTTTCTCCTTCTCTTTTTTCTTGTTTCTCTCTCTTTTCTCCTTCTCTCTTGTTTCTCTTTTCTTTCTTTCTTTCTTTCTTTCTTTCTTTCTTTCTTTCTTTCTTTCTTTCTTTCTTTTCCCCCTCCGTCTTTCTTTCTTTCTTTCTTTCTTTCTTTCTTTCTTTCTTTCTTTCTTTCTTTCTTTCTTTCTTTCTTTCTCTTTTCTCCTTCTCTTTTTTCTTGTTTCTCTCTCTTTTCTCCTTCTCTTTTTTCTTGTTTCTTTCTTTCTTTCTTTCTTTCTTTCTTTCTTTCTTTCTTTCTTTCTTTCTTTCTTTCTTTCTTTCTTTCTTTCTTTCTTTCTCCTTCTCTTTTTTCTTGTTTCTCTCTCTTTTCTCCTTCTCTCTTGTTTCTCTTTTCTTTCTTTCTTTCTTTCTTTCTTTCTTTCTTTCTTTCTTTCTTTCTTTCTTTCTTTCTTTCTTTCTTTCTTTCTTTTCCCCCTCCGTCTTTCTTTCTTTCTTTCTTTCTTTCTTTCTTTCTTTCTCTTGTTTCTCTTCTTTCTTTCTCTTGTTTCTCTTGTTTCTCTTGTTTCTCTTCTTTCTTTCTTTCTTTCTTTCTTTCTTTCTTTCTTTCTTTCTTTCTTTCTTTCTTTCTTTCTTTCTTTCTTTCTTTCTTTCTTTCTTTCTTTCTTTCTTTCTTTCTTTCTTTCTCTTTTCTCCTTCTCTTTTTTCTTGTTTCTCTCTCTTTTCTCCTTCTCTTTTTTCTTGTTTCTCTCTCTTTTCTCCTTCTCTCTTGTTTCTCTTTTCTTTCTTTCTTTCTTTCTTTCTTTCTTTCTTTCTTTCTTTCTTTCTTTCTTTCTTTCTTTCTTTCTTTCTTTCTTTCTTTCTTTCTTTCTTTCTTTCTTTCTTTCTTTCTTGGATGATCTAGACGGTGCTTGGTCCTGCTGTGAGGGCTGCACACTGGAGTCGAGGACCTTGCGAGGTAACTTTCTGTCCTAACATGCTATGATTCTATATTGGACTAGCTCCCTCCCTTGGGTTTGCGTGTGTGGTTTAAAAAAGCTCTGCTTTGAATATTGAAGTGCAGACTCTGGTCTGCAGGAAACACCACTCAAACGTAGCGCCTGTTATTATGAATTCCGTGCATGGGGGGACGTTTTGTAGACAAGTCCCTCACCACCGCTGTGGAACTGAGGACAGCATGGGGGCCCTGGGTAGGGGAGTCCAGATTGCTTTAAAAAGAAAGGTTTTCCTGCCATGTTTTGGACTTTGGCTAATTAAAAAGAACAAAGCCATTCATTACACCATAACGAGGTAGCACCTCCCTTTAATACCAAGAGGGGAGCTGACAAGAATATACGGCTTTAATTAGCTCTCAGGATTTTGAGGAAGTGCTTATTATGCTAATCGTTTCAACGCTTCCCCGTTAAAAAGCAAAGAAAAAAAATGCCTACGGAGAGATTTGCTAATGACAGGGAGAGCTCTGTTCGGTAATATAATCATGTAATTCTCTAGAAAATAATTACACATTTCTCTGCCTGTTTGTTATGCAACTCGAGACTTGTTTTGGTACGGGGTAGTCCCAACGGGACCAAGAAAAGGGGATGAAGACCATGAAAGCCCCTTCTCTCTTGAAATCAACTTGGTAATGACTCGGTTGGGTTACCAACATGAGTGCCCGAGCGCCTGGGGCGATCCACTGAGTTTCAGGATCATTTGACTCAAAGTGCCAGAGTGGGGGAATAGCCTTGACATGGTGGCAGAAGTGGGATCTTTGCACTCGAAGTTCCAGGGTGGGAACAGTCTGGACATGGTGGCAGAAGTGGGATCTTTGCACTCGAAGTTCCAGGGTGGGAACAGTCTGGACATGGTGGCAGCGGTGGGGTCTTTACACTTGAAGTTCTAGGGTGGAAACAGTCTTGACATGGTGGCAGCAGTGGGATGTTTGCACTTGCAGTGCCAGAGCGGGGAACAGCCTTGATGTGGTGGCAGAAGTGGGATGTTTAGAGAGGCACTTCTCCCATCCACCTTTCCAGGAGGATTTCAGTGAATCATACGTGGGGTTTTAACTAAGTAATATTATATTCCTGTTTCCTCTCTGTTAAGGTTTCTTTTGGGCCCCCACCCTCTGCACTCGAAGTGCCAGAGGGGGGCACAGCCTTGACATGGTGGCAGCAGTGGGATGTTTGCACTCTAAGTGCCAGAGGGGGGTACAGCCTTGACATGGTGGCAGAAGTGGGATGTGGGGGCACTGCCTTGACATGGTGGTAGGGGTGGGATGTTTAGAGACGCACTCCTCCCGTCCATCACATGGGCATACCTCTGCTCCCTCTGGCTAGCAACCCGGAGCACCCTGCCCTTGTTCCTGCCAGGTCTGGAGACTCAGTAGCATCTCCTGGGTCTCAGTTGCCTGTCTTGACGTGGTGCATGGTGGCAGCGGTGGGATGTTTAGAGACACACCTCTCCCGTCCATCACACCGGCATTCTTCTGCTCACTCTGGCTAACAACCCGGAGCACCCTGCCCTTTTTCCTGCCAGGTCTGGAGACTCAGTACCATCTCCCGGGTCTTGGTCGCCTGCCTTGACATGGTGCATGGTGGCAGCGGTGAGATGTTTAGAGACGCACTTCTCCCGTCCATCACACTGGCATTCCTCTGCTCCCTCTGGCTAGCAACCCGGAACACCCTACCCTTGTTCCTGCCAGGTCTGGAGACTCAGTACCATCTCCCGGGTCTCAGTCGCCTGCCTTGATGTGGTGCATGGTGGTAGCGGTGGGATGTTTAGAGACGCACTTCTCCCGTCCATCACACTGGCATTCCTCTGCTCCCTCTGGCTAGCAACCCGGAGCACCCTGCCCTTGTTCCTGCCAGGTCTGGAGACTCAGTATCATCTCCCGGGTCTCGGGCGATGGTGGGGCACAGCCTTGACATGGTGCATGGTGGCAGCAGTAGGATGTTTGCACTCGGCATGCCAGAGGGGGAAACAGCCTTGACATGGTGGCAGCGGTGGGAAGTTTGCACTCGAAAGTGCCGGAGGGGGGAACAGCCTTGACATGGTGGCAGCGGTGGGAAGTTTGCACTCGAAAGTGCCGGAGGGGGGAACAGCCTTGACATGGTGGCAGCGGTGGGAAGTTTGCACTCGAAAGTGCCGGAGGGGGGAACAGCCTTGACATGGTGGCAGCGGTGGGAAGTTTGCACTCGAAAGTGCCAGAGGGGGGAACAGCCTTGACATGGTGGCAGCGGTGGGAAGTTTGCACTCGAAAGCGCCAGAGGGGGGAACAGCCTTGACATGGTGGCAGCGGTGGGAAGTTTGCACTCGAAAGTGCCGGAGGGGGGAACAGCCTTGACATGGTGGCAGCGGTGGGAAGTTTGCACTCGAAAATGCCGGAGGGGGGAACAGCCTTGACATTGTGGCAGCGGTGGGAAGTTTGCACTCGAAAGTGCCGGAGGGGGGAACAGCCTTGACATGGTGGCAGCGGTGGGAAGTTTGCACTCGAAAGTGCCGGAGGGGGGAACAGCCTTGACATGGTGGCAGCGGTGGGAAGTTTGCACTCGAAAGTGCAGGAGGGGGGAACAGCCTTGACATGGTGGCAGCGGTGGGATGTTTAGAGACACACACCTCCCATTCATCACACCGGCATTCCTCTGCTCCCTCTAGCTAGCAACCCGGAGCACCCTGCCCTTGTGTTTGAGCGGGGAGGCGGGAATCAGACAGAACTTCCGTGCGTTGCTGCATTGGCTGACATGCCGGCGGGCGTGAACTTTTGCCTTTCATCTGCGCTTTCTTTCCTGGAATCTCGAACGATCATTATTGCCCCAAGACACCTTCCAAGAACCACGTGAAGCCCTCGGTTTTGATGTTCTACACCAGTCTCTTTCAAAGCAAGCTCTGGAGACAGCCGGGGCCGCGTTCCAGCAAGTGTGTGCTCCCCGGAGACCTGTTTGAAGCATGATAAATGTATTAGGCAGATGAAAGAATTGATAGCTGTTGATTTCAAGTGCAGCTGTGTCTCACTGGCGGCCGGGGGGCGGGGGGGAATCATTTTGGATCGACCCACCACTAACATGGTTTGATGCTTCAGGGGGTAGCCGAGTTAGTCTGTACTTAAAAAACAACAAACAGTCTGGTAGCACTTCACAGACAAACAAACCATGAAGACGGGATCATGTGCTTTCATGGACACAGCCCTTCCTCAGATGTTTCGGTTTTCTCGGCAGACGCAAATGTTTCGATTTCATGCCCTTTCCGCTATATTTCTAGATCCATTTTTTTAAAAGGGCAGGAAATTTGCCGGGTTCACAAAAGCCGAACGTTTGGGTCTCCGCCACCCAAGAGAATACTCTAACCACTGAGCCATATGGCTTTTCCGTCTCTCCTCCTGAGGCTGTGCCACGTCAGAGAAATACGTTAATATGCTGCAGCACTCATTCCCCTCCAGACACAACCCCCTTGTGGGCCAACCCTCTGCTCAGAGACCCCCTCCCTCTCTGAGAAACCCTTAACCACTGCCCCACAACCCTGCAGTTTATCATAAAATGACCCTGTGGTTTAGCCTGTTTGCCGGCAGGGATGGATGAGTGGAGTGCTGAAATCGCTTGGAAGGCTGGCAGCGTACCTCTGAAGGTCAGGGGATCTGTGATCTTGGGGAGATTTTAAGCAGAAGCCTGTAGAGGCAAGGTATTTTTAAGGCGCCCCCCCCCGTCTTCACTCAAAGTGCCAGAGGGAGGAACAGCCTTGACATGGTGGCAGAAGTGGGATGTTTGCACGCGAAGTGCCAGAGAGAGGAACAGCCTTGACATGGTGGTAGCGGTGGGATGTTTGCACTTGAAGTGCCAGAGAGAGGAACAGCCTTGACATGGTGGCAGAAGTGGGATGTTTGCACGCGAAGTGCCAGAGGGGGGAACAGCCTTGACATGGTGGCAGAAGTGGGATGTTTGCACGCGAAGTGCCAGAGAGAGGAACAGCCTTGACATGGTGACAGAGGTGGGATGTTTGCACTTGAAGTGCCAGAGAGAGGAACAGCCTTGACATGGTGGCAGAAGTGGGATGTTTGCATGTGAAGTGCCAGAGAGAGGAACAGCCTTGACATGGTGGCAGAAGTGGGATGTTTGCACGCGAAGTGCCAGAGAGAGGAACAGCCTTGACATGGTGGCAGAAGTGGGATGTTTGCTCGCGAAGTGCCAGAGAGAGGAACATCCTTGACATGGTGACAGAGGTGGGATGTTTGCACTTGAAGTGCCAGAGAGAGGAACAGCCTTGACATGGTGGCAGAAGTGGGATGTTTGCACGCAAAGTGCCAGAGAGAGGAACAGCCTTGACATGGTGGCAGAGGTGGGATGTTTGCAGGCAAAGTTCCAGAGAGAGGAACAGCCTTGACATGGTGGCAGAAGTGGGATGTTTGCACGTGAAGTGCCAGAGAGAGGAACAGCCTTGACATGGTGGCAGAAGTGGGATGTTTGCACGCGAAGTGCCAGAGAGAGGAACAGCCTTGACATGGTGGCAGAAGTGGGATGTTTGCACGCGAAGTGCCAGAGGGGGGCATAGCTTTGACATGGTGGCAGCAGTGGGACATTTGCACTTGGCGTGCCAGAGGGGACAACAGCCTTGTCCTGGTGCATGGTGGGAGAAGTGGGATGTTTGCACACGAAGTACCAGAGTGAGGAACAGCCTTGACACAGTGTTGGTTTGGAACCTGCGACCTCTTCTCCCAGCAAGGAGTTCCACAGGTTGAACGTGCGCAGTGTGAAGACAAACTTTCTTGTTTGGTTTGGAACGTGCAACCTCCCGGTCCAGTTCTAGAAGAAAACAGCTCTTCCTGGCATCTTCCAGCATTTGTGATGGGGACACGCGGGACCTCTTTCTAGCAGAGGTCTTGGCCGCTCTGGAAATCAGGGACGTCCTGTACCACGTTTGGAAATCCCCAGCACATCTAAGCCCCAAATGCCTGCACTTGGGTTTGGCAGCGAATGAGTTAATGTTGGCTTGGTCTTAGCCTCGTTCGTTTTTCATCTTCTCACATGCTGATCTTACATTTGCGGCCCAGCTGCTGTGATTTTTGCAACCGGGTTGCACTGTTGACTCAGATTTATCTTGTTCCCTAGATCGCTTTCTGCAGTACTCCTTCTTATACAATTCTAACGGATTTTTGGAATCCGAGGGTGGGAAGAGACCTCACAAGGTTGTCGAGTCCAACCCTCTGTCCAAACCCAGCCCAACCTCAACTCAATCATCCCAGCTAAGTTGAGACTTCAAAACCTGGAGGGATGGAGATACCGCCTCCCTAGGGAACCCATCCTAGCGCTTCCCCATCCTCTTCGGGAAATCGGTTTTCCTAATCTCCAACCTCGACCTCCCCTGCTGCAACTTGTCAAGCCCCGTTGCTCTTCCCACGGTTTGATAACAAACAAAAGTGTTTTTATTAAGTATAAAAAGTAGGATTGCAGTGATCGCAGGGGAAAGCAGACAGATCAAAGTACGTCACTAAGCCAAAATACACAAAACACGCCTGCTAATCCTGACGCACCAAGAAAGTTGTTACGTGCAAATTCTTACCTTCACTGTTGTCCTAATTGGGCCTCTTCACTTGGGCTTAATCCTGGACCTTGTTCAATCTTAGATGTTTCCACCCGATACCGTGCGTGGTTAGTGGGAGATCTCCTGGCATTTGTTTACTCCCTAGTATTGTGTGGTTTCTCTCGTTTATATCCCTTTTGCTCAAGACGGGAATTCTTTGAGTTGAGTTCAAAGTTTGCTCACCTCGAGTGGAAAAGTACCAGGTCCAACATGGCTTCCGGCATCAGGTGACCAGGTCACGTGACTTTGTAGGACCAAACACAGTTTGGCTTTATAGGAAAACCAAAACCATTCATACGTTCTTCACTGGATCATCCAACCAATAAATCCTTAATTTACCACAAATTTCTTTGCCTAGAATACGTGGGTGAAGAAAATAGGATCCGACAGAACATGTCTAACGTCTCATACAAGAAAGGTACGTACATTCTAGTGGGATGTACAGATCCGGCCGATTACAACTTTTAAAACGACGTGTCACATGGCGTACCTTATGTACAGCGTTTTTGAACTGTGCGTATTCAGAATTCAATTTTCATAAAGCCAGCAACAGGTGGCCCTCGGAATGGGAGCATTCTGAAAAGAGAAGCAAAAGGTTAATTTCATGTCCGGTGCATAATTCTACCTAGTTCCATGGACGCCAGTTAATGGAAAGTTTACCATAATTGCTCTCTTCTTGCAATCTAATTAAACGATACCTGGAGCCTTATAGGACGGTAATGAAATCTATTAAATGATTATTACTTTTCGGATCCTGACGTTACAGTTGTAATAAATAACACCCTAATTACTACAGAATTTCATTATTGCAATAGATGAGGTGGAATGGTGTTAAATCATTAGCAATCGTGAGCTACCAGGGCCCTGAATTCGGTCTCGTTCACGGAACGTTGTTTACATTCCCGCGAATGTTGACTCCTGGTGGAGGATGAAGACGACCTGAGTCTGTAGGTGCCCATTGGGTGCGTCTACATTGCCTCATCATGCGAAAGGAGACGTGCAATTTGAGTGACGCCAATGGCGTATTTTATTTTGAAATAGCTTCTTTCGTCATTGGGTCTAAATTTGGGTGCCAAATTTTGAAAGAAGCCGCGAATTCCCTTTTTAAGAAGATGTTTAAAACGCAGGCAGGATTTATATGAGTCTCCTTAGTCGACGCTTTGTCATTTCCCCATATGGTGGCGGCATAGGCACACAGAACATTGGGAACAGGGCAGTTAAGTGACGTGACCAAGGCTGTGTACAGTTGGTGGCCATGCCACAAAGTGCATCTCTCGGGTCTCAGATCTAGTCTTAATTCATAGAATCATAGGATACTAGAACTGGAAGGGACTTCGAGAGGTCATCAAGTCCCATCTCCTGCCCTCATGGTAGGACCAAACACCATCTAGAGCATCCCTGGGAGATGTCTATAGAATCAAAGAATGGGAACAGGGCAGTTAAGTGACATGACCAAGGCTGTGCACAGTTGGTGGCCATGCCACAAAGTGCATCTCTCGGGTCTCAGATCTCGTCTTAATTCATAGAATCATAGGATACTAGAACTGGAAGGGACCTCGAGAGGTCATCAAGTCCCATCTCCTGCCCTCATGGTAGGACCAAACACCATCTAGAGCATCCCTGGGAGATGTCTATAGAATCAAAGAATGGGAACAGGGCAGTTAAGTGACGTGACCAAGGCTGTGCACAGTTGGTGGCCATGCCACAAAGTGCATCTCTCGGGTCTCAGATCTGGTCTTAATTCATAGAATCATAGGATACTAGAACTGGAAGGGACCTCGAGAGGTCATCAAGTCCCATCTCCTGCCCTCATGGTAGGACCAAACACCATCTAGATCTTCCCTGGGAGATGTCTATAGAATCAAAGAATGGGAACAGGGCAGTTAAGTGACATGACCAAGGCTGTGCACAGTTGGTGGGTGGCCATGCCACAAAGTGCATCTCTCAGGTCTTAAAAAAACCTTAAAAAACAACGAATGGTCTAGTATCACTGATTCTTTCAGTCTTCCCTCCTAGCTCATGCCTTCTAGACCGCTCATCATTCTTGTTGCTCTTCTCTGGACCTTCTCCAACTTCTCCCCCTCTTTGTTGAAATGTGGTGCTCACAACTAGACACAAGACTCCACCTGAGGCCTAATCCGTGCAGAGTAGAGCAGAAGAATGATTTCTCGTGTCTGGCTCTTAATGCTTGGTCTTGTCCACGAGCCATCCTGTGGTACCGTAGAGACTCATAGTTGTACAGGATCATGAGCTTTCATGGGTCAAACCCACTTCGTCAGATGAATTGGCATGGAAGCGATCGAATCCAGAGTGTATATAACAGCCAAAGCGGTTACCTGTCAATTGTAGGACCAGTGTTGATGATGCTAATTGAGTCAGGACACGGCTGTCCCTTTCGTAGCTTTTGATGTGACTGTTCATAGCTTTTGACGTAAATGTGAATATTAAAAGCAGGGGAAATTGACTTTGTAGTGCGCGAACCAGTTAATGCCTTTACTCAAGCCCAAGTTGATAGTGTCAAATTTGGAAATGAATTCCAGGTCAGCCGTGTCTTAGCTCTGATCTACACTAGGGCGTTATTTCGAAATAACCCCCGTTAGATCGAATTGAGTTGGAAATGAATTCCAGGTCAGCTGTGTCTTAGCTCTGATTTACACTAGGGCGTTATTTCGAAATAACCCCCGTTAGATCGAATTGAGTTGGAAATGAATTCCAGGTCAGCCGTGTCTTAGCTCTGATTTACTCTAGGATGTTATTTCGAAATAACCCCCTTTAGATCGAATTGAGTTGGAAATGAATTCCAGGCCAGCCGTGTCTTAGCTCTGATCTACACTAGGGCGTTATTTCGAAATAACCCCCTTTAGATCGAATTGAGTTGGAAATGAATTCCAGGTCAGCTGTGTCTTAGCTCTGATTTACACTAGGGCGTTATTTCGAAATAACCCCCGTTAGATCGAATTGAGTTGGAAATGAATTCCAGGTCAGCTGTGTCTTAGCTCTGATTTACACTAGGGCGTTATTTCGAAATAACCCCCTTTAGATTGAATTGAGTTGGAAATGAATTCCAGGTCAGCCGTGTCTTAGCTCTGATCTACACTAGGGCGTTATTTCGAAATAACCCCCTTTAGATCGAATTGAGTTGGAAATGAATTCCAGGTCAGCTGTGTCTTAGCTCTGATTTACACTATGGCGTTATTTCGAAATAACCCCCGTTAGATCGAATTGAGTTGGAAATGAATTCCAGGTCAGGTGTGTCTTAGCTCTGATTTACACTAGGGCGTTATTTTGAAATAACCCCCGTTAGATCGAAATGAGTTGGAAATGAATTCCAGGTCAGCCGTGTCTTAGCTCTGATCTACACTAGGGCGTTATTTCGAAATAACCCCCTTTAGATCGAATTGAGTTGGAAATGAATTCCAGGTCAGCCGTGTCTTAGCTCTGATTTACTCTAGGGTGTTATTTCGAAATAACCCCCTTTAGATCGAATTGAGTTGGAAATGAATTCCAGGTCAGCCGTGTCTTAGCTCTGATTTACTCTAGGGTGTTATTTCGAAATAACCCCCTTTAGATCGAATTGAGTTGGAAATGAATTCCAGGTCAGCCGTGTCTTAGCTCTGATCTACACTAGGGCGTTATTTCGAAATAACCCCCTTTAGATCGAATTGAGTTGGAAATGAATTCCAGGTCAGCTGTGTCTTAGCTCTGATTTACACTATGGCGTTATTTCGAAATAACCCCCGTTAGATCGAATTGAGTTGGAAATGAATTCCAGGTCAGCCGTGTCTTAGCTCTGATCTACACTAGGGCGTTATTTCGAAATAACACCCCTATGGGTGAATTTAGCAATGAAGCATCCACACTACCAAGACGGTTATTTTGCAATAACGGGCTGCTTATTTCGAAATCTGTCGTCCTGCTTTCCTCGGGGAATAACGCTGATTTTGAAATAGTCTTTTGGAAACAGCGGGAGTGTGGACGCTGGGGTGCAGCTCTTTCGAAATAACGACTCCCCAGAGTCATTCAAAGTAATTATTCCCCCGTGTTTCTTGGGGCCGTAAGTCCAGGTAGTGCGTCCACATTACGGCAGCCGGTCTCGGGTTAATTTTGAGGCTTCTCTGCAGTGCCGGCATGCTTGCTCGACTTGGTTAAATCGGGCGTTATTAAGCTGATTTGAGTACTTTAGAAAAAATTTCCCAGTGTGGACCTAGCTTCAGGATGGTGGTTTCTGTCCCTTGACCGACTTGGTCGGGCTTTGAACCCGCTGAAAATGCTGGAGGTGTTTTCCACGCAGAGGGGCCCCAGGGCGTAAGCCAATGTTTCTCAACTTTTTTTTATAAAGTACCCTTTAAAAAAATTGTAAGTACCCCCAGGACCTACAGTTTTCCGACCCACAACATTTTTTTCTACCGTTGCAACACATTTGTTTCAACAATTTAATCGTAGCCAGGCGGGCGATGCCGTTTTTGGGTGTAAAAAGGACAACAAAAAATAACGCGCTGTCAAACGTACAACAAAAATTCCGTGTTCTTCAAATGTCAGTGGTGTTAACATACCCCCGAGATTTTTCTCGGGTAACCCTAAGGATATTCGGACCACAGGTCGAGAAACTAGTCTAAGCTATCGCCACTTTTGGAAAGTTTCGGGGGGCTTGTGTGTTTGGACAAACGCGGCGCCGGCTTGTGGGTCTTTCATCCCGCCGGCGAGCAGTAACCTGTGTGGATATTTTCACCGCCTCCTGACCATTCACCCCCTCTCTGCCCAAGGAAACTCCTGCCAGGAGCCGACGGAAAACTCTGCCGTTTAAATGCAAGCGTTCCATGCGAAACCTCGCTCTCCACGTTCAACCCTGGGGATTAACTTTAAATCAGCAGGTGAAGACAGTGACAGTGAATATATTTGTATTAATATGCTCTCTGTAGAGCTGCCGGCTTGGGAACCAACCGCTCCAAAACGCACGGTTAATCAGACGTCAACACGAGAGGTGTAAAATTGGCTGCGTACATTATTCATGGGCGTGTTTGCTTTGCCGCTCATCCGTTTTCCGCTTGCTGCCCGGAGATGGCTCTTTAAAGGTGTAAAACGAGGATGTGTAAAGCTTGATTTAATAACTCTTCGCCGGGATAATGCACTTCCGCAAATGTAGGCTAATCCAGAGCCGGCTGACACCTTCGTGCAACATTTAACCTGAGGCGTAGGCCAACTGGAAGGTTGCTATGGTGACGGGTTGGTGCTTTAAGGCTGACGGTAGCTTTTTGGAACTGCTGACCTGGAATTGGTTTACAAATTCGACACTGTCAACGTGGGCTTGAATAAAGGCATTAACTGGGTCACGCACTACAAAGTCCATTTCCCCTGCTTTTAATATTCGCATTTACACGTCAACAGTGATGCATGAATACATGAATGAAATGCATGATTATCCAGCCTGACTCAGTGGCTATGTCTACACTGCAGCCTTTGTCGGCAGAGACGATGCAAATGGAGCGCTCATTAGCATTTCTTGCGCTCTCATTTGCATAGTCTCGTCTGCTCCGTTTTGCGGAAGAGGTTTTGTGCAGCGTAGACAGGGCAAACCACCTTTTTTGCGCAAGATCCTGTATACCTTCTTTTGTGAGGATTAACGGTGCTTGCGCAAAAGGGTGTTTTGGGCACAAAATGGCCCTGTCTACTCTGTGTTTTTCTTGCGCAGAAACCTTTTCCACAAAACGCATCAGAAAAGACTATGCAAATGCGAGCGCGAGGAATGCTAATGAGTGCTTCATTAGCATTGTCTCTGCCGACAAAGGCAGACGTAGCCCATTAGTGCCATGAACACCGGCCCTACAATTGCTTTGGCTGTTCTAAATACTCTGGATTCTGTTATTTCCACTCCGA
The DNA here is from genome assembly GCF_049634645.1 of Pelodiscus sinensis. Taxonomy (NCBI): domain Eukaryota; kingdom Metazoa; phylum Chordata; order Testudines; family Trionychidae; genus Pelodiscus; species Pelodiscus sinensis. Next base: position 4,643,995 of record NC_134725.1, on the reverse strand, counting down.
CTCATCTGATGAAGTGGGCTTGACTCACGAAAGCTCAGGATCCTGTCTGTTGACAGTAGTGTTGTGAGCCAGACACGAGAAGAAGTTGATTTTCCAAGGTGCCAATTCTGTCCTCACTTCTCGGGTATGTCTAGACTACAGGGTTTTGTCGACAGAAGTTTCGTCGACAGATACTGTCGACAAAGCTTCCGTCGACAAAGAGCGTCTAGACTCCATCCAGTTCTGTCGACAAAGCAAGCCGCTTTGTCGACATAACAGTGTGGACGCAAAGGACAGTGTAGATGCAATACTGCCGTCTATCGACAGAACTCTGTCGACAAAAGGCGTTATTCCTCGTAGAATGAGGTTTACATACGTCGACAAAACTCCTGAGTTTTGTCTACGTTATGTCGACATAACTCAAAGGCAGTGTGGACGCAGGTTTAGTTTTGTCGACAAAAGTCCACTTTTGTCGACAAAACCCTGTAGTCTAGACACACCCCTACAGCTGTAGGCGCTCGGTATTTCTGGACAATAGGCCCAACCGTTGTTCATCGAAAATCTCTCGTTGTGCTCGGCCTGGCTTGGAGAGCATCACGTACATCTGTACTAGATACGGACTGGCTCCAGATCTTGCATTGATGCCCAGGTGTGGGAAACTTGGTATTTTGCCGACGTAATGCAGAGGAACATGCCTTGTTCCTAGAGAATAGAGACGGAAGAGGAGGAACGGAGGTGGGCCGGAAGCGGAGCCGGATCTGGGTTAGGCGGAAGAGGCGGAACGGAGGTGGGCCGGAAGCGGAGCCGGATCTGGGTTAGGCGGAAGAGGCGGAATGGAGGTGGGTCGGGAGCGGAGCCGGATCCGGGTTAGGCGGAAGGGGCGGAACGGAGGTGGGCCGGAAGCGGAGCCGGATCCGGGTTAGACGGAAGAGGAGGAACGGAGGTGGGTCGGGAGCGGAGCCGGATCCGGGTTAGACGGAAGAGGAGGAACGGAGGTGGGCCGGGAGCGGAGCCGGATCCGGGTTAGACGGAAGAGGAGGAACGGAGGTGGGCCGGAAGCGGAGCCGGATCCGGGTTAGACGGAAGAGGAGGAACGGAGGTGGGTCGGGAGCGGAGCCGGATCCGGGTTAGACGGAAGAGGAGGAACGGAGGTGGGCCGGAAGCGGAGCCGGATCCGGGTTAGGTGGAAGAGGCGGAACGGAGGTGGGCCGGAAGCAGAGCCGGATCCGGGTTAGGTGGAAGAGGTGGAACGGAGGTGGGCCGGAAGCGGAGCCGGATCCGGGTTAGGTGGAAGAGGCGGAACGGAGGTGGGCCGGGAGCGGAGCCGGATCAGGGTTAGGCGGCAGAACGGAGGTGGGTCGGGAGCAGAGCCCGATCAAGGTTAGGCAGAAAAGGCAGACCAGAGGTCGGCTGGGCACAAAACATCGGATCAGCTGTTCCGCCTGTCCTAAATTTCGCAGCTCTCAGGCAAAGGAGCTAAACATTTTCCTCTTAGCTGAGTCACTGCCCCTTTGCACTCCGTGACTAATCCCGGCGTTCCACTTCCTCAGACAAAGCTCCGGCTGGCCTTTGTTGTATGCTTTTCACTGCAGCCTCCGTGAAGGGCTCGCGGTTGAAATGTGCCGTGAATCTGAAAAGGATTCTGGCATCCCATTGTGCGCATGAAGGATTGGCCTCCTTTCTTTTTTCTTTCCAAGCTTGTGTGCTTGCTAATTGTTGCGAGAAGGGAGGGGTGGGGGAAGCTTTTTCGAAGCAGGAACGTTGCCCCATGTTTCAAAAAAGGTCACAACTTGCTTGTACGTCTTTCGAAAACGAAAAATCCACGTTTCCAAGCCCCGGCGCTGGTAGCTGAGGGGCAACATTGTGTTTTCTCTCGCAGCGCGTTCACAAAACCTGGCCACGTAAAAGTGAATCGTTCAAGGCTCTACACATTTCACACGGCGCCGGGAATCAACAATTCGTCCTTCCGCCTAGAAAACGATGCATATTGCATTGCGGTCCAACGGCCTAAATTCTGACCCGAGTGGAATTTCAGTGGAACGCAACGACTCTTCTTTCATCAGTACATTCGAAATGGACACGCAACAGCGGCCCTTTTGTAAGAGACGCATAACAATTACACACGTTCCGGTACATCAAGTGGCAGACAAATATTCCGGGGTTCAACGTTCATTTAAATCCTTGCCCACAAAATGACTTTCTGAAATCTTCTCCGGGAGCAAATTCTGTATTGACCTCACAACAAAAGGGGACTCCGAAAACATTTTTAGCCGAAAGCAAATTGAGTAGAAAGCTTCTACAAGTTCCTACGGATTTCTCGCGGCATAGAAGGCCGGCTAAATAGGACACGGAAACCGTCAATTATTCCAGTAACGAAGAGATCAGCGGTGACCTCAGACTTCTCCGGGAAATCCAATAGAAGATAATGAATCCATCAAGTAATTTGCTCCTTTTATAGCGGTAAAGGCAGGGAGCGATGATTTTAATTAGCAAAGCGTGCCCTCGTCCAAGCTAATCAGAGGGTTTCAGATCTAGAGGGACGAATTAGCATGGCAAAGGGAGAGGTTAAATTGTGCGGGATTCCATTAGCGACTACGTCTCTGAACACAGCCGCCCAGGAGGGTGAAACTTGGTGGCCACGCCGGGATATCGTGAAGAGCAGAGTGGAGCCAGATGTGGGCGGGCGGGGCTTGGATCCAGGGGCGGGGACTCAGGAGGAAGGGGCGGGGCCTCAGGAGGAAGGGGCGAGGCTTGGCTTCCCCTAGCTGGGTCTTGACCTGCAGCCCGTGGGCGGAGGGATGTTAACCGCCCATGGTGCCACCTTCAGCCAAGCTAGTGATGGGTGTAGTGAGGTCACAACCCGACAGGAGAATGGAGACATCTCATTGGGGAGGCACCAAGGATGAGGGATGGAGGGGCCAGGGTAGGCGTAGCCTGGGAGAAGCCCAGAAAGGGATTGTGACTCAGTGAGCCATAGAAACATAGACAGGTAGGGCTGGACGTGGCCTCCATCAGCCATCGAGTCTAGCTCCTTGCATAGAGGTGGGACCGAGTAAGGCTAGAGCAGTGTTTCTTAAACTGTGTTCAAAATGGCCGCCTTAAAGGGGCAGGCGATCTTTTTTTTTTCTTTGCTCAGCAAAAAATCCTTGGTGTTCCTCATAAAAACAATTATTGGGTGGTGTTCCTCGGTCTTAACAAGTTTACGAAACACTGTCCTAGAGCATCCCTGAGGTCTTCGTTCTATGTTCTCCTCACGCCTCCAGCAACGAGGATCCCACAACCTCCTTGGGAGCCCTGTGCCACCGTTAGGACATTTTTCCTAAAATCAGGACTGATGCATGGGGGGAGGGGAAAAGGGGACATATCTCCCCTCCCGCCCGGGGCCATATGGGGGAGGAAAAAGGTCCCAACTCCTGGGCGTCTGAGGACACCAGTGAGGGGTGGGTAAGGCCTGGAACCCACAGCCAGGGTGTTCCCCTCCCACCCACTGCGCTCACTAGCAATGGGGGTGAGGATTACATGGCCAATGGCCACTCATGTCATACCCCCACCAATTGTGCCTTCCATAAGAACGGCCAGGTGGGGTCAGAACAAAGGTCCATCTAGCTCAGTGTCCTCTCTGCCAACAGTGGCCAATGTCAGATGCCCCAGAGGGAAGGAGCACAACAGGTAATCCTCCCATGATCCCTCTCCTGTCACTCACCCCCAGACAAACAGACCCTACCCATCCTGGCGAATAGCCATTGATGGACCTCACCTCCATGAATCTATCTAGCTCTTTTTTGAACCCTGTGAAAGTCTTAGTCTTCATGACATCCTGTGGCGAGGAGTTCCACAGGTCGACGGTGAAGAAAAACTTCCTTTTCTTTGTTTTAAACCCACCGAATATCTACCCTAACTCTCCCTTCGTGGTGGTTAAGCCCATTTCTTCTAGTCCAGCCACCAGTGGTCCAGAGAATAATCCCCATATATTGGTACATTATCGAGTCTCCCCTCGGTCGTCTTGTCTCAAGACTCAATGTGCCCAGTTTATTTCACCTCAGGAGCAGGTCTTCTAGACCGTTGATTATTTTGGTTCCTTCCTCTGGACTCTCTCATTTACCCGCGTTGTTCTTGAAGTGTAGGCCAAACTGGATGGTCAGAAGACGAAGGTTTTCCTCTGTGAGGAAAAGTTCAGTGACCAATAAATCGATAAATAAAAATACAAATAAATACATTTTTCTAAATTTTCCATGAAAAAAAAAATTGATTTTGGGTGAAAATTCCCAAAACCAAAATATTTTTGTTTTGAAATGCCACGAGGCGCTTCATAATTTCGTTCTCGTCTAACGGCTGGGCTCCTCTGTTGGGTAAAATTGCCCATAATGCACCACTCTTGGCCAGAATCCTTTGCTGTGACGTGTCAGGAGGGATGTAGTGCGGCTGTTATCCCAGCCCGCAGAGGTGAAGAGGAGTATGGGATACCCATAAGGCATTGCAGCAGCATTTCTGAATTGAACTATTTTTGTTTTCAGCTGAAATATCTGGGGTTTGGAGTGTTCAGTTTTTCAATGAAGAAAAAATCAAGCTTTTCCCTCAGAAAACAGACCCTTTCCCCACAAAAACAAATCAAAAACCCAATTTCCTGTCAAATAATTTGGGAGGGAACATTTTCAAATGACAAAAATTAAACATTTTTCTCAAAAAACAGACACTTTTCCCACAAAAATGAATCAAAAATCCAATTTCCTGTCAATATATAATTTTGAGGGGAATATTTTTCAAATGACAAAAATCAAACTTTTCCCTCAGAAAACACTTTTCTCACAAAAATGAATCAAAAATCCAATTTCTTGTCAAATAATTTGGGAGGGAAAATTTTTCAAATGAAAAAATCAAACTTTCCCCTCAGAAAACAGACACTTTTCCCACAAAAATGAATCAATAATCCAATTCCCTGTCAAATAATTACGGAGAGAACATTCTTCAATGAAAAAAAATCAAACTTTTTCTTCAGAAAACACACACTTTTCCCACAAAAGTGAATCAAAAATCCAATTTCCTGTCAAATAATTACGGAGGGAACATTCTTCAATGAAAAAAAATCAAACTTTTCCTTCAGAAAACACACACTTTTCCCACAAAAGTGAATCAAAAATCCAATTTCCTGTCAAATAATTACGGAGGGAACATTCTTCAATGAAAAAAAATGAAACTTTTCCTTCAGAAAACACACACTTTTCCCACAAAAGTGAATCAAAAATCCAATTTCCTGTCAAATAATTACGGAGGGAACATTCTTCAATGAAAAAAAATCAAACTTTTCCCACAAAAATGAATCAAAAATCCAATTTCCTGTCAAATAATTACGGAGGGAACATTCTTCAATGAAAACAAATCAAACTTTTCCCTCAAAAAACAGACACTTTCCCCAAAAAATGAATCAAAAATCCAATTTCCTGTCTAATAATTTTAGAGGGAACATTTTTCAAATGAAAAAGATCAAACTTTTCCCTCAGAAAACACACACTTTTCCCACGAAAATGAATCAAAAATCCAATTTCCTGTCAAGTAATTTTGGAGGGAAAATTTTTCAAACGATAAAAATCAAACTTTTCCCTCAAAAAACAGACCCTTTTCCCACAAAAATGAATCAAAAATCCAATTTCCTGTCTAATAATTTTAGAGGGAACATTTTTCAAATGAAAAAGATCAGACTTTTCCCTCAGAAAACAGACGTTTTCCCCACAAAAATGAATCATACATCCAATTTCTTGTCTATGAATCATTTTGAGGAAACATTTTCAACCGGCCTTACAAATCGCATCTAAATAATCTTGAGTCGACCTTTGACCTTCTCCCTTGCCTGGCCTGAACTACCATATTGTCTAGCTGAGATAATAAGGTGGTTTGGGTGGAGGAGTAATAAAACAGAAAATAGGGTATTCTGATCCTTAATTAGTCTTAATTTTGCAGTGAATAACCAAGAGGATTGCAATCCAATAGACACACACGTGTTCCGGGCACAAAGCCAGGAGTTCTTTTCTTTGCTTTCAAGCGGCTCTGGAGATGTCAGGAAAAAAGAGAGAAATCTATCTATTAAAAACATTTCGTGCCCGTTCATTCTCTCAAGTGCAGTCCTGGCCACTCCATATAAAAGGTAATGCCCAGCCCCCTCATGCGGTTTCAGAAGCTACCCCTTTCAAGTGACGGCGTGCGGGTGATTTAATGGCAGGAGGTTAATAAGAATATGGAATATTTTGATCGTACAAAGTGGAGGATCAAACACCGCCAGGGCGCTCAAGAAAGGAGACTTTTTTTTTCAGGCAGCTCATCTCATACAAAAGACTCCGAGATAAGTAGGAGTTTTATCCTGGCGGATTATCCTGGTTTTTGTATTTCCAATTTGCGGCTCTGCTATGGATAGGTGCGCTCGACATCTAAATACGTAAGTGATGCCGGCACACACGAGCTCCTGCGGATCTAGTGTTTGGTGTCTTAAAGACGGAACTTCAATGCACTGATTAAGTTCTTGCACCCTGTTTGTTGCTTGCGTCTCATGAAACAGATTGGCCGACGATGGTGCATTTTGATCTTGAGGGTGAAGGGTTGTGATGCTTGACTCTGATTTTGGAGGACACCAAACCCAGCATGGAGAAGGAAATGCATTTAGGAACCAATCGTGACCAGTTTGATAAGGAGGTGAATGCTTAGGATGGCCAAGGCATGCTTTCCTTTACCCAGAAACAACATTGAATCAAAGAACGCCGTTTAAATTTAAATGAAGCCGCGATTATTTAAATCCCAGCTTCATTTCCCTTTGCCGATCAGCCTAATCTACATGGCTCCATCAATGGAGCCATGTAGTTTAGACACACCCTCTGGCGTATGAGGGAAGAGGATGCCACCAAAAAGGCCGAAACTTTTCCATTCTTCTCCCCCGCGGCCTTTATTTTCCTCACAGAGGTACACCATGCCCAATCAGCATTCCTGAGTGATCCTTAGTGTGTTTATCCTCCGAGGAAGGCAGGGCCTGGACCTGAGGTCCGGAGACTCTACGACCTGACGCACACAAAGCGTGAGGCCTTTCGAGCCGCCCTTCTCGGCCGAGTGCTCTAAACCCGAGGGTAAAAGTCAGGAGCGAGTCTCCCATGCCAACGGGCCTGCGGGCCTGTCTCCTGCAGTTTGGTGAATTGTTCCGGGGATTAGATGGGAGACAGACGCTTGGAGGAAGCCGAGGGACCTTTTAGTGCAAGTTTGGGTACCTCCTTTGGGACTTTGGTGCCTGTAGGCCTCCGTGACCTGTCTGGTCCTGCAAGAAGAGCACAGAACCGCTCCTGGATTGTCCACGTCCTAGCCAACCTCCTCACCTCAGCACTTTGTTCTCTGGGCCGAACATTTGCTCTGACTGCTTTTTTAAGTCTGGCCCTGGCTCTGTAACCAGAGAGCACCCTTTGGGCCTGACATCAGGCTCCGTTCACCTCAGAAGGCCTCTCCAGGTGATTTCCAAGATGGCCGAAGCCCCAGGCATTCCCTCAAGGCAAGGAGCAATCGGCCTGTCGCGCGGCTATATTTCCCTCTCTTATTTAGCCCTCCTCGGGGGTTAAGACACAGCACAGACCCAGAGAACGCCCGTCGGCCTGACAACAGGCTACGTTCACCTCAGAAGGCTGCTGTAGGCCGTCTCCAAGATGGCTGAAGTCATGGGGAATTCCCTCACAGCAAGGAGCAATCGGCCTGTCGCGTGGCTATATTTCCCTCTCTTATTTAGCCCTCCTCGGGGGTTAAGACACAGCACGGACCCAGAGAACGCCCGTCGGCCTGACAACAGGCTACGTTCACCTCAGAAGGCTGCTGTAGGCCGTCTTCAAGATGGCTGAAGTCATGGGGAATTCCCTCACAGCAAGGAGCAATCGGCCTGTCGCGTGGCTATATTTCCCTCTCTTATTTAGCCCACCTCGGGGGTTAAGACACAGCACGGACCCAGAGAACGCCCGTCGGCCTGACAACAAGCTACGTTCACCTCAGAAGGTCTGCTGTAGGCCGTCTCCAAGATGGCTGAAGTCATGGGGAATTCCCTCACAGCAAGGAGCAATCGGCCTGTCGCGTGGCTATATTTCCCTCTCTTAGGCTACGTCTAGACTGCAAACCTCTTTCGAAAGAGGCTTTTTCGAAAGATGCTTTCGGAAAAAAGCGTCTAGACTGCAAGCAGTACTTTCGAAAAAGCAAGCCGCTTTTTCGAAGGCCAGCACCCAGGCAGTCTGGATGCTGTCTTTCGAAAAAGCCCTGTTGGCATTCAAGAACGCCTTTTTTCGAAAAAGCGCTTTCGAAAGAAGGCGACCTTCCTCGTGAAAGGCGGAGCGCCGCCGTCGAAAGAAAAGCCGCGAACAGACCCATTCCCAGTGCTGCGATGCCGGCCAAAGCGTTCGTTCCACGGGGTAATATTCTTGCTGTCAGAAACCATCTATCCTCATAAAGTAATTAGGCGACGCAACCAGTGCGATTTGGCCATACTCTCAGGAGTATCTTCTCCGCCCAATTCTCCCGCCTCCCCCGTCTCGCATTCATGCATCATGCGGCGATATCTAGCCGCCACAAAGACATTTGCCAAATGAAGACGGAGCTCTTTTCGGAATGGTTCGGCAGCCGCAGGGCGACCGCCGTGTGATACGTCTCTCTCTCTGCTCAGGCCGCCAGCGCATTTCCTCGACAGCTCATTAGCAGTCGACCTTCTGACTCACCTTTCTCCCCGCCTCGTGGGTTTGGCCACAAGTCCTTTCGAACAGCCGCCTGCTTCTTAACTCCCTGCCCGAGGTCTCACGAGGTGCGTTTCTTGACGACCGGCCACTTTACGGGCGGACTCTGAGCGAGATCGGACTGTATTTGTGGTGTTCTGCCAATCCGGAGCCCTGTTGAACATGTTTGCTCGGACGGAGGGGGAAACGAGACGATCCGGAGGTGAGAAACCATCACGGATTTCTTTTCGGAGCCAGAACAAGAATCAGAGAAACCTACGGTTAGAAGAGACCTCCGGAGGTCATTAAGAACATAAGAACGGCCATACTGGGTCAGACCAAAGGGAATACGACCGCGAACATCTTAATTGCCTCTGTAGAAATCCACAGGATGCCCACAACTTGAAGGCTGCATCCAGATGGCGTTGCCTCCTCTCCAAAAAGATCTCTCAGCGTCGAAAAAGTTCGGAAAACGGAAAGCAAAAGGAGGAGGGGATTGGAAGGGGAGCCTTCCGAGGAGAGAGTAAGACTGGGACGTCTCAACTTGGAAATGAGAGGCGACCAAGGAGGAATACGAGCGAGGTCTATCAAATCATGACTGGTGTGGAAAAAAAGGTGAATAAAGAAGCCTCGCCATGACACAAGGTCCGCACATGAAATGAAGAGGCAGCAGGAGTCAAACAAACCCACAGATGCTTATTTTCACGCCAACCTGTGGAACTCCTCGCCACAGGATGGGGTGCAGGCCAGGACGTTCGCAGCGTTCCAAAAAGAGCTAGATACATGCGTGGCGGTTAGGTCCTTCGCCTCTGTTTGTCAGAAGCTGGGGTTGGAGACTCGTCAGCTGAGCTAGACACTGCCGAGGGGAGGCGGATACCGACATCGGTGGAGATAACCTCCCCACGGATGCCCTTGCTGCCTGCCTCCCCTTTATCTGCTTCTGTGGAAACTTGGTTTCAATGCCTCTGTATTCCTGCTCCCCCACGTTTCCCTCATTTCTTCTGGGAGCGTTTCCGGCCGACCAAAGAGAGCAGCTACCGACACGGAAAGTAGGTCAGGCAGGCAGGAGGCAGGAGATCAAGGAGCTGCCGTGCGTGTCGCTGGCTGAGCAAGGCATTATGGGAAGGCCTGTTCTTTTTTTTCCTCTGCAAAGAATCGGAACAGACGGAGTTGAACAATGGCAAGAAAATAATTGGCAGCTTGGGGTTAGACTTTGACGCACACGCGGGGGGATGTGCTCAGCGGAGGGATGGGAGGGCCAGGCCGGCCTGGCAGGACCCGGGGGTTTCAGCCCCTCGTTCCCCGGCTCTTTGCCGGTTGTGGGCCGGGCAAGGCAGTGTGGGGCGAGCAAAGCGAGGGCTGACAGACAGGCCGGCCGAGGGAAAGCACAATGGGCCTGACGGCTGGCCACAGGGAGCGGGCCGGGCTGCCCTCCGCAGACAGACACGTGCCCGGCCACCTCCGGGATAGCGCTGCTCCACGCGCCTCAGCTACTCCGAGTCCCTCCTCCCTCTCGCTCCTCCCTCTTCCTCCCTCCACCCTGCTTTCCCTTCCTTCCTCCCTCCTCCCTCTTCCTTCCTCTATCCCGCTTTTCCTTCCTTCCTCCCTCCTCCCTCTTCTTCCCTCTATCCCGCTTTTCCTTCCTTCCTCCCTCCTCCCTCTTCCTCCCTCTATCCCGCTTTCCCTTCCTTCCTCCCTCCTCCCTCTTCCTCCCTCTATCCCGCTTTTCCTTCCTTCCTCCCTCCTCCCTCTTCTTCCCTCTATCCCGCTTTTCCTTCCTTCCTCCCTCCTCCCTCTTCCTCCCTCTATCCCGCTTTCCCTTCCTTCCTCCCTCCTCCCTCTTCCTCCCTCTATCCCGCTTTCCCTTCCTTCCTCCCTCCTGCCTCTTCCTCCCTCTATCACACTTTTCCTTCCTTCCTCCCTCCTCCCTTTTCATCCCGCTTTCCCTTCCTTCCTCCCTCCTCCCTCTTCCTCCCACTATCCCGCTTTCCCTTCCTTCCTCCCTCCTCCCTCTTCCTCCCACTATCCCACTTTTCCTTCCTTCCTCCCTCCTCCCTCTTCCTCCCACTATCCCGCTTTCCCTTCCTTCCTCCCTCCTCCCTCTTCCTCCCTCTATCCCGCTTTTCCTTCCTTCCTCCCTCCTCCCTCTTCCTCCCACTATCCCACTTTTCCTTCCTTCCTCCCTCTTCCTCCCTCTATCCCGCTTTTCTTTCCTTCCTCCCTCTTCCTCCCTCTATCCCGCTTTTCTTTCCTTCCTCCCTCTCTCCCTCCTCCCTCTTCCTCCCTCTATCCCGCTTTTCCTTCCTTCCTCCCTCCTCTCTCTTCCTCCCTCTATCCCGCTTTTCCTTCCTTCCTCCCTCCTCCCTCTTCCTCCCTCTATCCCGCTTTTCCTTCCTTCCTCCCTCCTCCCTCTTCTGCCCTCTATCCCGCTTTTCCTTCCTTCCTCCCTCCTCCCTCTTCCTCCCTCTATCCCACTTTTCCTTCCTTCCTCCCTCTCTCCCTCCTCCCTCTTCCTCCCTCTATCCCGTTTTTCCTTCCTTCATCCCTCTTTCCCTCCTCCCTCTTCCTCCCTCTATCCCGCTTTTCCTTCCTTCCTCCCTCCCTCCTCCCTCTTCTTCCCTCTATCCCGCTTTTCCTTCCTTCCTCCCCTCCTCCCTCTTCCTTCCTCTATCCCTCTTTTCCTTCCTTCCTCCCCTCCTCCCTTTCTTCCCTCCTCCCTCGTGCTCCCTCTATCCCTCTTTTCCTCCCTTCCTCCCTCTCTTCCTTCCTCCCTCTCTCCCTCTTCCTCCCTCTTCCTCCCTTTATCCCGCTTTTCCTCCCTTCCTCCCCTCCTCCCTTTCTTCCCTCCTCCCTCGTGCTCCTTCTATCCCTCTTTTCCTCCCTTCCTCCCTCTTCCTCCCTCTATCCCGCTTTTCCTTCCTTCCTCCATCCTCCCTCTTCTTCCCTCTCTTCCAGTTTTCCTTCCTCCCTCTCTTCCTTCCTCCCTCTTTCTCCCTCTATCCCGCTTTTCCTTCCTTCCTCCTCTTCCTCCCTCCCTCCCTCTTTTCCTTCCTTCCTTCCTTCCTTCCTTCCTTCTTCGTCAGGGATGGTCTAGATTAGGGGTGGCCAACCCTTTAAACAAAGATAGCCAAAACAGCAGTAGAAAAAATGCAAAGAGCTGCCTCAGAATCGTTGAGAGAGGAGAAAAAAAAAAAAGGAAGAGCTCCCCACCAGCCAGAGCTGTTGTTGAGGGGGGAAAAAAAAGGACGCTGTCCCTTTAAAAACTACGGGTTAGACTTTTTGGCCACATCAGGCTCTCCTGCCAGCCGTCACCATCTTACCAATACCATTTTCTTTTCTTTCTTTTTCTTTTTCTTTTTTCTTTTTCTTTTCTCTTCCTAGTGCACATGTTTTAGGGACACTACAGGATTCCAAGACTTTAACAAGGTCCATAAAAGAACTAGGTATATTCATGGAAGTTAGGTCCATCAATACGTAGTGAGGATGGGCAGGAATGGTATCCCAAGCCTCTGTTTGTCAGAGGCTGGGAATTGGTGGCAGCGGTGGGATCACTTGATGATTCCCTTTTCTGTTCACTCTCTCTGGGGCCCCTGGCTTTGGCCACTGTCAGAAGACAGGACACTGGACTAGGTGGTCCTTCGGTCTGGCCGTTCTTATGTTACCCTGCTTATTTTACCTCTGAATTTGGAACTGGTGCTCTGCCAATGACAGGTTCCACGCCAGCAGCTTTTGAAAGAGCGGCATTTATTACGAAGCCAGCTCAGGAGCCATGGGGAGGAGGCAAGTCCCCAACCTCTGGCCTCTGGGTCTGGCGAGCAGAACTACAACGGCTGTCCTACAGCGCGGCACAGAGCTGGGTTAATGCGGAATTTGCAAGTGACATTTTTTTGCGGTCTGCGGAAACGTTTATGGGGCCACCTGGAGGTTTGGAGCTCTCTCCTGTCTCTAACGAATACCGCGGCAACCCTGCCTTATTGCAGGCCTATTATCGCGCCTCCAAAGCGGAACGACAACAACAACAAAAAGCCATGGGAAAAAGTAAATAAATGCTAATTCAATTAGCCGCCAAACTAGGTTAATGTGGCGCTAACGATTCCAATCCCAGACGGGCGCACGTCAGCCGAAGCAGAGCCGAAGGACGGTGCGGGAACCGCGTCAGCCGTGCCGGCGGGGGGGTAGTAGAAAACTCCGGTTGTAGCTGCTGGGTGAACGACAAAGAAGAGTAATAGTGTAATAGAATCACAGAACGTTAGAACAGGACGGGGCCTCGAGAGGTCGTCGGGTCCGGGACCATCCCCACTAGAGATCAATCCAGCCTGTAATCGTTTCAGTGTTAATTGCATTATGTGCTTTTTTGATTATGTCTCATAGCCTGATTAGCAGAGAGGAACGGGAGATAGTGGTAGAGATGCATCAGGCAGATTGCTTGTATCTGTACCTGATATCAAGGCAGATATAGACCGGTGTGGCCCCGATTATTTTTTCTCACCCATCTCTGGACAAAGAGAGGACAAATAGATGCTAGGGACACCATCCCTTCTCGTCCTGGCAAATAGTCCTCTGTCCTCTGTGACTGTATCTCGCTCTTTAAAAACCCTGGTCTTCACCACATCCTCCAGCAAGGAGTTCCACAGGTTGAGCATCAAGTGATCCCACTTCTGCCACCAATTCCCAGCCTCTGACAAACAGAGGTGAGGGACACCATCCCTCCCCATCCTGGTGAATAGTCCTCTGTCCTCTGTGAATGTATCTAGCTCTTTAAAAATCCTGGTCTTCACCACATCCTCCAGCAAGGAGTTCCACAGTTTGACTATCAAGTGATCCCACTACTGCCACCAATTCCCAGCCTCTGACAAACAGAGGCTAGGGACACTATCCTTCCCTGTCCTGGCGAATAGTCCTCTGTCCTCTGTGAATGTATCTAGCTCTTTAAAAATCCTGGTCTTCACCACATCCTCCAGCAAGGAGTTCCACAGGTTGACCATCAAGTGATCCCACTACTGCCACCAATTCCCAGTCTCTGACAAACAGAGGTGAGGGACACCATCCCTCCCCATCCTGGCGAATAGTCCTCTGTCCTCTGTGAATGTATCTGGGTCTTTAAAAAATCCTGGACTTCACCACATCCTCCAGCAAGGAGTTCCACAGGTTGACCATCAAGTGATCCCACTGCTGCCACCAATTCCCAGCCTCTGACAAACAGAGTCTAGGGACACTATCCTTCCCTGTCCTGGCGAATAGTCCTCTGTCCTCTGTGAATGTATCTAGCTCTTTAAAAATCCTGGTCTTCACCACATCCTCCAGCAAGTGATCCCACTTCTGCCACCAATTCCCAGCCTCTGACAAACAGAGGTGAGGGACACTATCCCTCCCCATCCTGGCGAATAGTCTTCTGTCCTCTGTGATTGTATCTAGCTTTTTAAAAATCCTGGTCTTCACCACATCCTCCAGCAAGGAGTTCCACAGGTTGAGCATCAAGTAATCCCACTACTGCCACCAATTCCCAGCCTCTGACAAACAGAGGCTAGGGACACTATCCCTCCCCGTCGTGGCTAATAGTCCTCTGTCCTTTGTGAATGTATCTGGCTCTTTAAAAAATCCTGGACTTCACCACATCCTCCAGTAAGGAGTTCCACAGGTTGACTATCAAGTGATCCCACTACTGCCACCAATTCCCAGCCTCTGACAAACAGAGGCTAGGGACACTATCCCTCCCCGTCGTGGCTAATAGTCCTCTGTCCTTTGTGAATGTATCTAGCTCTTTATAAATCCTGGTCTTCACCACATCCTCCAGCAAGGAGTTCCACAGGTTGACCATCAAGTGATCCCATTGTAGCCACCAATTCCCAGCCTCTGACAAACAGAGGATAGGGACACCATTCCTACCCACCCTGGCTAATAGTGTGTAGCCACTGATGGACCTAGCCTCCTTGAATCTATCTAGCTCTTTTTTGAACCCTGTCCACGTCCTAGCCTTTAATGGGCAACAGGTTTAAAACAAATAAAAGGAAGTTCTTCACACAGTGCACAGTCAACCTGTGGAACTCCTTGCCTGAGGAGGTTGTGAAGGAGGTTGTAACAGGTTTTAAAAGAGAACTTGATGAATTCATGGAGGTTAAGTTAATTCATGGCTATTAGCCAGGATGGCTATCTAGCTCTTTAAAAATCTTGGTCTTCACCACATCCTCCAGCAAGGAGTTTCCACAGGTTGACCATCAAGTGATCCCACTTCTGCCACCAATTCCCAGCCTCTGACAAAAAGAGGCTCAGGACCCAATTCCTGCCCATCCTGGCTCATAAGTATTGATGGACCTCACCTCCATGAATGTATCTCGTTCTTTTCTGAACGCTTTTCAAGTCCTTGTCTTCACAGCGTCCTCTGGCGAGGAGTTCCACAGGTTGACTGGGTGCTGCGTGACGAAAAACTTCCTTTGGTTGGTTTGAAACCTGCTGCCTGTTCATGTCATCTGGTGACCCCTCATTCTTATGTTACGGGAACAAGTAAGTAACTTTGTCTTGTTCCCTTTCTTCACACCTGTTGTGATTTTATAGACCTCTGTCATATCCTGCATGAGTCTCCTATAGAGATTTTTTTATTAGTCTCTAAGGTGCCATGGGACTCTTTGTTTTTAAATGGGAGGCTCGTTCACACTTCAACGCAAAGAGGTTTTCACGCACCCCGTGCCAAGGTCTCACTGTCCACGAAGCAAAGCCGGCTAGTCAGTTTTGGCCATTGGATCCTCTCTCATGGGGCTGAACCCGACACGCTCAGGATGAAACTGGCGGATGAAAGCCGCGACGTGGGAACCCAAAATCAGCCCCCTCCACTCTATTTTATTCAATCCTCTCCCACTGGCTTCCCGCTAGAGAAGAAGGTGTCTTGCCACCCACGACCAGCGTCCTGAAAACGTTCAGCCAATACAAAATAAAACCCACGTTTGCGAGAAACGTTCTGAAATTTCACGGAAACTAAAATCAGCCTCAGAAAGGGTGGTCTAGCTCCAGGGAGGCGGAGTTTGGGGATCGTTTTTCTTGCTCGATTTTATTCCTGCAAAATTCTCGGGAAGAACGTTCCTCATTCCAACAGGGCGATTACGTAACTTGTAGTTGTTCCTAACTTTCGGCGCCTTCAATAAAAGCAATTTCCACGTTAAGTAATGAAGCTGCCTCTCAATTAACTATGTTTAATTCTCTGAAGCTCATGGCTATAATTAATGGCTAACTTTCGGAAGCATAATTAAACATGGGCCTTTGCTGAAAATGTCCCATTAGAAAACGGGGACGCTGCCATCTTGCGACGGCGGATGCGGGAGGTGAGGTCTTTCTCTGAGGGCCACGTTGATAATTGTAAAAAGAAAACATCCATGCGGATGGAGTCGCAGCAATCCTCATGAGGAACAGTCGTTGAATGGGCCAATAAGTCAGATTTTGAAGGGCTCTAATGCCCTGAGAGACGACCCTAGGGCACCTACAAGCATTTTGAAAAACACATCGGCCCAAAGTGGCTTTCTCAATGCCTGCTCACGAATCACAGAACCGTAAGCGTTGGAGGAGACCTCAGGAGGTCATTGATCCAACCCCTGGTCCAAAGCAGGACCAACCGAACTCAATCATCCCAGCCAAATACATAGGAGAAGGTGTTAATTATTAGAACCAAAGAACACTAGAACTGGAAGGGACCTTGAGAGGTCATCGCGTACAGGATCTTGGCAGGACCAAGCCCCATCTAGACCATCCTTGGTAGATGTCTATACAATCCTAGAATCCTAGAACTGGAAGGGACCTCAAGAGGTCAAAGAGTCCAGACTTGTGCCCTCACGGCAGGACCAAGCATCATCTAGACCATCCCTGGTAGATGTCTACAGAATCCTAGAATCCTAGATCCTAGATCTTGGAAGAACCAAGCCCCATCTAGACCATACTTGGTAGATGTCTATACAATCCTAGAATCCTAGAACTGGAAGGGACCTCAAGAGGTCATAGAGTCCAGTCTTGTGCCCTCACGGCAGGACCAAGCATCATCTAGACCATCCCTGGTAGATGTCTACAGAATCCTAGAATCCTAGATCTTGGAAGAACCAAGCCCCATCTAGACCATCCTTGGTAGATGTCTATACAATCCTAGAATCCTAGAACTGGAAGGGACCTCAAGAGGTCATAGAGTCCAGTCTTGTGCCCTCACGGCAGGACCAAGCATCATCTAGACCATCCCTGGTAGATGTCTACAGAATCCTAGAATCCTAGATCCTAGATCTTGGCAGGACCAAGCCCCATCTAGACCATCCCTGGTAGATGTCTATCCAACCTGCTCTTCAATATCTCCAGGGATGGAGATTCCATAACCTCCCCAGGCAATTTATTCCAGTGTTTCACCACCTGGACAGGAGTTTTTCCTAATGTCCAACCTAAACTTCCCTTGCTGTAATTTAAGCCCATTGCTTCTTGTCCTATCCTCAGTGGCCAAGAATAATTTTCCCCCTCTTCCTTGTGACACCCTATCAGATATTTGAAAACCGCTATCATGTCCCCTCTCAGTCTTCTCCTTTCCAAACGAAACAAGCCCAATTCTTTCAGCCTTCCCTCCTAGCTCATGTTTATGTAGGTCACTCTAGACCCTGTCCCGACCCTGCAACATATCTACATCCCTCCCAAACTTCGTGTCAGCTGGGAACTTGCAGAGGTGGAACACATCCCCTCATCTGGGTCATTCAAGGGAGGTTGAGGTTGGCCGTTAGGAAAAACTTCCTAACTGTCCAGGTGGTGAAACGCTGGAATAAGTTGCCTAGGGAGAGTGTGGAATCTCCAACAGTGGAGATATTGAAGAGCAGGTTGGATAGACATCTATCAGGGATGATCTAGATGGTGCTTGGTCCTGCCGTGAGGGCAGGGGACGGGACTTGATGACCTCTCGAGGTCCCTTCCAGTTCTAGTAGTCCATGATTCTGTAGACATCTACCAGGGATTGTCTAGACGGTGCTTGGTCCTGCCATGAGGGCAGGGGACTGGACTTGATGACCTCTTGAGATCCCTCTCCATTCTAGTATTCCATGATTCCATAGACATCTACCAGGGATGGTCTAGATGGGGCTTGGTCCTGCCAGGAACGTGGCCTTGATGACCTATCGAGGTCCCTTCCAGTTCTATTGTTCTATGATTCTATAGACATCTTCCAGGGATGGTCTAGACAGTGCTTGGTCGTGCCATGAGGGCAGGGGACTGGACTCAATGATCTCTTGAGGTCTCTTCCAATTCTATGATTCTATAGACATCTACCAGGGATGGTCCAGATGGGGCTTGGTCATGCCATGAGGGCATGGGACTGGATTTGATGACCTCTCAAGGTCCCTCCCCATTCTAGGGTTCTAGGATTAATAAAGACGTGGAACAAATTTATGAGAATAAATGGACGAAAAAACACCAGGGTGGGGAGGATGCGGGGGGCTCTTGTGGGGAGTCGGAGGGGTCAGGTTTCTCCCCGACTTTGCTGGCAACAGAAGCAGGCCCACAGAAGTCGTTTTCCACAGTGATGGAACGTGAACAGTTTCAGAAAAAACCGCCCCTCCTCCTCCCACGTCTATCGGGACTCAGCAGAGCGCATAGGTAGGGCTGACCCCGGTCCTGAAATGGTATTTAAGCCCCAGGACTGTGGAGAGCAAGGGGAGCGTTCCTGCCAACCCCCTTCCCTCCCTCGTAACGCCGAAACTATTTCTAGAATTACAATGTCCTTGGGGCGGAGGCGCGACTGTGTTCCACTCAGTAACATCTTATTAATCAGCTGCTCTACGGCCCCCAAATGAATGACTGAGCTCAAGTCGGCAAGGTGGAGAGGGCCATGAATGTCAGATTAGCTCAGTAATTATTGAACGGCTCAGTAATAGAGTTCTCGAGGAGAGACACAGAAAACGACTCCCTGGCCTTCGAATCCGGGGGGAGAGAGAGGGGGGTGTTAGAAGCAAGGAACAGGCAGGAGACAGATTCGTTGAGGAGGGTTGGCTTTGCCTTGGCTAACGAAGGGGGCGTCCTCCTTGCCGCACCATCGCTGGGATCCGTGCCAGCCCCCCACGACGGATATGTCTGCCCCTTCATGGGTGGCCCACCTCAGCGGGCGCTCACTGGACTCAGGGGGTGTGTCTAGACTACAGGCTTTTGTCAACAGAGGCTATGTCAACAGATACAGTCAACAAAACTTCTGTTGACAAAGAGCGTCTAGACGACATCCAGTTCTGTTGACAAAGCGTCTAGACGACATCCAGTTCTGTCGACAAAGCGTCTAGACGACATCCAGTTCTGTCGACAAAGCGTCTAGACGCAAAGGACAGTGTAGACGCAATAACGTCTTCTGTTGACAAAACTCTGTCAACAAAAGGCATCATTCCTCGTCGAATGAGGTTTACCGTCATCGCCAAAACTGCCGAGTTCTGTCGACGTTATGTCGACAGAACTCGGCGGTAGTGTAGACGCAGGTCTAGTTTTGTCGACAAAAGTCCACTTTTGTCGACAAAACCCTGTAGTCTAGACACACCCGGGGGGAGGGGGGCTTTTAAATTGCAGCATGGACATGCGGGCCCAGGGAAGGGCCTCAGACCTTGAGTGGCAGCCCCCGCCCAAAAATCACACACCTGAGTCGGCTGACGGGCGTCGAACTGCAGTGTAGACAGACCCAAACCTCCACCCATGGTAGCTTCTCCTTCCTGCCCTTCATAGAAGGTTCCGGTGTCATGTCGGTCTCCATTTTGGATGCTCTAGGGATAAATGTTCTTTGAGTAACTTTGGTGTTTTTCCTCTCGGGCTTGGTTACGACGTGTTTCCCGCCGTTCCTGGCTGAGGTATGTATCGAATATTTCATTGAATCCCCCTCATATCTGGCCTCTCTACTTCCTTAACCACGTCTCAGCCTCATTCATCCCCCCTAGACGAGCGGTGGGGGAATACCTTGTCGCATCCGGCATCCAAAGAACGGAGGGAAATAGAAGAGCTTCAGCAATGGTTGTTGTGTTGGGAGGGTGAGCTTTGGCCAAGGGTGAACTGGAGCCCTGGGGGAGAGTGGAGGATGGAAAGGATACTGGGGTTCTTGTGATGGCATATCAGACTAGGAGGGGTTGGGTTCCTCCTCCCCCAACAAAGACAGGCCCACACAGTCAGATCCATATACCAGCCCTTCATACTTAATCATCCCAGCCAGGGTTTGGTCAAGCCGGAAGCCGGGCCTTCGAAACCTTTAGGGATGGAGAGTCCACCTCTCTAGGGAACCCATCCCAAAGCTTCCCCATCCGCGTAGGGAAACCGTTGGTCCTAAACTCCAACCTAGACGTCCCCCACTGCAACAGAGAATCATAGATCTGGAAGAGACCTCAGAAGGTCATCAAGTCCAGCCCCCTGCCCAAAGCAGGACCAATCCCAACTCAATCAACCCAACTAGGGCTTGGTCAAGCCGAGACTTCATAGAATCATAGAATACCAGGACTGGAAGAGACCTCGAGAGGTAATCGAGTGCAGTCCCCTGCCTCCATGGCAGGACCAAATACTGTCTAGATCATCCCTGATAGACATTTATCTAACCTACTCTTAAAAACCTCTAGGGATAGAGATTCCACAACCTCCCTACGTAACCCATTCCAGTGCTTCCCCACCCTCCTGTGATAGAGGTCTATAAAATCGTGAGTGATGCGGAGAGGGTGAATGAGGAAAAGTTATTTATTCGTTCCCATCATAGAAGAACTAGAGGACACCAAATGAAGTTAACGGGTAGCAGGTTTAAAATGAAGAAAAGAACGTTCTTCTTCACACAGCGCGTTGTCAACCTGTGGAACTCCTCGCCGGAGGAGGCTGTGAAGGCTAGGAGTATAACCGAGTTGAAAGAGAAGCTCGATCATTTCATGGAGGTTAGGTCCATAAAAGGCGATTAGCCAGGGGATAGAAATGGTGTCCCTGGCTTCTGTTTGTCTTCGCACAGTGCAGTCAACCTGTGGAACTCCTCGCCGGAGGAGGCTGTGAAGGCTAGGACTAGAACAAAGTTGAAAGAGAAGCTAGATAAATTCATGGAGGTTAGGTCCATAAAAGGCTACTAGCCAGGGGATAGAAATGGTGTCCCTAGCTTCTGTCTTCACACAGCGTGTAGTCAACCTGTGGAACTCCTCGCCGGAGGAGGCTGTGAAGGCTAGGACTATAATAGAGTTTAAAGAGAAGCTAGATAATTTCATGGAGGTTAGGTCCATAAAAGGCTATTAGCCAGGGGATAAAATTGGTGTCCTTGGCCTCTGTTTGTCAGAGGCTGGAGAGGGATGGCAGGAGACAAATCGATTAATCGTTGTCTTCAGTCCATCCTCTCTGGGGCACCTGGTGCTGGCCACTGTCGGCAGACAGGATACCGGGCTAGACGGACCTTTGGTCTGAGCCAGTCCGGCCGTTCTTATGTTCCTGGGGAAACAGTTTTTCCTAATATCCCCCATGAGATTGTTGCTCCTTGTTCGGTGGTCTGCTACCCAGACAACAGCCTCTCTCCAGCGTCTTTGGAACCCCCCTTCGGGTCGTTGAAGGCTGCTCTCCAATGCCTGCGTCTCTTCTTGCAGACTAAATACGCCCAGATCCTTCTGCCTCTCCTCGCCAGGTCCACCCGCCGAATCGTTCCGGGGGCCCTCCATTGCATCCGCCTCCGTGCTGCAGAATTGGACACCATTGGATACTCCAGCTGTGCTCCCCCGTCCGAGTTGGCCAACATCTGTATTCGCATGGGCATGGAACACCCATGTGTTTGGCCGGCTTTGGGAACGCCCCGGGGGTTGGGGGTGACAGCAAAGACGCCTGTGCCGCACCAGGCAAGGAATCGAACACACGGGAAAGGCCCCGGGGCCGTAAAAATCCTTTCCCGGGGCCGCTTTTATGTGCCAGCCGGGCCGTGGGAGGAATTGCTTGGGCATCCAGCCGGCTGCGAAATTAGCATGGTTAATTTGCGGCAAGCCGGGGTAGCTGGCTGCGTTGGAGAAACGCAACACAATTAATTAGCCTCGGCCAAAAAAAAAAAAAAAAAAAAAGAAGAGAGAAAAGGCAGCTGAAGTGTTTATTGCAGGATCAAGCTCCCGGTTTTAGAAGCAGATGGGGAAATAAAGTGCCGAGGATGACACAGAGCAAACAGCTGCACGGGGACCAGCCGCCTAATTCATAATTCAACAGCCTAATCAGGGAGCCGCGGCGGTAATGAAAAAACGTGCGGTGGCAAACGATGAGGCTGCTTTGCTGCTGAAAGTGGCGGCTGCCAATTAGCACCCTCTTCGCAGCCGCCCGGGGCCCGGCCGAACGGAAAGACTCGCCGCCGGGAGCCCCGTTTCGGTGCCGAGGGCCACGCATGCGGGACCGAAAAGCAAAGGTGTCTCCGAGGGCGCCGGTCTCACCTCTCCCGCATAGAGAGCACAGGCTGGCGACTGTTGGTTCCTCCTCCCGTCGGGGGCAGGAATCCGCCGCGGCGGGGGGTTCGCCTTTGTGCGGCAGCTAGCGGACAACCCAAAGGGGACACCGATTTCGGGGGCAGATCGAATAGGTTTCTAGGCCAGCGTTCCCACGGAACTGGATGGGACAGGACTTGATGACTCTTGAGGTCCTTTGGTTCTTGGTCCTACTGCGGACGGGACTTGATAACTCTCGAGGTCCCTTGGTTCTTGGTCCTGCTGCAGATGGGACTTGATGACTCTCGAGGTCCCTTGGTTCTTGGTCCTGCTGTGGATGGGACTTGATGACTCTTGAGGTCCCTTGGTTCTTGGTCCTGCTGCGGATGGGACTTGATGACTCTTGAGGTCCCTTGGTTCTTGGTCCTACTGTGGATGGGACTTGATGATTCCTGAGGTCCCTTGGTTCTTGGTCCTGCTGCAGACGGGACTTGATGTCTCCTGAGGTCTCTTGGTTCTTGGTCCTACTGCGGATGGGACTTGATGACTCCTGAGGTCCCTTGGTTCTTGGTCCTACTGCGGACGGGACTTGATGACTCTTGAGGTTCCTTGGTCCTACTGGGGATGGGACTTGATGACTCTTGAGGTCCCTTGGTTCTTGGTCCTACTGGGGATGGGACTTGATGACTCTTGAGGTCCCTTGGTTCTTGGTCCTGCTGCGGACGGGACTTGATGACTCTCGAGGTCCCTTGGTTCTTGGTCCTGCTGTGGATGGGACTTGATGACTCTCGAGGTCCCTTGGTTCTTGGTCCTGCTGCGGATGGGACTTGATGACTCTCGAGGTCCCTTGGTTCTTGGTCCTGCTGCGGATGGGACTTGATGACTCTCGAGGTCCCTTGGTTCTTGGTCCTGCTGCAGATGGGACTTGATGACTCCTGAGGTCCCTTGGTTCTTGGTCCTACTGAGGATGGGACTTGATGACTCTCAAGGTACCTTGGTTCTTGGTCCTGCTGCGGATGGGACTTGATGACTCTCGACGTCCCTTGGTTCTTGGTCCTGCTGCAGATGGGACTTGATGACCTCTTGAGGTCCCTTGGTTCTTGGTCCTGCCTTGAGGGGCAGGGACTGGACTTGATGCCTCTCAAAGTCCCTTCCAGTTCTAGTTTTCTACAACTCTCTGTTCTGCGCCTTTCAGAAAATGCCCGGGGCTGATCGCTCTCAGCCGTCCTCCCGTTCGGTCTCATCTCAAGGTCGGCACTTGGAACGCGGCCTGCTCCGGATCTCGGTTCACAGCCTGGCGTGATGCCGGCGAAGCCGTCAGCCTCTTCCTTTGCGGCGGCCGGGGGACTCAAGCCGAGAGCCCCCTGATTTCCCGCAGAAATGGGCGGTTTGGCCTTCGCAAGAGGGCATCCGCTTTGGGACTGGATCGGGAACCCTCTCGTGGACCCGGAACCGTGGTATCGGGGAAGGCGGGCCCACGATTACGCTTCTCCGCACAGCTGCCCTTCGGACGGCCCCCAACCGTTCACCCGGCCCTCTGGTGCTAGGCGCTGTACGTTCCTCGAATAAAAGTCTAATTTCAGGAGGGGAGGACGATTTGACCGCGAGGCGACGAAAAACAGCCGGAAAGTGTCTTTCTCCTCCGTCCCCGTCCCCCTGGCCGGGGGCAGAATCTTCTGGGCCAGACACCAGGGTGTGTCCACTGGAATTTGGGTGTGGCACGGCAGCACTCCCGGTGCTGCGGGCGAAAATGGCTCCCCGGTGTGTCGGCAGCCACGGTCCCCGACGTGGAAAAAGCAGCTTCAATGGACAGACTCAAGAACACAGCTCCCCTTCCACCGGGCAGCACGGCCTAGGAGTCAGAGCCAATCGTACAGCTCCGTGCACACAGGGCAGTGCGGCCTAGCAGCCGGAGCCAATAGTACAGCTCCCGGCACACAGGGCAGCGCGGCCTAGCAGCCGGAGCCAATAGTACAGCTCCCGGCACACAGGGCAGCGCGGCCTAGCAGCCGGAGCCAATAGTACAGCTCTGTGCACACAGGGCAGCGCGGCCTAGCAGGCAGAGCGAATAGTACAGCTCTGTGCACACAGGGCAGTGCGGCCTAGCAGCCGGAGCCAATAGTACAGCTCTGTGCACACAGGGCAGTGCGGCCTAGCAGCCAGAGCCAATAGTACAGCTCTGTGCACACAGGGCAGTGTGGCCTAGCAGCCGGAGCCAATAGTATAGCTCTGTGCACACAGGGCAGCGCGGCCTAGCAGCCGGAGCCAATAGTACAGCTCCCTGTTCACAGGGCAGTGCGGCCTAGCAGCCGGAGCCAATAGTACAGCTCCCGGCACACAGGGCAGCGCGGCCTAGCAGCCGGAGCCAATAGTACAGCTCCCGGCACACAGGGCAGTGCGGCCTAGCAGCCAGAGCCAATAGTACAGCTCTGTGCACACAGGACAGTGCGGCCTAGCAGCCAGAGCCAATAGTACAGCTCTGTGCACACAGGACAGTGCGGCCTAGCAGCCGGAGCCAATAGTACAGCTCTGTGCACACAGGGCAGTGCGGCCTAGCAGCCAGAGCCAATAGTACAGCTCTGTGCACACAGGGCAGTGCGGCCTAGCAGGTAGTCACAATAGTACAGCTCCATGCACACAGGGCAGTGCGGCCTAGCAGCCGGAGCCAATAGTACAGCTCTGTGCACACAGGACAGTGCGGCCTAGCAGCCGGAGCCAATAGTACAGCTCTGTGCACACAGGGCAGCGCGGCCTAGCAGCCAGAGCCAATAGTACAGCTCTGTGCACACAGGGCAGTGCGGCCTAGCAGCCAGAGCCAATAGTACAGCTCTGTGCACACAGGGCAGTGCGGCCTAGCAGGCGGTCGCAATAGTACAGCTCCATGCACACAGGGCAGCGCGGCCTAGCAGCCGGAGCCAATAGTACAGCTCCGTGGACACAGGGCAGTGCGGCCTAGCAGCCAGAGCGAATAGTACAGCTCTGTGCACACAGGGCAGCGCGGCCTAGCAGGTAGTCGCAATAGTGCAGCTCCTTGCACGCCCGGGACTGGGACGTCCGGTAAATTGGGCGACCTCAAAGGTTTCCTTAAAAGACGCCTCTCCGAATCATCACGGGTTTACACCCTGGGGTCCTGCCTCGGCTTGACTCCGGATTTACGGCTCCGCCATCCAGTTCTCGAATTTTCCGACAACCGTGGCGGCCTCGCGGGGTTCGTATTCCCCTCGAAGAAGATTCGGCCAGGAAGCGAGCAACCCCAACTCAACGTGGCCAAGCCGGGCTTAGACACGTCCGTTGTTCGTGTTTCCGAAAAACCCCTCCATTCTTTCGCAATAGCAGTGTGGACGTTAGGATTGGGTTTCCGGAAAAACGACCGTTTTCCTGGAAAAACTCTGCCGTGGAGACACAGAAGCCCAAATCCCCGACTTTTAAAGTTGACGCCTTAAAAAAAAATCCCACCATGTTTAATTTTCTCGGTACCTTACGGCAGGCAGTTCCGCAGGTTTTTGACGCGTGCTGGCTCCGAGCCTAACCAAAGTGCCGATGTCTACCAGTTGGGAGAAGAGCTTCAAGGA
The DNA here is from genome assembly GCF_049634645.1 of Pelodiscus sinensis. Lineage (NCBI taxonomy): Eukaryota > Metazoa > Chordata > Testudines > Trionychidae > Pelodiscus > Pelodiscus sinensis. The sequence goes on along the minus strand of NC_134725.1, from coordinate 4,618,351 downwards.
AAACCACCGAACGGGCTTGAGGGCTTCTCTCCTCTCCCTTCTTTGTCTCCCCTTTTCTAAGCTCCCGTCGTTTTAATCTTTCTGTTCCAAACCCTGTCTCATTTTGGTTCCCCTTTTCGGAACCTTTTCCAACTCCAAGAGAGCTTGCGACTCGGCCCGGTCGCGCTCCCGCCCGCCCCTAAACGGTAGCCCCTTCTGAAGGAAATTCAATCACTTCTCCAGCGGAGTCGGCCGGGGGATTTTCCGTGGGAGGAATCTAATTACCCGGCGTTGGACGCTGACCGGGGCTGCCGGGTTAACGAGCTAATTCTTGCAAAAAGCCAGCTCCCCCACGGTTACGACCTCCCGCTTTCTGGCTCAGGCAAAGAAAGCTTGAATAATTCAGGTCGTTAGCAGCACAGGCGGAGAAGAACCGAGCAGTCGGATTTCCGTGCGAGATCTCTGAAGACTGTGTGCCGGAGATCTCTGAAGATTGTGTGCCGGAGATCTCTGAAGACTGTGTGTTGGAGATCTCTGAAGACCGTGTGCCGGAGCTCTCTGAAAATCGTGTGCCGGAGATCTCTGAAGACTGTGTGCCGGAGCTCTCTGAAAATCGTGTGCCGGAGATCTCTGAAGACTGTGTGCCGGAGATCTCTGAAGATTGTGTGCCGGAGATCTCTGAAGACTGTGTGCCGAAGATCTCTGAAGACCGTGTGCCGGAGATCTCTGAAGACCGTGTGCCGGAGATCTCTGAAGATTGTGTGCCGGAGATCTCTGAAGATTGTGTGCCGGAGATCTCTGAAGACTGTGTGCCGGAGATCTCTGAAGACTGTGTGCCGGAGATCTCTGAAGATCGTGTGCCGGAGATCTCTGAAGATCGTGTGCCGGAGATCTCTGAAGACCGTGTGCCGGAGATCTCTGAAGATTGTGTGCCGGAGATCTCTGAAGACTGTGTGCCGGAGATCTCTGAAAATCGTGTGTTGGAGATCTCTGAAGACTGTGTGTTGGAGATCTCTGAAGACTGTGTGCCGGAGATCACTGAAGATCGTGTGCCGGAGATCTCTGAAGACTGTGTGCCGGAGATCTCTGAAGATCGTGTGCCGGAGATCTCTGAAGATCGTGTGCCGGAGATCTCTGAAGACTGTGTGCCGGAGATCTCTGAAGATCGTGTGCCGGAGATCTCTGAAGATCGTGTGTTGGAGATCTCTGAAGATCGTGTGTTGGAGATCTCTGAAGATCGTGTGCCGGAGATCTCTGAAGACTGTGTGCCGGAGATCACTGAAGATCGTGTGTCTTCAACTGTGTTGTGTGGTGGAAAACCACACGGCCACTGCCCCCTTTTTTTTGCTCAATAACTCCTGCCCCCCTTTTTTTGCTCAACAAAAAATCCTCGTAAAAAACAACGCTCGGTTGGTGTTCCTCCGTCTGAAAAAGTTTTAAAAACCGTCTTAGACCCGATCCGGTCCTCGGCACCTCTCCTCATCCACCCCCGGCTCCATCTCATGGGCCGTGACGGTGACGTCCTCATTTCGGCAGCACCGGCATCTCTGTAGGCCTCCAACAATTGTCCGTGTTAGATCGATGAGGCGTGGGAGGACTCGGTCGGAGTGACCCATCTGGGCGGACCAGTGAGGGGTGATCTAGGGAGGGAGGATCTCCGTCCCTAGAGGTTTTGAAGGCCTGGTGTGGCGCTGGGACTCAATGACCTCTCAAGGTCCCTTCCAGCTCTACGAGAGAGGTATATCTCCGTATTTGAATGGGTCTGTCCCCCCTGAATGTGCCTCGCTCTTTTTTTGAGCCCCGTCAACATCCGGGGCTTCCCAACATCCTGCGGCGAGGAGTTCCACAGGTTGGCGGTGACGAAAACCCGTCCTTTCCTTTGTCTGAAGCCTGCGGCCTCGGCATTTCCTTGGGGTGGCGGGAACGCCCTAACTTTTCCGTAAGACGCTTTCCTCCGCACCAGCTTGGGGGGTAGGGGCGGGAGAGGAGCTAGCCCCGGGGATGGGAGTTCGAGCCGTAAAGGGGCCCTTTAGGGCTGTGGGGCAAATCTATCAGGGGTGGTGTTTGGTCCTGCCATGAGGGCAGGGAACCGAACTCAATGACCTCTCGAGGGCCCTCCAATTCTGTGGAGACACAGTTCTGCCCCGCCAGCATGTGCTTAACCACTAGGGGTTACTGCTGCCCGATGTCTCTGTGATCTGGTTGGGGGGGCTGGCTGATCCTGGCTGGGGGGCAGGTAGGTATTTGGATGCACTTTTTTGGGGGGGCTCTTGTCCTGAAAAGCACCAAGCACCTGTCTAGACCTGAAAGCGACGGCCTGTTTCATTAGCCTCAAGTGGGGAAACTGAGGCACGGAACCGGCTTTTCCCCGCCCCAGATGAAAAGCCTCCGAGTGTCCCACACTGCCTCTCCCCCACTGCCCTTGTCCTGAAAAGCAAGGAGCACCTGTCTAAATCTCAAGGGGGCGGCCTGTTTTGCTAGCCTCAAGTGGGGAAACTGAGGCACGGAACAGGGTTCCCCCCCCCATTCCTCCCACCCAGGCGGAAAAGACTCAGCATGTTTCACACTGCATCTCCCCCACATTCTTTGTTCTGCAAAGCACCGAGTGCCTATCTAGACCTCAAAGCGACGGCCTGTTTCATTAGACTCAAGTGGGGAAACTGAGGCACGGAACAGGATTTCCCCACTTGAGACAAAAAGCTTTGGTGCATCCTATACTGCCTCTCCCCAACATCTCTGGTCCTGAAAAGCACCGCGCCTGTCTACCCCTCAAAGCGGAGGCCTGTTTCATTAGCCTCAAGTGGGGAAACTGAGGCATGGAACAGGATTTCCCCACCCAAGCCGAAAAGCCTCGGCGTGTGTCACACTGCCTCTCCCCCACATCCTTTGTCCTGAAAAGCACTGAGTGCCTGTCCACACCTCGAAGCGACGGCCTATTTAATGAGCAAAAAGTGGGGAAACTGAGGCACGGAACAGGATTTCCCCGCCCAAGACAAAAAGCCTCAGAGCGTCCTACACTGCCTCTCCCCCACATCCTTTGCCCTGAAAAGCACCGAGCGCCTGTCTAGACCCCAAAGCAAAGGCCTGCTTCATTAGCCCCAAGTGGGGAAACTGAGGCACAGAACAGCATTCCCCCCCCGCCCCGGCTGAAAATCCTCAGCGTGTCCCACACCTCTTGTCCTGAAAAGCACTCAGCACCTGTCTAAACCCCAAAGCAAAGGCCTGCTTCATTAGCCCCAAGTGGGGAAACTGAGGCATTGTAGAGGATTCCTCCCACAGCTGGAAGGCCTCAGCGTGTCCTCCACTGTCTCTCACCCACAATGCTTTTCCTGAAAAGCACCGCATGCCTGTCTAGACCTCAAAGCGACGGCCTGTTTTGTTAGTCTCAAGTGGGGAAACTGAGGCATGGAACAAGATTTCCTCTGCCCTGGGCTGAAAAGACTCAGCATGTTTCACACTGCCTCTCCCCCATATCCCTTGTCCTGAAAAGCAAGAAGCACCTGTCTAGACATCAAAGCGACGGCCTGTTTCGTTAGCCTCAAGTGGGGAAACTGAGGCACAGAACAGGGTTCTTCCCATTCCTCCCACGTGGGCCTAAAGGCCTCAGCGTGTTTCACACCAGCTCTTCCCCACATCCCTTGTTCTGAAAAGCACCGAGTGCTTGTCTGGATCTCAAAGCGACGGCCTGTTTCATTAGCCTCAAGTGGGGAAACTGAGGCACGGAACAGGATTTGCCCGCCCCGGCCAAAAAGCTTCAGCGTGTCCCGCAATGCCTGTCCCCCACATCTCTTGTCCTGAAAAGCAAGAAGCACCTATATAGACCTCAAAGCAAAGGACTGTTTCGTTAGTCTCAAGTGGGGAAACTGAGGCACGGAACAGGATTTCCCCCATCCCGGATGAAAAGCCTCGGCGTGTCCCACACCACCTCTCCCCGCCATCTGTTGTCCTGATGAGCAAGGAGCACCCGTCTAGACCTCAAAGCGATGGCCTGTTTCATTAGCCTCAAGTGGGGAAACTGAGGCACGGAACAGCGTTTCCCCCCATTCCTCCCACCGGGGCAGAAAAGACTCAGCATGTTTCACACTGCCTCTTCCCAACATTCATTTTTCTGAAAAGCACTGAGCGCCTGTCTAGACCTCGAAGCGACGGCCTATTTAATTAGCAAAAAGTGGGGAAACTGAGGCACAGAACAGGATTTTTCCCCACCCCAGACAAAAAGCCTCAGCATGTCCTAAACTGCCTCTCCCCCCCATCACTTGTCCTGAAACGCACCGAATGCCTGTCTACACCTCAAAGAGAAGGCCTGTTTCATTAGCCTCAAGTGGGGAAACTGAGGCATGGAACAGGATTTCGCCCACCCCGGACCAAAAGCCTTGGTGCGTCCTATACTGCCTCTCCCCAACATCTCTTGACCTGAAAAGCACCGTGGCCGTCTACCCCTCAAAGCGAAGGTCTGTTTCATTAGCCTCAAGTGGGGAAACTGAGGCATGGAACAGGATTTCCCCACCCCAGCCAAAAAGCCTCGGCGTGTGTCACACTGCCTCTCCCCCACATCCCTTGTCCTGAAAAGCACCGAGTGCCTGTCTACACCTTGAAGTGACAGCCTATTTAATTAGCAGAAAGTGGGGAAACTGAGGCACGGAACAGGATTTCCTCGCCCGAGACAAAAAGCCTCAGCGCCTCCTACACTGCCTCTCCCCCACATCCCTTGTCCTGAAAAGCACCGAGCGCCTGTCTAGACCTCAACGCAAAGGCCTGTTTCGTTAGCCTCACTTGGGGAAACTGAGGCACGGAACAGGATTTTCCCCACCCTGGACGAAAAGCCTCAGTGTGTCCTACACTGCCTCTCCCCCACATCCTTTGTCCTGAAAAGCACCGAGCGCCTGTCTAGATCTCGAAGTGACGGCCTATTTAATTAGCAAAAAGTGGGGAAACTGAGGCACGGAGCAGGCTATCCCTGCCCCGGCCGAAAAGCTTCAGCGTGTGTCATACCACCTCCCCCGCACATTCCTTCTTGAAAAGCACCGAGCACCTGTCTAGACCTGAAAGCGACGGCCTGTTTCATTAGCCTCAAGTGGGGAAACTGAGGCACGGAACCGGCTTTTCCCCGCCCCATATGAAAAGCTTCAGAGTGTCCCACACTGCCTCTCCCCCACTGCCCTTGTCCTGAAAAGCAAGGAGCACCTGTCCAAACCTCAAAGGGGCAGCCTGTTTTACTAGCCTCAAGTGGGGAAACTGAGGCATGGAACAGGGTTTCCCCCCCATTCCTCCCACCCAGGCCGAAAAGACTCAGCATGTTTCACACTGCATCTCCCCCACATTCTTTGTTCTACAAAGCACCGAGTGCCTGTCTAGACCTCAAAGCGACGGCCTGTTTCATTAGACTCAAGTGGGGAAACTGAGGCACGGAACAGGATTTTCCCCACCCTGGACGAAAAGCCTCAGTGTGTCCTACACTGCCTCTCCCCCACATCCTTTGTCCTGAAAAGCACTGAGCGCCTGTCTAGATCTCGAAGTGACGGCCTATTTAATTAGCAAAAAGTGGGGAAACTGAGGCACGGAGCAGGCTATCCCTGTCCCGGCCGAAAAGCCTCGGCGTGTCACACCACCTCCCCCGCACATTCCTTCTTGAAAAGCACTGAGCGCCTGTCTAGACCTTAACGCGAAGGCCTCTTTCGTTAGCCTCACGTGGGGAAACTGAGGCACGGAACAGGATTTTCCCCATTCCTAACAGTCCCTTCCATATCATTTTGTGGAGGGAGGTTATGGAATCTCTGCTGTTGGAGATATTGAACAGCAGGCTGGATAGGCCAGTGTTTCTCCACCATTTTTTTTAGCAAAGTACCCCTTTAAAAAAATTATAAGTGCCCCCGGTACCTACAGTTTTCAGACCCACACGTTGTTTTCTATCGTTGCAGCACATTGGTTTAAACGACTCAATTGTAGTTGAGTAGGGGATGAAATTTTTCAGTGGAAAAAGTACAAAAATAAGAAAACGCTGTGAAACATAAAATAAAAATTCGATGTTCTCCAAATGTTGTGGTGACATACCCCCCGAGACTTCTTTCGAGTACCCCTAAGGGTACTTGTGCGAGTGGTTGAGAAACACGGAGGTGAACATCTCTCAGGGATGGTCTAGACGGGGCTTGGTCCTGCTGGGAGGGCAGGGGACTGGTCTTGATGACCTCTCAAGATCCCTTCCACTTCTATGATTCTGTAGACATCTACCAGGAATGGTCTAGATGGGGCTGGATCCTGCCAGGAGGGTAGGGGACTGGTCTTGATAACCTCTCAAGATCCCTTCCACTTCTATGATTCTGTAGACATCTTCCAGGGATGGTCTAGATGGGGCTTGGTCCTGTCATGAGGGTACGGGACTGGACTTGATGACCTCTAGAAGCCTCTTCCATTTCTGGGATTCTACAGACATCTACCAGGGATGGTCTAGATGGGGTTTGGTCCTGCCAGGAGGGTAGGGGACTGGTCTTGATAACCTCTCAAGATCCCTTCCACTTCTATGATTCTGTAGACATCTTCCAGGGATGGTCTAGATGGTTCTTGGTCCTGTCATGAGGGTACGGGACTGGCCTTGATGACCTCTAGAAGCCTCTTCCATTTCTGGGATTCTACAGACATCTACCAGGGATGGTCTAGATGGGTCTTGGTTCTGCCATGAGGGCAAGGGACTGGACTTGATGACATCTCTAGGCCTCTTCCGTTTCTGGGATTCTACAGACATCTACCAGGGATGGTCTAGATGGTGCTTGGTCCTGCCGTGAGGGCAGGGGACTGGCCTTGATGACCTCTTGAGGTCCTTTCGAGTTCTAGGATTCGATGATTTGAAAAGCTGGCCAGTGAAGATCAATGTACAGGGTGGTTAAACCTCTCGGGACCATGTTTGTCCTTCTCCTTAAAAGGTGGCACATGCCGAACATGAGCAGCAGGAGTGTACGTGCACAAAGGTGAGAACGTGGGAAGGGCAGGTGAGAAGAACACATTCCTCTGGGTGGATGAGCCAAGATGGGAAGAACTGGACGGCCTGGAAGAACAGGATGAGTTACCCACGCACGCAAAAGGCAAATCTCTGCTCTAGAAAATGAGCAAACGTTCATGAGCAAGGCGTCAAATAGCAGAGAGTCACTAGCGGTTCCTTTCGTTCCTCATCTACCCCTACGTTCGGGGGATCCGTCTGACGTTAGCGTTTTCCGGAAATGGCCCCGAAACACTCAACGCCTCTCTTGCACTTGCCTGCGTCAAGACTCGGATTGAGCGGGGCCGAGGGGGGTGGGCAGCGTGTCCAGATCACGTCCCCCGTAGTTATTAAAAGAGTTAGGAGCTCTTAACGGTGATAAGCCGGGAGACGGTGAGCCCCGACGACTAAATGAAAGGCGGATCGGAATTGGATAATCTGAGCCAGATGTTGGTCGGTTTACGGCCTCGTTCGCGTCAGGAGCAATCCCTTCAAGCTGGACGGTGGCCAAGTTGTCCTGGTAACGGGAACAGCTGAGGACGCCGAGTTTTTCTTACCGCCGTAATGAAGCAATCCGGAGCTAAGCGGCGGCTCTTGAGGCTGGTTCGAGGAAACTAAAGCCCAGGCCGTCAGCCACAAATTTTGCGTACTTTCTCCTTAGCAGCCCCAGCGGAGTCAACCCATAGTTCTGACAAAGACCAAGACGTTTGTCTGGGGTCTCGACTCGATGACCTCTCGAGGTCCCGTCTAGCCCTAGTATTCTGATTCCCCCACTCACATCTCAGTGGCCAAACGTCCAAGCAAAGAGAGAGAAACTTGGCCACCCGGTGTCGGTCACCGTCTAGATAGGGGTAGCCAACCCGCATGCTGCTCTTCCCCCCTAGAAACGGTTCCCAGCCCTCGGCTCACCGGGACAGAGGAGCCATCTGGTGCATCATTGTTCTCTTTTAAAGGGGCAGCGTTCTTTTTTTTTTTTGCTCCGCTTCCCTTTTATTTTGCTCAACAAAAATTGTTCGAAACCAAAAATCCTGGTGCGGCTCTTCACATTTTTTCCGCCGCTGTTTCGGCTCTCTTCGTTTAATGGGTTGGCCGTCCTTCGTCTAGATCATGGGTTCCCAAACTGGGGGGTGTGCAGAAATTCTAGGGGGTGTGTGTGTGTGCGCGGCGACCAGCCCCCCCCATCAAGTTTTGCTGCCTGGCGGACCCTTTCTTTTTTTTTTTGGTTCAACAAGTGTTTCTATTTTTGGAGGGGGAGGCATGAGAGTTTTTCAAAAATCAAAAAGAGGGCACGATGCCGAAAAGTTTGGGAACTACTTTGCTAGATCATTCCTGGTAGATGTCTACCCAACCTGCTCTTCGATATCTCCGGCGATGGAGATTCCACATCCTCCCTCGGCAATTGATTCCAGTGTTTCATCACCCAGATGGGTAGGAACTTTTTCCGAATGTCCAACCTCAACCTCCCTTGCTGCAATTTAAGCCCGTTGCTTCTTGTCCTATCCTCAGAGGCCAAGAACAAATTTTCACCTTCCTCTTTGTACCACTCATTTAGTTTTGCGTGGGGCGCGAAGCGTGAGGATTGACTCGTTTTCTGTGGAAAAAAACCCACGTTTCTGCGTTGGGTGTGAAGCATGAGGACTAAATCGTTTTCGGTGGAAAAAACCCACGTTTCTCCATCTCACGTGGACTGTAAGAATTGACTCATTTTCTGTGGAAAAAAACACATTTCTGCATCGGGCGTGAAGCGTGAGGGTTGACTTGTTCTCTGAGGGAAAAAAATTCTGCATAGGGCGTGAAGTGTGAGGATTGACTCATTTTCTGTGGAAAACTCCGCACATTCCTTCGTCGGGTGTGAAGTGTGAGGATTGACTCGTTCTCTGTGGGGAAAAAAACATTTCTGTGTGGGGCGTGAGGATTGACTTGTTTTCTGTGGAAAAAAGCCACGTTTCTGGGTCATGTGTGAAGCGTGAGGATTGACTCATTTTCTGTGGAAAACTCCCCACATTCCTTCATCGGGTGTGAAGTTTGAGGATTGACTCGTTCTCTCTGGGGAAAAAAACATTTCTGTGTGGGGCGTGAGGATTGACTTGATTTCTGTGGAAAAAAACCACATTTTTGCGTCAGGTGTGAAGTGTGAGGAATGACTCGTTTTCTGTGGGAAAAACCCACATTTCGGGATGCCATGTGAAGTGTAAGAATTGACTCATTTTCTGTGGAAAAAACCACATTTCTGCGTGGGACGTGAAGCGTGCGGATTGACTCATTTTCTGTGGAAAACCCCCCACATTCCTTCGTCGGGTGTGAAGTTTCAGGATTGACTCGTTTCCTGTGGGAAAAAAAAGCCATTTCTGCATGGGGCATGAAGCGTGATCATTGACTCGTTTTCTGTGGAAAAAACCCCACATTTCTGCGTCAGATGTGAATTGTGACGACTGACTCATTCTCTGTGGAAAACCCCCCAGATTTCTGAATTAGGCATGAAGCGTGAGGATTAACATGTTCTCTGCGTGGAAAAAACTATTTCTGTGTGGGGCGTGAAGCATGAGGATTTATTCGTTTCCTGTGGAAAAACCCACGTTTCCTGTGGAAAAACCCATTTTCCTGTGGAAAAACCCTGAAGTGTAGGGTTTGAATCGTTCGCTGTGGATCAAAACATTTCTGTGTGGGTCATGAAATGTGAGGATTGACTCGTTCTCTGTGGAAAACCCCCACATTTCGGCGTTAGGCGTGATGTGTGAGACATGACTCGTTCTCTGTCGGAAAAAAAACATTTCAACATCGGGCATGAAGTGTGAGGTTCTCTGTGGAAAAAACCCACATTTTTGCATGAGGTGTGAAGAGTGAGTATTAACGCGACCTCCGTGGGGGAAAAACATTTCTGTGTGGGGCGTGAGGATTGACTTGTTTTCTGCGGGAAAAAACCACATTTCTGCGTCAGGCGTGACGTGTGAGGAATGACTCGTTTTCTGTGGAAAAAACCCACATTTCTTCATCCCATGTGAAGTGTAAGAATTGACTCGTTTTCCGTGGAAAAAACCCACATTTCTTCATCCCATGTGAAGTGTAAGAATTGACTCGTTTTCCGTGGAAAAAACCCACATTTCTTCATCCCATGTGAAGTGTAAGAATTGACTCATTTTCTGTGGAAAAAACCACATTTCTGTGTGGGGCATGAAGCGTGCGGATTGACTCATTTTCTGTGGAAAAAACCCACATTTCGGGATCCCATGTGAAGTGAAAGAATTGACTCATTTTCTGTGAAAAAAACCACATTTCTGCGTCAGGTATGACTCGTTTTCCGTGGAAAAAACCCACATTTCTTCATCCCATGTGAAGTGTAAGAATTGACTCGTTTTCTGTGGAAAAAACCCACATTTCGGGATCCCATGTGAAGTGAAAGAATTGACTCATTTTCTGTGAAAAAAACCACATTTCTGCGTCAGGTATGACTCGTTTTCCGTGGAAAAAACCCACATTTCTTCATCCCATGTGAAGTGTAAGAATTGACTCATTTTCTGTGGAAAAAACCACATTTCTGTGTGGGGCATGAAGCGTGCGGATTGACTCATTTTCTGTGGAAAAAACCCACATTTCGGGATCCCATGTGAAGTGAAAGAATTGACTCATTTTCTGTGAAAAAAACCACATTTCTGCATCAGGTATGACTCGTTTTCCGTGGAAAAAACCCACATTTCTTCATCCCATGTGAAGTGTAAGAATTGACTCATTTTCTGTGGAAAAAACCCACATTTCGGGATCCCATGTGAAGTGAAAGAATTGACTCATTTTCTGTGAAAAAAACCACATTTCTGCATCAGGTATGACTCGTTTTCCGTGGAAAAAACCCACATTTCTTCATCCCATGTGAAGTGTAAGAATTGACTCATTTTCTGTGGAAAAAACCCACATTTCGGGATCCCATGTGAAGTGAAAGAATTGACTCATTTTCTGTGAAAAAAACCACATTTCTGCGTCGGGTATGACTCGTTTTCCGTGGAAAAAACCCACATTTCTTCATCCCATGTGAAGTGTAAGAATTGACTCGTTTTCTGTGGAAAAAACCCACATTTCTTCATCCCATGTGAAGTGTAAGAATTGACTCATTTTCTGTGGAAAAAAACCACATTTCTGTGTGGGGCATGAAGCGTGCGGATTGACTCATTTTCTGTGGAAAAAACCCACATTTCGGGATCCCATGTGAAGTGTAAGAATTGACTCATTTTCTGTGGAAAAACCCACATTTCTGCGATGGGCGTGAAGCGTGAGGACTGACTGGTTTTCTGTGGAAAAAACCCCACATTTCTGCGTCCCACGTGAAGTGTAAGAATTGACTCATTTTCTGTGGAAAAACCCACTTTTCTGCATCGGGCATGAAGCATTCTCTGTGGGCAAAAAAAGGTTTTTGCGTGGGGCGTGAAGTGTGAGGAATGACTCATTTTCTGAGGGAAAAAAAGCCACATTTCAGTATTGGGAGTGAAGCGTGAGGATTGACTCGTTTTCGGTGGGAAAAAACCCCACATTTCTGTATTGGGCGTGAAGCGTGAGGATTGACTTGTTTTGGCTACGTCTACACTGGCATGATTTTCCGAAAATGCTTTTAACGGAAAACTTTTCCGTTAAAAGCATTTTCGGAAAAGCGCGTCTAGATTGGCAGGACGCTTTTCCGCAAAAGCACGTTTTGCGGAAAAGCGTCCGTGGCCAATCTAGACGCGGTTTTCCGCAAAAAAGCCCCGATCGCCATTTTCACGATCGGGGCTTTTTTCCGGAAAACAGTACTGTGCTGTCTACACTGGCCCTTGTACGCAAAAGTCTTTCGGAAAAAGACTTTTGTCCGAACGGGAGCAGCATAGTTTTTCCGGAAAAGCACTGATGATTTTACAGTAGATCGTCAGTGCTTTTGCGGAAAATCAAGCGGCCAGTGTAGACAGCTGGCAAGTTTTTCCGCAAAATCATTTGATTTTGCGGAAAAATTGCCAGTCTACACACAGCCTTTCTGTGGAAAAAATTATTTCTGTGTCACGCATGATGCGTGAGGGTAGACTTGTTCTCTGTGGAAAAAAAACATTTCTCCGTGGGGCAAGAAGCATGAGCATTGATTCGTTTTCTGTGGAAAAACCCACATTTCTGCGTCAGACATGAAGCGTGAGGATTAACGTGTTCTCTGTGAGGAAAAACCCAGTTCTGTGTGGGGCGTGAAGCGTGCGGATTGATTCGTTTTCTGTGGAAAAACCCACATTTCTGTGTCGGGCCTGAAGTGTAGGGTTTGACTCGTTCTCTGTGGAAAAACCCATTTCTGGGTGGGGCGTGAAACGTGCGGATTGATTCGTTTTCTGTGGAAAAAACCCACATTTCTGCATCAGGCATGAAGCGTGAGGATTAATGCGTTCTCTGTGAGGAAAAACCCATTTCTGTGCGGGGCGTGAAGCGTGCGGATTGATTCGTTTTCTGTGGAAAAAACCCACATTTCTGTGTCGGGCCTGAAGTGTAGGGTTTGACTCGTTCTCTGTGGAAAAAACCATTTCTGTGTGGGGCGTGAAGTGTGCGGAATGACTCATTTTCTGTGGAAAAAAAAGAACATTTCAGCATCGGGCGTGAAGAGTGAGGATCGGGGAAAAAAAACCCAGCGTTTCTTCATCGGGCGTGAAGCGTGAAAAGCAAATTCTCTGTTGTCAGATCCTTGTCAGCCGCCTCGTATTTTGTAATCTAAACAAGAAGCAGCAACGGGAACCATAATTAATGTGCTCATGGAGACACAGGAGATGAATACATTTCCAAAGCCGCATTTATAAATACATTTGCATTTTTGTCGGGTCTCCCAGGCAGGAATCGGAAAAGGCTTTGGAACCCGGAATGAATTCTGTCACATGACAACAACGATCACGATATTCAGGTAACGCTCACGCCCAACAGAGCTGTTACTTATCCCCGATCGCACATCTTCCGTTCTCCGCCCCAAAATAATACCTTTAGCTAGTCTTGGATCTATTAACGTAAGATCTATTAACCTAGGCGGACGGGAGAGGTCGACTTCCGATACGCAACCCCCGTCGCGTTAATTACGTCGCTGGAGCTGGCGTGTCTTTCATCGGGGTTTCGTGACGTCCCCATAGCGGGAGTTCGACGGCGAATTCGGACGTGTCAGCAGCGTCGATCCTCCTCGTAGTGTAGACACGGCCGTAGCGAAGGAAGGAGAACGTTATCCGCGAGGTTAAGATGGGAACTGCCTCTCAAACGAGTTAGTCCTCGATTTAAAAAGGCAAAAAATTCAGGGCTGATTTAGGATGATGGAGTTGAGGCCGGTCCTAATGTTGGTTGGACGTGACGACCTCCTGAGGTCTCTGCCGACTCGATGTTGCGATGTGAGCAAACGCTGCCTATTCACGTAATGCGCCGACGACTAGTGAAACCGAGGGGCCATGTTTTATTCATTCCCCCGTCTCGCTGTGGGCTGGGGAGTCGGGGCGGGACCCCGCCGTGCTCACGGCGGGAGGGACCACGTGGAAAAGGCAGGGAAAACGCGCGCTGCTATTAGATGCTCCGTATCCACTCCCCGAGAGGTGGGAAGAGGTTGGAATCTCTCGCTCTATTAAACAAAGTGCTCTGAGACCCGGCACTGGTGCGCATTAAGGCCGCTCTACCTGAGTCGTGAGTGGTCGCTGGGGCTTTGCCAACCCAGCCAGTGAGAAGCCGGCTGCGCCGTGGAGCTAAAAGCACCGACCTGTTTGTTAACGCGGGGAGTCATGAGAGGTGAGCGGGACCTAGGGCTCGTCCAGCAACTTTGATCCAGCTTGGAAAGTCGGGATCATGACTCCACCCTGTATAGGAACCCAGGTGGAACTGGATCTATTGCACTGGGAACCCGGGGGGTTCATATACACGTTGCGCACATGTGTGACCGGGGGAGAGTGGGGGGAATCACAGCATTATGCAACACACGCATCCCTGAAAAGCGGCCCTAGTGCAGTGAATTTCGGAAGCCCTTCTGCCCCAGAGGAAAGGAACATAACAGGGAATCATCAAGTGATCCCACCGCTGACACCAATTCCTAGCCTCTGACACTTCCGATTTCTTTTGGCCCAATCCTCCAATGTGTCCCGGTCACTCTGGATCCTATCTCTGTCCTCCAGCGTATCTACCTCTCCCCCTAGCTTTGTTCCACGGATGGGGCCGTCCAGAGGACATCTCCAGTGCGGACGTAACCCACACCCCTACAAGGTCACTATCCTTTGTAGTGGCACTTAGACCACTCACAGCAACAGATAAGCTCAAGAGACCTCTACCACCGAGGCGGAGCGCCAGCTGGCTTCATAGCTCAAGTGGTAGAAGCTCCTATACAAAGGTCCCGGGTTCAAATCTGCCCAGAGTTGGTTATGTGGACACAATTTAGCGCTCCTGCTCCAATGGAAACATGGATCTTTGATGTCCTCCTAAAGACCTTGGAAGAGGGAAGGGTCTATTGCAGTGTGTCTTAATCTGTGTTGCGTGTCGAGGTCATCGGAGGTGTGCCACGGAGAACAACATAATTCAAAATGGCCGCCCTTAAAGGGGCAGACACAATTTAGCGCTCCTGCTCCGATGGAAACATGGATCTTTGATGTTCTCCTAAAGACCCTGGAAGAGGGAAGGGTCTATTGCAGTGTGTCTTAAACTGTGTTGCGTGTCGAGGCCGTCGGAGGTGTGCCACGGAGAACAACATCATTCAAAATGGCCGCCCTTACAGGGACGGACACAATTTAGCGCTCCTGCTCCCATGGAAACCTGGATCTTTGATGTCCTCCTAAAGACCTTGGAAGAGGAAAGGGTCTATTGCAGTGTGTCTTAAACTGTGTTGCGTGTCGAGGCCGTCAGAGGTGTGCCACAGAGAAAAACAAAATTCAAAATGGCCGCCCTTAAAGGGGCAGGCAACTTTTTTTTTTGTTCAAGTTCTAGTGTTCTATGATTCTATAGACATCTACGAGGGATGGTCTAGACAGTGCTTGGTCCTGCCATGGGGGCAGGGGACTGGACTCGATGACCTCTCGAGGTCCCTTCCAGTTCTAGTGTTCCATGACTCTATGGTTCGATGAGGAGGGGACCCTCAGGCTACAAGGAGAGGGAGAAAGGCCATCTCCTTCAAGGTCATGCTCCCCCCCAAAGCAAAGCAAAGCAAAGCAAAGCTCAACTCAATTCAACTCAATTCAACTCAACTCAACCCAACCCAACCCAACCCAACCCATTTCCATGCTCTGGAGATCAGGGGCATGAAGCAGAACTCAACTCAACCAAACCCAACTCAACCCAACCCATTTCCATGCTCTGGAGATCAGGGGCATGAAGCAGAACCCAACCCAACCCAACCCAACCCAACCCAACCCAACCCATTTCCATGCTCTGGAGATCAGGGGCATGAAGCAGAACTCAACTCAGCCCAACCCAACCCAACCCATTTCCATGCTCTGGAGATCAGGGGCACGAAGCAGAACTTAACTTCTGCCTCTGGAGAACATCTAAAAGGTGCTCAGAGCATAGTCTAGACTAGACTCGATTCTGACCCTTAACGGTGGAGAAGAAAAGCGATTAGACAAGTCGGTTTCTGATGTTTCTATTCTTATTGGGCCAGATCAATCATTATCACTCCATATCACCAGAGCTCCCATTTTTACCGGTCCAGCATCTGTCCTGTTTTGTTCCAAATGCTTCCTCCGTCCGTTCGTCAACTCAAATATTAGCTTTCAGGGACACTACGAGTCACTCCATGATTAGCAGATGGCTTTCAATTGCTTCCATTTTCCAACAGAGATTCGCTTAGTTAGCACATTGGTATCAGTCGCGGGGAAAGTGGATTTATGGCGCAGGGACATTCGCAGCTCTCTGAATTATTGTTGTAATAATATCACGCCAGCCCGCACTGCCAAACAATTGCTTTCGTTGTTTTACATTTTACGGCAGAGATGATTTAAGCCTCAAGTGGGAAATAAACTCTGAAGGTGTGATGTGGATAACGGCGAAAATATGTTAAGACGCTACCCCAGTGCGAGGAGAGGGGGGGGACGCGTACCATATATCAGGAATGGTTGTTTCAGCTGTTTTGCAAAGTGAGGGATATAATTTTGCCAATTCTACTGAGTTTAGCTGACAAACGGGCGTGCGGCAGAGTACGCTCCGCGGTGTTCCGGTAGCCCGTTCACCGGAAGTTTCTAGAATGTGTTGCTCCTAGAAGCTGCAGACATGATTGTATGGAACGGTGCGTTCGACGAGTCTAAGACGTGGAGAACATTCCGGAATTGAAACGTTTGAGAGCCACGAGCCAAATTCTACCCTCTCCTCGTGACTCCCATAGGAAGTACAGAATCCTAGGGCACTAGAACAGGAAGGGAGCTCGAGAGGTCATCGAGTCCAGTCCCCTGCCCTCATGGCAGGACCAAATACTGTCTAGACCATCCCTGACAGGAAGAAAGGAAGGAAGGGACCGTGACAGGTCATAGAATCCAGTCCCCTGCCCTTCCAGCACGACCAAGCCCCATCTAGACCATCCCTGACAATGAAGGAAGGAAGGAAGGAAGGAAGGCCCTCTCGAAGTCCTCGAGTCCAGTCCCCTCCCCTCAGCAGGACCAAGCGCTGTCTAGATCATACCTGACAGGAAGGAAGGAAGAGGAGGGAGGAAGAAGAAGGAAGGAAGGAAGGAAGGAAGGAAGGAAGAGGAGGGAAGAAGAAGAAGAAGGAACAAAGGAGGAAGAGGGAGGAAGAAGAAGGAAGGAAGGAGGAGGAGGGATGAAGAAGAAGGAAGGAAGGAGGAGGAGGGATGAAGAAGAAGGAAGGAAGGAACGAACGAGGAGGAGGAGGAGGAAGGAAGGAAGGAAGAGGGGGGAGAAAGAAGAAGGAAGGAAGGAAGGAAGAAGAGGGATGAAGAAGGAAGGAAGGAAGGAAGAAGAGGGAGAAAGAAGAAGGAAGGAAGGAAGGAAGGAAGGAAGGAAGGAAGGAAGAAAAGGGAGGAAGAAGAAGGAAGGAAGGAAGAGGAAGGAAGGAAGGAAGAGGAGGGAAGAAGAAGAAGGAAGGAAGGAAGAAGGAGGAGGGAGGAAGAAGAAGGAAGGAAGGAAGGAGGAGGAGGGAGGAAGAAGAAGGAAGGAAGGAAGAGGAGGGAGGAAGAAGAAGGAAGGAAGGAACTAAGGTGGAGGAGGGAGGAAGAAGAAAGGAAGAAGAAGGAAGGAAGGAAGGAAGGAAGGAAGAAGAGGGAGGAAGAAGAAGGAAGGAAGGAAGGAAGAGGAGGGAAGAAGAAGAAGGAAGGAAGGAAGAAGGGTTCTAGTATCCTATGATTCTGTAGACATCTACCAGGGACGGTCTAGATGGTGCTTGGTCCTGCCGGGAGGGCAGGGGACTGGACTCGATGACCTCTCGAGGTCCCTTCCAGTTCTAGTGTTCTATGATCCTGTAGACATCTACCAGGGATGGTCTCGATGGGGCTTTGTCCTGCCGTGAGAGCAGGGGACTGGACTCAAGACTTCTCGAGGTCCCTTCCAGTTCTAGGTTACATCTACATGCACTGGTATTTCGGGATACTGGAGGTCTCCTCGTTTTCACAAGTGGCCCGTTATTTTGAAATATTTTTCGAAATAACGGGTGTGCCTTTTCGAAATCCCGGTAACCCTCGTTCCACCAGGGTTAAGGGATGTCTCGAAATAGCATGTTATGTCGCAATTTGGCGCTGGGTCGCCGCCCCCAATTTGAAACAGCTTATTTTGAAATGCGATCCAAAGACGATACGCCATTTGCGTCTTATTTTGAGTTGAGGGGGCTGGAGTCTTCTTCCTCCCTCCTCTTCCTTCCTTCCTTCTTCTTCCTCCCTCCTCTTCCTTCCTTCCTTCCTTCTTCTTTCTCCCTCCTCTTCCTTCCTTCCTTCCTCCTCCTCCTCGTTCCTTCCTTCCTTCCTTCTTCTTCCTCCCTCCTCTTCCTTCCTTCCTTCCTTCCTTCCTTCCTTCTCCCTCCTCTTCCTTCCTTCCTTCCTCCTCCTCCTCGTTCCTTCCTTCCTTCCTTCCTTCTTCGTCCTCCCTCCTCTTCCTTCCTTCTTCTTCCTCCCTCTTCCTCCTTTGTTCCTTCGTTCCTTCTTCTTCTTCCCTCCTCTTCCTTCCTTCCTCTTCTTCCTCCCTATGAACCCTGTGTGAGTCTGAGGAGAGAGTTGAATTTGGCTCGTGTCCCTCACAGGGTTGGATTCCGGAATATTCTCCGCGGTCGGTTGCGTCTTTCCCAGCTGTGTTTGCTTTTCTTCAGTGCCGCTGCACTCCTCCAGCATTGTGATAACGAATCTCTAACTACCGTGACTCGGTTTTCAGAGGGAGATTTGTCGAGACTAATTCTATTACCGGCGCGTGTTTGCTTTACGCTCCCATCTAGGAGAGCTGAAACACGCACGCGGCCGTCGGCCCAACCAACCCCGTGAGAACGCCTCGTCCGGAGAAGCGGTTACCCCATCCTCCCTCCCCACCCCAGTGGAAAACAAAGCCCGTGAAGGGTTTGACCCCGATGTCTGCCCCCCAAGATGGCACTACCCATTCTGACATTTGCAGCTGGCTCTTGGTTGGGGGAGGAAACGTGGAATTCAGCTCTGGATTTCCTAGGAAGAAGCCCCATGTAATAACATAACCATGTTTAGACACACCGCAATCACCCCGAGAAACAGGCCAATTAGCTCAGCTAACTGAATCAGGCTGCCGCGGTTTGGGAAGAAATTGCATTTGGTCGCTATAGAGAAAACTCGTCTCGGTCTCCGGGGCAAAACGGCTGGGACGGCGCGGACGTCTGTTTCTTCTCCCTGGAAGCTAAGATTTCCGGCACTTCCAGGATGATGACACGCATGGGTCAAAACGATGCCCCCCCAAGTTGTTGGGACTGCAAATGGGCCTCGTGGAAAGCGAGGGTCTGGAGAAGCCAGCCCATAATATGCACTGACGGGCCCCTCGTGTGAAGCCAACGCCCATGGTGAAAGGTCATATCTGGGGTGAACAGAAGAACGTAGGAACGGCCACAGTGGGTCGGACCAAAGGTCCATCCAGTCCAGTGTCCTGTCTGCTGACAGTGGACAACGCCAGGTGCCCCAGAGGGAGGGAACGGAACAGGGAATCGTCAAGGTATCCCACCGCTGACACCAATTCCCATAGCCCTGAGGCTATGGACGCTATTTCTGCCCATCCTGGCTAGTAAATATTGATGGACGTAACCTCTAGGACTCCTCCATTACATGCCTCATGAGACAACTGGCCGGACGGTCTTGCTTCCATTTCCTCGGTAGTCCCGTGTTCACTTCCCTCAGGTTGTCCATGCTTGTCTACACCCTGCTCCTCTGGGTTCAGATCTACCTCTTCTTCCCCCCGAGGCCTTGTTGGCTTCTCCCACCTCCCCGTACGTCATCTCGGGCCACGGTCTCTCATCTTCCTCGGGGAGGTCCATGCAGCGCCCACCTGCTCTGCTGGCCAGGAGATGGTCTTTGCTCAGCTGGTCTTTTCCCTCACTACGTGGAGATCTCCACGCTGCCGGCCTCCAGTTGAGTTTTCATGCTCCTGGACTGGCAATACCCGTTGGGCATGCCAGCCCCCGCATCGCCCCAATCCCTGAAAGGGATTGGCTGAGAGGGTTGGGGGGAGGGATCTCCCCAAGTTGAAGAGCATGGAGTCTACAGGGGCATCTTCTGCGCTCTCTGACAAGCACTGCCCCTTGAGTATCCGGTTGCTCAAACTCCTTGGCCAGGCGTTCTGCCTCAGTGTCCCCACCCCGGTGATCGGGGGTGTGTGCTCCGTCTATGGCAGCATGTCGATGATGCTGTCCAGAAAGAGATCCGCCGGCATTTTCCACCCCAACTGGACAATCAGGATCGAAGAGGTGAACATCTCCCTCGTGATCCTGGCCCGACGTAGCCGACTACTTCCTCCCCAGGCTCAGGAAGTCCCCCCCGGGCAGCTTGGACCCCAGCAAGGAGGAGTTCGACACCAGGCATCGAGTAGATTCTGTAGACATCTACCAAGGATGGTCTAGATGGGGCTTGGTCCTGCTGGGAGGGCAGGGGACTGGACTTGATGACTTCTCAAGGCCCCTTCCATTTCTATGATTCTGTAGACATCTACCAGGGATGGTCTAGGTGGGGACTGGTCCTGCCGTGAGGGTAGCGGACTGGACTTGATGAGTTCTCAAGGCCCCTTCCAATTCTATGATTCGGTAGACATCTACCAGGGATGGTCTAGGTGGGAACTGGTCCTGCCGTGAGGGTAGCGGACTGGACTTGATGAGTTCTCAAGGCCCCTTCCATTTCTATGATTCTGTAGACATCTACCAAGGATGGTCTAGGTGGGGACTGGTCCTGCCGTGAGGGTAGCGGACTGGACTTGATGAGTTCTCAAGGCCCCTTCCAATTCTATGATTCGGTAGACATCTACCAGGGATGGTCTAGGTGGGAACTGGTCCTGCCGTGAGGGTAGCGGACTGGACTTGATGAGTTCTCAAGGCCCCTTCCATTTCTATGATTCTGTAGACATCTACCAAGGATGGTCTAGGTGGGGATTGGTCCTGCCGTGAGGGTAGCGCGTGCCACATCCCCATCTCCTTACCCGCTGAGACCCCAGCGCGTGCCACATCCCCATCGTGGTGGCGGCGTGCTCCACAAACGATGTGAAAACAAGGGGGTTGTCGGGTCGGAAAGGGGGCGACCGGTCCCCCCGCCGGTCCCATGGGGCGCATCCTGAATTCCTGCCCTCCCACCTCCTTCCTTCCTCCTCCTGCAGGCCTGGGAGCACAGCTCCTCTGGGGTCGCCGCTCCGCTGGCGAGGAGCGATGGATCTTGCTCCGTTGGAGGGCCTTGTGCAATGGGACACCACCGCCAGCCCCTCCTGTCTCCTTTGCCCGCCCTGCACCCTGGTGGCCAGCGGAAACGTTTGTCAACGTCCACGTTGAGCGCAATCAATCTGGGTTAGACCTGACCTTCCCCGTGTGACGGCAGCCTGACTGGGCACAAGTCTCGTTAGGCCGACCTGCAATGATTATTACGCAGTGCACAGTCAACCTGTGGAACTCCTTGCCAGAGGATATTGTGAAGACCAGAGACCACCAATGTACAGAGGTGAAGGAGGCGTGGTATGACTTATGTTCTTATGCTCTTATGTTTCAAACAAACTAAAGGAAGTTTTTCTTCCGGCAGTGCACTGTCAACCTATGGAACTCCATGCCAGAGGATATCGTGAAGACCAGAGACCCATCAATGTACAGAGGCAAAGGAGGTGTGGTATGACCTATGCTCTTATGTTTCTAACAAACCAAAGGAAGTTTTTCTTCCAGCAGTGCACAGTCAACCTGTGGAACTCCTTGCCAGAGGATATCGTGAAGACCAGAGACCCATCAACGTACAGAGGCAAAGGAGGTGTGGTATGACCTATGCTCTTATGTTTCTAACAAACCAAAGGAAGTTTTTCTTCCAGCAGTGCACAGTCAACCTGTGGAACTCCTTGCCAGAGGATATCGTGAAGACCAGAGACCCACCAACATACGGAGGTGAAGGAGGCATGGTATGACTTATATTCTTATGCTCTTATGTTTCAAACAAACCAAAGGAAGTGTTTCTTCTGTCAGTGCACAGTCAACCTGTGGAACTCCTTGCTAGAGGATGTTGTGAAGACCAGAGACCGACCAACGTACGGAGGCAGCGGAGGCGTGATATGACTATTCATTAGGGGAGGATGATCAATGGATCCCCCTCCACCGCTGCAGGTGGCTTTCAAATTTCACCGCACCAAGGGAATTTTCCTTTCTGAAAGAGTCACACACAGGGCCGAGCCATTCCCCGGGGCTCGCTGGCGTGAATTGATC
This sequence comes from Pelodiscus sinensis, assembly GCF_049634645.1. Taxonomy (NCBI): domain Eukaryota; kingdom Metazoa; phylum Chordata; order Testudines; family Trionychidae; genus Pelodiscus; species Pelodiscus sinensis. The sequence continues at coordinate 4,596,579 of NC_134725.1, read as the reverse complement.
GGCGGCCCAAGGATTATTTTTCATCCCGTTTGTTGTCGGCCTGATTTCTGCAGCAGAGCAAAAAGTGACCCGTAAATGGCGTTTGAAGCTGGCTATCGACAGTCCGGGATAATTCACAGTGTTCCTAGACTTCCCAATCTATCCTCTCTCACAACGTCACTCCGACAAGCAAATCCAGCCCCCGGTGGATTTCTGCGGATCCTCCGAGGAGTTCGGATCCGACCAATGGCTGTTGCCAGAGAAAAACCAACTCCGAAATCTATCCACTTCAGGTATGCCTAGGCGACCCATTTCTATCCACCATATTACTCGTCTGGACTGCTCAGAGACGTTAGAAGAACACACGGAGAAATGTCGCCATTGAAATTTTTGGAGGGGAAGGTCATTGCTGAGAGGAAAAACTCAACAGAACATCGTGGGTCGATAACGGGGAGTCATCCCGGGGCACCCGAGAGCCTGACCAAAAATATCGATAACGTCATGAGCTTGTAGGGGCAAAACCCTCTTCTTCAGAGGAGATGCACTCGAGTCATCTTGTGGGTGGGTGTGTCTCTTGCAACACACAAGCCACTGCAGGGCCTGATGGGAATTGTAGTTTTGGGGTCCTCAGGCCTCCCTGCTGACCATGCACCCTGGGGGAAAGGTGTACTATCTTTCCCATGATTCACCAGGAATTCTCCTGGTGGTTGAGCTGCTGTGGTGCGTTATGTAGGAGGAGCAAAGCCCAGAGGGAAGAATGGGGCACAAGGAACCCAGAACTACAATTCCCATCAAGCACCACATGTCCCCCTGAAGCTACTCACGTCCACCTGAAACTATTGGTGTCCACCTGAAGTTATTCGTGTCCCCTGAAGAAACTCAAGTCCATCTGAATCTACTCGTGTCCCCCTGAAACTTCTCACGTCCACCTGAAGATACTCGTGTCCATCTGAAGCTACTAATGTCCACCTGAAGCTATTTGTGTCCACATGAAGCTACTGATGTCCCCCTGAAGACACTCATGTCCACCCAAAGCTATTTGTGTCCACCTGAAGCTATTCATGTCCACGTGAAGCTACTTGTGTCCACCTGAAGCTATTTGTGACTACCTGAAGCTATTCATGTCCACGTGAAGCTACTTGTGTCCACCTGAAGCTACTCATGTCCACCTGAAGCTATTTGTGTCCACCTGAAGCTATTCATGTCCACGTGAAGCTACTTGTGTCCACCTGAAGCTATTTGTGACCAACTGAAGCTATTCATGTCCACGTGAAGCTACTTGTGTCCACCTGAAGCTATTTGTGACCACCTGAAGCTATTCATGTCCACGTGAAGCTACTTGTGTCCACCTGAAGCTACTCATGTCCACCTGAAGCTATTCATGTCCACCTCAATCTACTCGTGTCCACCTGAAGCTTCTCACGTCCACCTGAAGCTGTTCGTGTTCACTTGAAGCCACTCATGTCCCCCTGAAGCTATTTATGTCCACCTGAAGCTATTTGTGTCCACATGAAGCTATTCATGTCCCCCTGAAGACACCCATGTCCACCCAAAGCTATTTGTGTCCACCTGAAGCTATTCGTGTCCACGTGAAGCTACTTGTGTCCACCTGAAGCTATTTGTGACCACCTGAAGCTATTCATGTCCACGTGAAGCTACTCATGTCCACGTGAAGCTACTCATGTCCACGTGAAGCTATTCATGTCCCCTGAAGCTATTCATGTCCACCTCAATCTACTTGTGTCCACCTGAAGCTTCTCACGTCCACCTGAAGCTGTTCGTGTTCACTTGAAGCCACTCATGTCCCCCTGAAGCTATTTATGTCCACCTGAAGCTATTTGTGTCCACATGAAGCTACTCATGTCCACGTGAAGCTATTCGGGTCCACTTGAAGCTACTTTTGTCCACCTGAAGCTATTTGTGTCCACGTGAAGCTATTCATATCCATGTAAGGCTACTTGTGTCCACGTGAAGCTACTTGTGTCCACCTGAAGCTATTCATGTCCACGTGAGGCTACTTGTGTCCACCTGAAGCTATTTGTGTCCACGTGAAGCTATTCGTGTCCACGTAAGGCTACTTGTGTCCACCTGAAGCTACTTGTGTCCACCTGAAGCTATTCGGGTCCACTTGAAGCTACTTGTGTCCACCTGAAGCTATTCATGTCCACGTGAGGCTACTTGTGTCCACCTGAAGCTATTTGTGTCCACCTGAAGCTATTTGTGTCCACGTGAAGCTATTCGTGTCCACGTAAGGCTACTTGTGTCCACCTGAAGCTATTCGGGTCCACTTGAAGCTATCTGTGTCCACCTGAAGCTATTCATGTCCACGTGAAGCTATTTGTGTCCACCTGAAGCTATTCATGTCCACCTGAAGCTATTCATGTCCACGTGAAGCTATTCAGGTCCACTTGAAGCTATTTGTGTCCACCTAAAGCTATTCATGTCCACATGAGGCTACTTGTGTCCACCTGAAGCTATTTGAGTCCACCTGAACCTATTTGTGTCCACGTGAAGTGAATTTTTGAGTGTAAACATTTCTGAATTCAATTTTTGTTTTAGAAATGTTTCCGCCACAAAACACCTTGACATTGTGATTTTTCATCATGATTTGGGATGAAAACAGATGCTGAAAAAGCTGCATTCCCCTGGAAATGGCAAATCTGTTTCTTGATCAGCTCTTGGACAGAATCGGAGAAGCAATGACTCAGGCATGACAACCCTGCCAGGTGGCTTTGGAAGAAAACCAATCTTCCCATAGCGATGACATTAACAAAATCATCAATACCAGGTTTGTATAATTTTTGGTGGTGCCCAGAATCCTAGAACTGAAAGGGACCTAGAGAAGTCAGCAAGTCCAGTCTCCTGTCCCCACGTCAGGACCAAGCCCCATCTAGACCATCCCTGATAGATGTCTACCCAATCTGCTCTTCAATATCTCCAGAGATCAAGATTCCATAACCTCCCTAGGCAACTTATTCCAGGGTTTCACCACTTGGACAGTTAAGAGGCATTACCTAATATCCAACCTAAACCTCCCTTGCTGCAATTTACACCCATTGTTTCTTGTCCTACCCTTAGAGGCCAAGGAGAAGACATCAGAAGCCAAGGAGAACACATTAGAGGTCAAGGAGAACACATCAGAGGCCAAGGAGAAGACATCAGAGATCAGAGGCCAAGGAGAAGACGTCAGAGGCCAAGGAGAAGACATCAGAGATCAGAGGCCAAGGAGAAGACGTCAGAGGCCAAGGAGAAGATGTCAGAGGCCATAGAAAAAACATCAGAGGGGAGAAGACATCAGAGATCAGAGGCCAAGGAGAAGACATCAGAGGCCACGGAGAACACATCAGAGGCCATAGAGAATACATCAGAGGCCAAGGAGAAGACATCAGAGGTCAAGGAGAACACATCAGGGGTCAGAGGCCAAGGAGAAGACGTCAGAAGCCAAGGAGAACACATCAGAGGTCAAGGAGAACACATCACAGATCAGAGGCCAAGGAGAAGACATCAGAGGCCAAGGAGAAGACATCAGAGATCAGAGGCCAAGGAGAAGACATCAGAGGCCAAGGAGAAGACATCAGAGGCCAAGGAGAAGACATCAGAGGTCAGAGGCCAAGGAGAAGACGTCAGAGGCCAAGGAGAAGACGTCAGAGGCCAAGGAGAACATATCAGAGGCCAAGGAGAACATATCAGAGGCCAAGGAGAAGACATCAGAGGCCAAGGAGAACATATCAGAGGCCAAGGAGAAGACATCAGAGGTCAAGGAGAATGGGTCCAAGCAAAGAAGTCCTGCTCGTAGGATGGACAAGGACAAGTGCCCAGGCCCTGAACTTTGGGGGCCCCGGCACTTCAGGGGGACTTAGGATAGCTTTGGGGGGCTAACAGGAGGCCTGGCACCAGTAGCAGCAAGCAACCAGGTCCCAGCCCACCCTACCCTACTGGCTCCTGTTGTCGTGTGGGGGCTGAAATGTGAAAGAGGTGGGGCAGGGATGAGAGCAGATCGGGGTAGGATTTGGGACAAAGGGGGAAGTAGAGCAGCTAGAGTCGGCTCCCGCTCCCCCTCCCCCGGCTCCCGCTCCGCCCCAATCATTGGCGGAGCTGGATCCATGTTCCTGAATATGGGTGGCCCCCCCACTCTCGCGCCACCCCTCCCCTCTGTCCCAAAAAATAGGGATTTTGCGATCGGCTGAGAGGCGAGAGAGAAAAAAGAAGTCGTCCCTGCTTAGCAAGTGGAACCGGCCAAAATCAACGAGGAAGGTAAGGCTCTCTTCCGGCTCCAAAGAGATTATTTGAAACAACTGGCAAGCGGAGAAAGGTAAACAAAGCCCTTGACAGCCATGCCACAGTCACAGTGGCGGTGGCATGTTGCATACTGATGGGGACATGAGCGACCGGTTGGCTCTCGCAATCCCCCCAGGTCTTGCTGGCAGTATCTCTGCCCCCCCACGATTGGCAGAGGAGAGGCGAACCTAAAGAAAATGCGGGTCTCGGAGGATTCCTCCTGGTTGGATGGGTGCTGGCTGCCACGCCGGGGTCCGGAGCGGCAGGTAGCAATGTCTGTGAGGGTCCTGTGTGTGACACAGCAAGTGGCAACGACTGTGAGGGTCCTGTGTGTGGCACAACAGGTAGCGACGACTGTGAGGGTCCCGGGTGTAGCATGGTAGGTAGCAACGACTGTGAAGGTCCCGTGTGTAGCAACACAGGTAGCAACGACTGTGACGGTCGTTTGTGTAACACAACAGGTAGCAATGACTGTGAAGGTCCCGTGTGTAGCAACACAGGTAGCAACGACTGTGACGGTCGTTTGTGTAACGCAACAGGTAGCAATGACTGTGAAGGTCCCGTGTGTAGCAACACAGGTAGCGACGACTGTGAGGGTCCCGTGTGTAACACGGCAGGTAGTGATGACTGTGAGGGCCCCGTGTGGAACACAACAGGTAGCAACGACTGTGAAGGTCCTGTGCGTAACAGAACAGGTAGCAACAACTGTGAGGGTCCTATGTGTAAAACAACAGGTAGCAATGACTGTGAAAGTCCACTGTGTAGCAACACAGGTAGCAATGACTGTGAGGGTCCAGTGTGTAACAGCAGGTAGCAACAACTGTGAGGGCCCATGGGTAACACAACAGGTAGCGCCGACTGTTAAGGTCCCGCGTGTAACAGAACAGGGAGCAACGACTGTGAGGGTCTCGTGTGTAATGTGGCAGGTAGCAACAACAGTGAGGGTCCCATGTGTAACACGATAAGTAGAAACGACTGTGCGGGTCCCATGTGTAACACGACAGGTAGCAATGACTGTGCGGGTCCCATGTGTAACATGGTATGTAGCAACGACTGTGAGCGTCTTGTGTGTAATGTGGCAGGTAGCTACAACAGTGAGGGTCCCATGTGAAGCACAGCAGGTAGGAATGGCTGTGAGTGTCCCATGTGTTGCAGGGTAGGTAGCGACGACTGTGAGGGTCTTATGTGTAACACAACAGGTAGCAATGACTGTGAGGGTCCCGTGTGTAATATGGCAGGTAGCAACAACAGTGAGGGTCCTGTGTGTAGCAGGGTAGATAGCAATGACTGTGAGGGTCCTGTGTGTAGCATGGCAGGTAGCAATGACTGTGTGGGTCCCGGGTGTAGTACAACAGGTAGCAACGACTGTGAGGGCCCTGTGTGGGGGGTGGCAGGTACTAACAGCCGTGCAGATCTCAGATGTGGCTGTAGCAGGGTTCTTTGCAGAGACTGTTGCCTGAGCAAGACCCTAGCACTCTCTCCGGCCCAGCCGAAAGGTCGAGCGAAACAGCATTACGCGTTCAATAAGAGGATTGAGAGCTTTGGGAATTAGTTATTGGACTGATTTTGACCTAAATCTCTAGTTTAATAAAGCAAAATCCCTCCACATGACACTGGGAAGCCCCTGCCAGGGTTGGAAGGTTTTGCGAGCAGGTAGCTGGCCAGCTAGGGTCATGGCTCCCCGCCAAGTTGTGTGGAGGGAGCAAGCCAAGGTGAACAGTGGCCAATACCGGCCTCTCTCCCGGCCTTGTCACTGCTCAGGAAAGAGTTGTCGTTCCACCATGAACTTCTCTTCCCGGAGAAGTGGGGTTTGTGTGTCTGTCTGCAGGGCCCATGTGGGGGGGGAGAGGGAAGGAGAGGAAGGCCGTTGTCATGGGGGAAGCAGAGCAGGGAGGCCGGACACGAACCGAAGTGACAGGACGAGACCGTATCTGCCTCGCTCGGGTGCAATTTCCCCTCACGCACTCCTGGGTTGGGTTGACGAGGAGCTGAGGGTTGGGTTGACCAGGAGCTGAGGGTTGGGTTGACCAAGAGCTAAGGGTTGGGTTGACCAGGAGCTGAAGGGTTGGGTTGAACAGGAACTGAAGGTTGGGTTGACCAGAAGCTGAAGGGTTGTGTTGACCAAGAGCTGAGGGTTGGGTTGACCAGAAGCTGAGGAATGGGTTGACCAGGGACTGAAGGTTGGGTTGACCAAGAGGTGAGGGTTGGGTTGACCAGGAGCTGAGGGTTGGGTTGACCAGGAGCTGAAGGGTTGGGTTGACCAGAAGCTGAGGAATGGGTTGACCAGGGACTGAGGGTTGGGTTGACCAAGAGGTGAGGGTTGGGTTGACCAGGAGCTGAGGGTTGGGTTGACCAGGAGCTGAAGGGTTGGGTTGACCAGGAGCTGAGGGTTGTGTTGACCAAGAGCTGAGGGTTGGGTCGACCAAGAGCTGAGGGTTGGGTTGACCCGAAGCTGAGGGTTGGGTTGACCCGAAGCTGAGGGTTGTGTTGACCAAGAGGTGAGGGTTGGGTTGACCAGAAGCTGAGGGTTGGGTTGACCAGGAGCTGAGGGTTGGGTTGACCAGGAGCTGGGGATTGGGTTGACCAGAACCTGAGGGTTGGGTTGACCAGAAGCTGAGGGTTGGATTGACCAGGAGCTGGGGATTGGGTTGACCAGAACCTGAGGGATGTATGTGTGCATGTGTGTGTGTCAGAAACTGCTTATCACCTTATCATTTGTGTTCCCATGAAGAGAAGTCACACCTGTGTGCCCCCAAAATTCAGGATCACTCTCGGTCTTGCCTGGACTAGGTGCCCTCTTGAGGTCCCTTCCCATTCACACGGTCCAGGGTTCTGAGACCCAAAAGATCTCCCGGGTCAATTGGTTTTTGAAGGTTGTTTTGAGTTATTTTTGGCTGAAAATCGGCAACGTTGAAGTCTAGGCCCGTGTGTCGAGCGAGGTTACAGTGCTATCCAACTGGGTGTCTTCTTCAGCCTTCTCCACCTTCTTGGACGGTTGGAAGAAGGCCACATCTGGCCAGACTGAACCCACCTCCTCTACACCGTTGGCCCTCTCCCCCGTCTGTAGACATCTTTCCCCGGCGTCCAATGCGAGGTTCGAAAAGGACCTCCGCTCAGCTACAGAACTGGCTTGGGCGGCGGCGAAACCAAACCGAGTCGATTAGGCAAAGGTTTCGGGATGCCGCGGTGGAGAGAGTCACTTTATCTCTCCTCACGGACCGTCCACAGAAGCACGAGATTTCTCTCTCTCTTTTCGTCTGAGAGGAACAATAAAGGTGGAGGTTCACCCCATCCTGTATCTTCCCCAAGAAGTGTCCCTGTCCTCAGACCCAGAAAGGCCTCCTGCATCTCTCTGGGATGCAGGAACCGAGTTAAATCTGTGTCTCTCAAATCCAGGCTCCAAATATTCTGCCCTAGCTTAGCTGGAGAGCTTTGTTTCTGGCTAGTCGGTAAAATAAGGTAAGATCTCATGGTTTCGTCTAGGACAGTGGTTCTGAACTTCTTGGAGCGTATGGACCCCTTTTCAATCAATTAACATTTCGTGGATTAAATGGCACCTCCAGAAGTTTACACGCCTTTAGTAGCTCAAGCAAATTTGCTTGTCTGGATACTGTGATTTGCAGCATGGTGTTATTTAGGCTCCCGGCTCTTCCAAACCAGCGGGAGAGAAAAAAGAAAAGAGAGAGAGAGAGAGAGAGAAAAAGAAAAGAGCAAAGAGAGAGAAAAAGGAGAGAGAAAAAGAAAGAGAAAAAAAGACAAAAAGAAAAGAGAGAGAGAGAAAAAAGAGAGAGGCAAAAGAAAAAGAGAGAGAAAAAAGAAAGACAAAAAGAAAAAAGAGAGAGAGAGAAAAGAGAGAAAGAACAGAAAGAGAAGAGAGAAAGAAAAGAGAGAAAAAGAGGGAGAAAGAGAAAAGAGAGAATAAAGAACAAAAAGAACAAAAAAGAGAAAAAAGAGAGAAAAAGAAAGAGAACACAGAAAGAAAAAAGAGAGGCAAAAGAAAAGACAGATAAAAAAGAAAGACAAAAATAAAAAAGAGGGAGAGAGAAAATAGAAAAAGAACAGAAAGAGAAAAGAGAGAGAAAAGAGAGAAAAAGAGAGAGAAAGAGAAAAAAGAAAAAAGAGGAAGAGAAAAGAGAGAGCAAAGAAAAAAAGAGAGAAAAGAGAGAGAAAAAGAAAGAAAAAAGAAAAAAGAGTCAAAAGAAAAAGAGAGAAAAAAGAAAGACAAAAATAAAAGAGAGAGAGCGAGAAAAGAGAAAAAGAACAAAGAGAAAAGAGAGAAAAAGAGAAAGGAGAAAGAAAAAGAACAAAAAGAGAAAAAAAGGTGATAAAAGAAAGATAAAAAGAAAGGAGAGAGAGAGAGTGAAAAGAGAAAAGAGAAAAAAGAGGGAGAAAGAGAAAAAGAAAAAAGAGCGAAAAGAGAGAGTGAGAGAAAAGAGGGAGAAAGAGAAAAGAGAGAGAAAAGAAAGACAAAATGAAAAAAGAGAGAGAAAAGAGAAAAAAGAATGAAAAGAGAGAAAAAACAAAAAAGAGGGAGAAAGAGAAAGAGAGAGAAAAAAGAAAAGAGAGAGAAAAGAGAGAAAAAAGAACAAAAAGAGAAAAAAGATAAAGAAAGAAAAAAGAGAGAGAAAAGAGAGAAAAAAGAACAAAAAGAGAAAAAAGAGAAAGAGAAAAAGAAAGAAAAAAGAGAGAAAAAGAAAAAAGAGCGAAAAGAGAGAGTGAGAGAAAGGAAAATAGAGAGAAAAAAGAGGAAGAAAAAAGAGAGGGAAAGAAGAAAAGAGAGAGAGAGAAAAGGGAGAGAGAAAAAAGAAAAAAGGGGGAGAGAAAAAAGAAAAAAAAAGAGAAAATGAGAGAGAAGAAAAGAGAGCTAGACAGGGAAAAGAAAAAAGAGAAAAGGAGAAAAAGAAAGGATTGGGCCCACCGTCATGGGCCCGATTCTTATTTTTAACCTTTCCACAGACCCCCTGCAGAACCGTTGCAGACCTCAGGTTGGGAACGGCTGCTCGAGGGCAGACTCGTTTCTCCCCCCATCTGGGCTGGCTTTATCTTGACCATCTTGAGTGGTCCATCTTGGCCTCTTGGGTGGAGTCTCCATCCCTAGAAGTGTTTAAGTCTCGGCTCGACCAAGCCCTGGCCGGGTTGATTGAGCTGGGATTGGTCCTGCCTTGGACTTGAAGACCTCCTGAGCTCTCTTCCAGCCCTGGGAGGCTACGATCTTCGAGGCCCGTACCGCGGGAACGGCGACTGTCACCGCTCAGGTTGGCGTGTGCCTTGTACAATGGTCGCAGAGGGATTTCGGCGTGGGTGCGGGGAGTTGGTTTCCTGCCTCCCTTGGCTCTTCTGGGGCGGAAGACCCCGAAGAAAACCCACCCCGATGCCACAGGACACGTTCCCGCACCACCTGTCACCCGCATTTCTCAGCAGGTTGAATTAACACCGCGAAGGCCGGGGCGAGGGGGAAGGTTCGCTTGATCCTGATTAATCCCGACAGAAATCTCGAGGCTGTTGAATTAACGGCTAAGCCCCCGGCGCCTCTAATCACGCCAAGCAGGCGGCCGGGGAGGAGGGGGAGAAAAGAAGGGGGGGTCGTCCCTCATTTCGAGAGGGATTTTCCACTTCCCCGGCCCGATTTGGACTAATCCCGCCTCGCTTGCGTCCTCCCCTGGCATACGGCCCTCTGAGGTCTCCCAATTCGGCCTTTCCCAGTGGAACGGACCTTGGGCTATTTGTACAGCCATGGGGTAAATTGTATCACCGTTCCCGGAACCCTAGCCCCACGGCATGGCTCGTGGCTCCTTCCCGTCACCGAAGGAGGTGGTGGCCACCAGGTCATCTCTGGAGGCTTCTGCTGGGTTGGCTTGGTCCTTCAGACCACAGGTTCCTGCGAGCGAGAGCTGGCTGAGGTGACCCAGTGCCTCAAAACGACCGTGTGAGGCCTGTAAGCAGAGCAAAGAAGGTGCAGGAATACTCGGGGTGGCTTTCACGCTGCCGGATACCTCAGGAGGCCAGGTACCTACCAGAGTAGGTTCAAGAGGCCTAAGCCTCCAGGCACACCGTCTCTGGCGGAGGGCAGTTGGCTTGAATTCAGAAATTCCTGGGCCACCTGGTGAAAAATGGCTCTTGTTTTCGGTGGGTCGCTCTGAGACGCTTCCCAGATGGACAATTTTGGCTTAGCGGTTGGTAGCCCTGATACGGAAGCTAGAAGTCATGGTGTCTGGCCTGAGATGCTTCCCAGATGGACAAAATTGGCTTAAAAATTTTGGCTCAAAAACCTTGGTCTGTTTTTTAGGACAGAGGTACACCTCATTTTAAGAGGAAGAATGCCTTTTTTCATCAAGTCAAGTCCCCAGAAGGGCCAAGAGCCAAGGGACCTCGATAGGTCATCAAGTCAAGTCCCTAGAAGGACCAAGAACCAAGGGACCTGGAGAGGTCATCAAGTCAAGTCCCCAGAAGGACCAAGAACCAAGGGACCTCGATAGGTCATCAAGACAAGTCCCCAGAAGGACCAAGAACCAAGGGACCTGGGGAGGTCATCAAGTCAAGTCCCCAGAAGGACCAAGAACCAAGGGACCTCGATAGGTCATCAAGTCAAGTCCCCAGAAGGACCAAGAACCAAGGGACCTCAATAGGTCATCAAGTCAAGTCCCCAGAAGGACCAAGAACCAAGGGACCTCGATAGGTCATCAAGTCAAGTCCCTAGAAGGACCAAGAACCAAGAGTCCTCGATAGGTCATCAAGTCAAGTCCCTAGAAGGACCAAGAACCAAGGGACCTCGATAGGTCATCAAGTCAAGTCCCTAGAAGGACCAAGAAACAAGAGACCTCGATAGGTCATCAAGTCAAGTCCCTAGAAGGACCAAGAACCAAGGGACCTTGATAGGTCATCAAGTCAAGTCCCTAGAAGGACCAAGAACCAAGAGACCTCGATAGGTCATCAAGTCAAGTCCCTAGAAGGACCAAGAACCAAGGGACCTCGATAGGTCATCAACTCAAGTCCCTAGAAGGACCAAGAACCAAGGGACCTCGATTGGTCATCAAGTCAAGTCCCCAGAAGGACCAAGAACCAAGAGACCTCGATAGGTCATCAAGTCAAGTCCCTAGAAGGACCAAGAACCAAGGGACCTTGATAGGTCATCAAGTCAAGTCCCTAGAAGGACCAAGAACCTAGGGACCTCGATAGGTCATCAAGTCAAGTCCCTAGAAGGACCAAGAACCAAGGGACATTGAGAGGTCATCAAGTCAAGTCCCTAGAAGGACCAAGAACCATGAGACCTCGATAGGTCATCAAGTCAAGTCCCTAGAAGGACCAAGAACCAAGGGACCTCAATAGGTCATCAAGTCAAGTCCCTAGAAGGACCAAGAACCAAGGGACCTCGATAGGTCATCAAGTCAAGTCCCCAGAAGGACCAAGAACCAAGGGACCTCGATAGGTTATCAAGTCAAGTCCCTAGAAGGACCAAGAACCAAGGGACATCGATAGGTCATCAAGTCAAGTCCCCAGAAGGACCAAGTACCAAGGGACCTAGATAGGTCATGTGCTCCCCTTGGGAACGGAGTCAAAATATCAAGGACTTTTTCCTCTGGAAGGCCCAGTCGACATGAGGACTTTATTTCGAAATAACCCCCCTTACGTTGAATTTAGAAGCCGCGTGTCCACACTACTAAGTTGGTTATTTCGAAATAGCCGGCCGCGGAATTCACCATCTGTCCTCCTGATCTTCATCAGGAGTAACGCTCATTCCAAGATAGCTATTTCGAAATAACGAGGGCTTGACGAGCGCGGCGAAAGCCACTCGGCAGCGCCTCACCGCACACGCGCGAGACCCGCACTGCGCATGCGTGGACCGCTGGTGAACGGGGCGACCGGCTGAAATCGACTCGCCACAGGCGAGTAGATCAGCATATTTGTCGAGCCCTGAAAATAACGATAGAGCAGACGGTCCTAGAGGACTTCGAATTCATTCCTCCCCCGGCCTTCCTGGGACTCTATGTCCAAGGTACGGCGTTCACGTTAACGGAACCTGCCTCGGACGAAATTCGAGACGTTCCAGAGCAGGGACATGCTAGTTTGGTTTAGTCAAATCGGGTGTTCTTACGTCGAATTGACTCATTTCGAAATAGTTTTCTCGTGTAGACATGGCGTTATTGAATACATCTCGGGAACTTTTTCCAAGGAGATCAGGCATTCGCTGGGAAAAGTTGAAGTCTCGGGCCGAGATTTTCTTGACAAATTTACTCATGGACCCGGAAAACCACGAAACTTTAGGAAACGGCATGAAATGAACGAGGACTTGGCTTCTTTATATTTTTTTCGTGTCCTACCGATTAGGGCACGTTGCTTTAATCCGCAACGGGGATTAACAGCCGCCCCAATCGGTTAATATAGCAAAAATGGATGATCCAATTAAATCTTGCAAAAGCACGACAGGCCATATGTCGGCCATATGTCGGCTTATCCTTCCGGTTTGCGTCTTCGGCGCACATTGCTGGACATCTCTGCTGCTCTGTGTCCACCCTGCACGTGATTTTGGCTGACAAGGACCAGGGGTCAGCAAATGAAATGAATCGGTAGCAGGTGTCAAACAAAGAAAAGGAAGTTTTTCTTCATGCAGTGCACAGCCAACCTGTGGAACTCCTTGCCGGAGGATGTTGTGAAAACAAGAACTAGGGGTGAGCAAATGAAATGAATAGATAGCAGGTGTCAAACAAAGAAAAGGATGTTTTTCTTCACGCAGCGCACAGCCAACCTGTGGAACTCCTTGCCGGAGGATGTTGTGAAAACAAGAACTAGAGGTGAGCAAATGAAATGAATAGACAGCAGGTAAAAAACAAAGAAAAGGAAGTTTTTCTTCACACAATGCATAGCCAACCTGTGGAACTCCACGCCGGAGGATGTTGTGAAAACAAGGACTAGCGGTGAGCAAATGAAATGAATAGACAGCAGGTGAAAAACAAAGAAAAGGAAGTTTTTCTTCACGCAGTGCACAGCCAACCTGTGGAACTCCTTGCCGGAGGATGTTGTGAAAACAAGGACTAGCGGTGAGCAAATGAAATGAATAGACAGCAGGTAAAAAACAAAGAAAAGGAAGTTTTTCTTCACACAATGCATAGCCAACCTGTGGAACTCCACGCCGGAGGATGTTGTGAAAACAAGGACTAGGGGTGAGCAAATGAAATGAATAGATAGCAGGTGAAAAACAAAGAAAAGGACATTTTTCTTCACACAACGCACAGCCAACCTGTGGAACTCCTCGCTGGAGGATGTTGTGAAGACGAGGGCTAGATTTCAGGGCCCCAGCTCTAGCTCTTTGATCTCTTGATGATGGCAAGACTGAATAAGCCAGGCCAATTGTGCGTCACTGGCAAATTTCATCCGTGATCATTGGATGTTTTATTCCTCCCCGTGAAATAGTTCCGGCCTAAGAACTCAGTTTTAGGGACTCATAGGAGACACACTCATTAAATTTCGGGACCCATTCATTAGCTAGCGTTTTATTGATTTCACCTGGAGTTTTTCCCCCAAACTGGTCACGTGAGAAAAAGCAAGCGGCCTTTTAGACATCTGTTCCATTGGCACTATGACCGTGAGCAGCCAGACTTGCGAACTCGTTAAAAAAATCAAGTTCACGTGACGAGGATGTTGTCCATAAAACCCCCGTGCATTGTTGTTAATTACACCAGCCTCCTTTAGTTCTTGATTAAGAACTCCGCTATGATGTCCGGGATGAGTTTGATCCTTTGAGCTGTCTGCATCATTTGCTTTTCTCCTCCCAGCTACGGAACAAAAATCATTATTAAGCGCTTCTGCCTTTTCTCCACTATTCTTGATAATTCTACCATTTCCAGCTCGTAATGGGCCAGTACCACTTTTGGGAGCCTTTTTGTTTTGAATATACTGCAAAAATGTCTTACAGTCCCCATCTCTGCTGGCCCTATGTGTCTCCTTATGTCTCTTTGCTTCCCTTATCAATTTTCTACATTCCTTCTGATTTCTGTGAAGAACATAAGAATGGCTAGACTGCGTCAGACCAAGGGTCCATTCAGCCCAGTATCCTGTCTACTGACAGCAGCCGATACAAGATGCCTCAGAAGGAAGGGACACAACAGGTAATCCTCACATAATCCCTCCCTTATTGCCCACCTCCAGAGAAAAAGAGGCTAGGGACATCATTCCTACCCATCTTGGTGAATAGCCAATAATGGACCTCACCTCCATGAATCTATTTAGCTCTTTTTTGAACCCTGTTAAAGTTCTAGTCTTCACCGCATCCTCTGGCGAGGAGTTCCACAGGTTGATTGTACACTGCGAGAAGAAAAGCATCCTTTTGTTCCTTTGAAACCTGCCTGTTTATCTAGTTGCTTGTTGAACCCTGTTTGAAGTCCTGGCCTTCACCACATCCTCCGGCGAGGAGTTCCACAAGTTGACTGTGCACTGCGAGAAGAAAAGCATTCTTTTGTTCCGTTGAAACCTGCCTGTTTATCTGGTTCCTTGTTGAACCCTGTTTGAAGTCCTGGCCTTCACCACATCCTCCGGCGAGGAGTTCCACAAGTTGACTGTGCACTGCGAGAAGAAAAGCATTCTTTTGTTCCTTTGAAACCTGCCTGTTTATCTAGTTCCTTGTTGAACCCTGTTTGAAGTCCTGGCCTTCACCACATCCTCCGGCGAGGAGTTCCACAAGTTGACTGTGCACTGCGAGAAGAAAAGCATTCTTTTGTTCCTTTGAAACCTGCCTGTTTATCTAGTTCCTTGCTGAACCCTGTTTGAAGTCCTACCCTTCACACCATCCTCTGGCAAGGAGTTCCACAGATTAACTGTGCACTGCATGAAGAAAAGCGCCCTTTGGTTCCTCTGAAATCTGCCCGTTTATCTAGTTCCTTGTTGAACCGTGTTTGAAGTCCTACCCTTCACGGCATCCTCCGGCAAGGAGTTCCACAGATTAACTGTGCACTGCATGAAGAAAAGCGCCCCTTGGTTCCTCTGAAACCTGCCTGTTTATCTAGTTCCTTGTTGAACCCTGTTTGAAGTCCTGGCCTCCATCACATCCTCCAGCGAGGAGTTCCACAGGTTGACTGTGCACTGTGAGAAAAAAAAGCATCCTTTTGTTCCTTTGAAACTTGCCCATTTATCTCGTTCCTTGCTGAACCCTGTTTGAAGTCCTACTCTTCACCACATCCTCCGGCGAGGAGTTCCACAAGTTGACTGTGCACTACATGAAGAAAAGCGTCCTTTTGTTCCTTTGAAACCTGCCCGTTTATCTAGTTCCTTGCTGAACCCTGTTTGAAGTCCTACCCTTCACCGCATCCTCCGGCGAGGAGTTCCACAGGTTAACTGTGCGCCGCCTGAAGAAAAACGACCTTTTGCTTGGCTTAAACCTGCTGTCTATTCATTTCATTTGACGACCCCCTAGTTCTTATATTGGGGCAAAAAGTAAATAACGTTTCCTTATTCGGTTTTTCCACACGCCATGATTTATAGACCTCTCTCTTATCTCCTCCTCTTTTCTAAGATGAGAAGTCCAAGTCTTTTAAATCTCTCTTCCTATGGGACCCGTTCCAAACCCCGAATCATTTTCGGTGCCCTTTTCAGAACCTTTTCCGATGCCAGTAGATCGTTTTGGAGATGAGGCGAGCACATCTGTATGCAATATTCCAGATGCGGGCGTCCTACGGTTTTATAGAGAGGCAATGAGATATTTTCGGTCTTATTCTCGATCCTTTTTTAAACGATTCCTCACGTTCTGTTGGCTTTTTGGACGGTCGCTGCACACGGAGGGGATGTTTTCATTCCAAACCAGAACCAACGGACACTCTCTGCCCCCCACTCCTGCCCCACTACCCAAGTCCTCTGCCCCCCTCCTGCACACATGCTCCCTCCCAGTTTCGGCACCCCAATCCCCTGCCCCAGATCACAGCCCCCTCCTGCCCTAGCTCACAACCCAATCCCCTGAGGACAGGAGAGATTTTTTTCCACCCCCTCATTCCCGCGACCCCTCTCTCTCTGGCCCCATGGATCTGCAACTGTTCACATGGGTAACACGAAGTTTGAAGGGGGCGGGGCTTAAAGCGATTGAGGAAATTCCTAGTTGATCTGGGTCTTGATACCACAGAGATACACTCCACCCATTTTTCTTCACTCCATGCACGGTCAACCTGTGGAACTCCTTGCCGGAGGATGTGATGAATAGGTAGCCAGTTCAAAACAAACCAAAAGATGTTTTTCATCACGCAGTGCACAGTCAACCTGTGGAACTCCTTGCCGGAGGATGTGGTGACTAGGTAGCCGGTTTAAAACAAACCAAAGGATGTTTTTTGTCATGCAGAACACAGTCAACCTGTGGAACTCCTTGCTGGAGGATGTGGTGAATAGGTAGCCAGTTTAAAACAAACCAAAGGGTGTTTTTCTTCACGCAGCACACAGTAAACCTGTGGAACTCCTTGCTGGAGGATGTGGTGAATAGGTAACCAGTTTGAAACAAACCAAAGGATGGTTTTTGTCACACAGAGCACAGTCAACCTGTGGAACTCCTTGCTGCAGGATGTGATGAATAGGTAGCCAGTTCAAAACAAACCAAAGGACATTTTTCATCACGCAGTGCACAGTCAACCTGTGGAACTCCTTGCCGGAGGATGTGGTGACTAGGTAGCCGGTTTAAAACAAACCAAAGGATGGTTTTTGTCATGCAGCACACAGTCAACCTGTGGAACTCCATGCTGGAGGATGTGGCAAATAGGTCGCCAGTTTAACACAAACCAAAGGACATTTTTCCTCATGAAGTGCACAGTCAACCTATGGAACTCCTTGCCACAGGATGTTGAGACAACCAGGACTCGGACAGGGTTCAAAAAAGTGCTAGATAGATTCATGGAGGTTAGGTCCATCCATGGCTATAAGCCAGGGTGGGTTGGAATGGTCCCTAGCCTCTGTTTGTCTGGAAATGGGTGACACGAGAGGGATTACGAGATGGTTCTCTGTTCTGTTTGGTCCCTTTGGAGCACCTGGCATCGGCCATTGTGAGAAAACAGGACACTGGGCTCGCTGGATGGCTGGTCTGACCCGGTCTGCCCGTTCTTACGTTGATAGTGGGTAAAGCAGATCGCAGGAACCCCGATTTCGAGGACATCCCGACGGCTGTCTTCTCCACTGCTGCCCTGCTTCCTTCAACCCCCCCCTCCTCCCGCCCCTACGCCAAGGAAGCCAGCCTGGCCACCTTCCAGCAGGCAGAATTATTGATGAGACTTCTGAAAACGGAGATGTAATGTTTCCGGCTAATCGGCCTCTCTTTGCTCGTGCTGCACCATTACAGAAGAAATCTACCCCAGGAAATCGTACACAGGCCATAAAAAGAAGCCGTTGTCGGGCATTTATCACCCTATAAACCTTTGGAAGCGTATTGCTGTTGAACAAACATGAAATTCGACCCTCCACGCTCGGAATCAGAAACCAACGGAGCGCAAAACGTGTGGTTACCAGCGGCCATATTACTATGTCGGTCACTTTCTTGATAGCGTTCTTTACAGTGATGCTGTGCTAGCGACTGAGAAATCCAAGGCTACTTCGGGAGGATCCAGAAATTGATCAGCATGTTGTCGTTTTGAGTGGCGAGGGAAAACAGTTCATTTTAATTTTACCTACTGAGGAAACCGATCAGGAACATATAAAGTCCGGTACAGAGCAGCTGGATATAGTAGACTCACTAATTTGCAGCCTGTGTGTGATGAGGCGAGCCGTCGATTGTGTTTTTCATCTAAAGCAAGCCCGAGGAAAAAAACGTTGCAGGAATGAACCAAGTTGGGGAGTCAGGGTTCGAGCTTGTGTTGGAGGGTTGTTCACACTTCCTTTCACACCTCTGGAAGTGATTACCACCTGTATTCACACCCTACACCGCTTGTATAATAATCTTTGAACAAGTGAGCATTGTGGGGTAGCGTTAGAAAACTCATAATTTGCTGATCATCGGTGTCCTGGTCAAATGTGTGTGGCGAGACTGTACAGGACGTTATAAGAAGTTAATCACACTTACACCTCTTCTATAATAATCTTTGTACACGTGTGCATTGCAGGGTACGGTTAGAAAACTCATAATTTGCTGATCATCAGTGTCTTGGTCAAATGCGTGTGTCGGGACTGTACAGGACGTTATAAGAAGTTAGTCACACCCACACCTCTTGTATAATAATCTTTGTACAAGTGTGCATTGTAGGGTAGCGTTAGAAAACTCATAATTTGCTGATCATCAGTGTCTTGGTCAAATCAGCCCAGATTTCTTTTCCGCAAAAAAGCCCCGAAGCGCGTCTAGATTGGCCACGGACGCTTTTCCGCAAAAAGTGCTTTTCCGGAAAAGCATCCTGCCAATGTAGACGCGCTTTTTCCGAAAATGCTTATAACGGAAAAGTTTTCCGTTTTAAGCATTTCCGGAAAAGGGTGCCAGTGTAGACGTAGCCGTTGTGTCCAGATGTTTCCGCTCAGAGAATCGGGAGTAGCCGCTGAACGCTCGGCTACGAATCGGCCTGGTCTTCACACCATCCACTGGCGAGGAGTTCCACAGGTTGGCCCTGCGTCCTTTCATTTGTTTGACATCTGCGACCTGCCACGTCCCACCGCCGCTAATCATTAGTTTCAAATATATAATCAATCGGACGCCCAAGAGAGTGACTAGGAAGACGAATGAACTCTGCCAGCTACTCTCTTGCGTGATCAATATGCCCACATTGTGGTTCCACCACAAATCGACGAGCCATCATCACGGGTGAATGGCAGGGGCGGGCTTGCGGGTTTCTCACCCAGCAGAAAAGCTGAGGGGGCAGGTTCTTCAGAAGAACGTACGGATGGACTTCACCGCCCATGAATGTGTCTAATTCTTTTTTGAACCGTGTTCAGGTCCTGGTCTCCACAGCGTCCTTTAGCGAGGAGTTCCACCATTTCGACCATCCCTGGGCAATGTCTATCCAACCCGCTGTTCAATATCTCCAGTGATGGAGATGCCACAGCCTCCGTAGGCAATTTATTCCAGTGTTTTGCCACTAAGGGTACGTCTAGACGACAGGCTTCTGTTGACAGAAGTTTTGTCGACAGATACTGTCGACAAAACTCTGTCGACAAAGAGCGTCTAGACTACATTGAGTTCTGTCGACAAAGCAAGCTGCTTTGTCGACATGGTAGTGTAGACGCAAAGGACAGTGTAGATTCAATAATGCCTTCTATCGACAGAACTCTGTCGACAAAAGGCGTTATTTCTGGTAGAATGAGGTCTACGTATGTCGACAAAACTGCTGAGTATAGTTTTGTCGACAAAAGTCCACTTTTGTCGACAAAACCCTGTAGTCTAGACACACCCATACTGTCGACAAAACTTCTGTTGACAAAGCGTCTAGACGACATCCAGTTCTGTCGACAAAGCGTCTAGACGACTTCCAGTTCTGTCGACAAAGCGTCTAGACGCAAAGGACAGTGTCGATGCAATAACGTCTTCTGTTGACAAAACTCTGTCAACAAAAGGCGTTATTCCTCGTCTAATGAGGTTTACCACCGTCGACAAAACTGCCGAGTTCTGTCGACGTTATGTCGACAGAACTCGGCGGTAGTGTGGACGCAGGTCTAGTTTTGTCGACAAAAGTCCACTTTTGTCGACAAAACCCTGTAGTCTAGACACACCCATACTGTCGACAAAACTTCTGTCGACAAAGCGTCTAGATGACATCCAGTTCTGTCGACAAAGCATCTAGACGACTTCCAGTTCTGTCGACAAAGCGTCTAGACGCAAAGGACAGTGTCGATGCAATAACGTCTTCTGTTGACAAAACTCTGTCAACAAAAGCCGTTATTCCTCGTCGAATGAGGTTTACCGCCGTGGACAAAACTGCCGAGTTCTGTCGACGTTATGTCGACAGAACTCGGCGGCAGTGTGGACGCAGGTCTAGTTTTGTCGACAAAAGTCCACTTTTGTCGACAAAACCCTGTCGTCTAGACACACCCTAAGAGGAGACCAAGGAAAACAATTTTTCTCCCTTCTTTTAGATACAGGCAGTCCCCGGGTTACGTACAAGATAGGGACTGTAGGTTTGTTCTTAAGTTGAATTTGTATGTAAGTCGGAACTGGTACATATTGTAGGGGAAACATTTCTTGCCAAACATTTCTCCAGAGCTCAATTTTATTCTCCCACACCTCACTTCCCTCAGTCCTTTATTCTCAAGCTCAGGTGTCTGCTGAGAAAAGCTGCTCCGTGTCTCCCTAGTCTGCTGGGGGGGCCCGCTAGCTTCGCGTCTCCCTGGTCTGCTGGGGGGAAGCAGCTAGCGCGGGGTTGCCTCACCCCGTTTGTAAGTAGGGATCCGATGTAAGTCGGATCCATGTAACCCGGGGACTGCCTGTACTTGAAAACCGCTCTCATGTCCCCTCTCCATGTTCCCTTTTCCACATGAAACAAGCCCAAGTCTTCCAGCCTTCTCTCATCGCTCATGTTCTCTAGATCTTTCTTCATTTTTGTTGCTCTTCTCTGGACCGTCTCCAACGTCCCTACCTCGGTCTTGAAATGCGGTGCCCAGAACTTCCCGCAGTCCTCCAACGGAGGCCTCATCAGAGCAGAGCGGAAGAACGACGTCTCGCGACTTAGAATCATAGAATCATAGGACTGGAAGGGACCTCGAGAGGTCATCGAGTCCAGCCCCCCGCCCTCAAGGCAGGATCAAGCTCCGTCTACACCATCCCTGACAGATGTCTATCTAACCTGTTCTTAAATATCTCCAGAGAGGGAGATTCCACCACCTCCCTTGGCAATTTATTCCAATATTTGACCACCCTGACAGTTAGGAATTTTTTCCTAATGTCCAATCTAAACCTCCCCTGCTGCACTTTAAGCCCATTACTCCTTGTCCTGTCCTCAGAAACCAAGAGGAACAAATTTTCGCCTTCCTCCTTGTGACACCCTTTTAGATATTTGAAAACCGCTCTCATGTCCCCCCTTCATCTTCTTTTTTCCAAACTAAACAAGCCCAGTTCATGAAGGCTGGCTTCATAGCTCATGTTCTCTAAACCTTTCATCATTCTTGTCGCTCTTCTCTGGACCCTTTCCAATTTCTCCACATCTTTCTTGAAATGTGGCGCCCAGACTTGCTCACAATACTCCTGCTGTGCAACCCAGAATCCCGTTGGCTTTTTTTTTGCAACCCCGTTGGCTCATATAGTGTGTGGTCCCTATCTCGGTCTTGAAATGCGGTGCCCAGAACGTCACACAATCCTCCAACGGAGGCCTCATCAGAGCAGAGCGGAAGAACGACGTCTCGTGACTTGCTCACTCCTGCCGTGCAACCCAGAATCCCGTTGGCTTTTTTTTTTGCAACCGCGTCACCCCGTTGGCTCATATTTAGCGTGCGGTCCACTCTGACCCCCTAGATCCCTTTCTGCAGGACTAGAAACTTTCTATCTTTCTCGACTGTGGCTGGCGCTGTCCCCGTAAACTCCTCCCTCTCTGTCTTCACTTCTGCTTCCTCCGCTGACGTCCAACAAGCGATCTCGCCCCCGCGCCCTGGAGCGGTGACAGACGAAGGCAATCCAATCCCGTCTGTCGACCCCATTGCAAGTTCGGTGTTTTTCCCACCTGGCTTGCCTGAAATACAATCAATCGAGTGTGTCCGACAATGTAACCCTCTGAATTATGTAGTTAATAGAAAGCATCGAGTGAGGAGACAGAAACAAAAACACAGGGCGGGGGATTGGAGGGGGGAACGAAATAGCCACGCAGGCACCAAATCACTAAATTAAGTTATTAAATGCAACAGGGGGGTGGGTATCTCTTGCGACAGCCCCAAGCAAATTGCCTCCTTATGGCGTTCTTCTTCCAATCTCCCCGTGCGTTCAGGAGGCACTAACGCGCCGGCTTGAATTGTGGCGTTAATTCCTGGTTTGGGATGTGGCTGCTCTCGCGGATTTTTTTTTTTTTTTGTAAAGACCTCACATAGATTTATATTTCTTCGATTTTATTAGGCAGTAAAAAAAGAAAAAAAAAAAGCGTGAGCTGCAGCAGCTGAATAATGGATGACTTCGCCGGAGGGGAAAAGAAGAACGCAACTAAAAATAAAATATGTGGCGTGGAGGGAAAGGTACAGGATCGTATTGTTTTTTCCCAGTTGGCTGCGACGGGGAGATGTCTATATCGAAGTGGAAGCTACCGTCCTAGACACATTGCAGATTCGAAACACTATTCCCGGAAGATACTTCTGGGTGGACTATTCTGTGGGTCTGGGGTGACAAAGCTGAGCCGCGGGAAAAAACTTTGAGTGTTTCCCGCAAAAGGGATATTTATTATAGAAATCCTACTTACGTCTTAAGCAAGGATGTTTCTTTCTCACACAGCTTTGAAAGTCAAGACGTTCGTCAGCTGCCGAGGGAGGTGGTGGAAACTCCATCGCTGGAGATACTGAGGAGCACACTGGAGAGACAGCGATGAGCTTGGTCCCACCATGAGGGCAGGGGGCGGAACTTGATGACCTCTTGAGATCCCTTCCAGTTCTATGATTCTGTAGACATCTACCAGGGATGGGCCAGATGGGCCTTGGTCCTGCCGTGAGGGCAGGGGACTGGATTTGATGCCCTCTCGAGGTCCCTTCCATGAGATCATCGGTGCTTTTCTGGAAATTCAAGCGGCCAGTGTAGACAGCTGGCAAGTTTTTCCGCAAAATCAGCTGATTTGGCGGAAAAACTTGCCAGTCTAGACACAGCCACCGCGTCTCATTTGAAAACCAGCGCAAATTCCACCCCTTGACGGTCCTGTCCTCCATGAATTTATCGAGCTCTTTTTTGAACCCTGTTTAAGTCCTGGCCATCACACCTTCCTCCGGCGAGGAGTTCCACAGGTTAATTGAGCGCTGCACGAAGAAAAACTTCCGTTCGGTCTGTTGATTGAAACGTGCTCCAGATTAAAACAGCAGATGGAATCAATGCTCATTTAGGAGCATAAAGTAACGGCCAGAGGAGCAATTTCTTCCAAATCGCGCGGCATTAATGGCTGGTTTATGTACTCAGCATGAGGGTTTATATTCCTTCTAAAAGTCCTGTCGCTGGGCTTGACTATTGTCCCTATAAAAACGTGTGCTTTTATTCCTGCTCTTTTTGGCAGAACCTAGTGGCAGTGAGTTCCACAGGTTAACATTTTACATTTCCTCCCCGCTTTTTAATTTAGAGACATGCTGGAGAGCCCACAGTTCTCGGCTACGGATGAATAACTAGGAGAATCCAATTGACGTTTCATGCCACATTGTGACATACCAGGGAACACCCGTTTATCATGATGTCAGTGTCTGTGCATACCGTGGCTCCGTGCGTTTGTCGCCGATCTGCAAGCGACAAGTTTTCAAATAATCCTTCTTGTGGACGCAGAGTATCACAGCAGGGAGTAGGCGGGGGCCAGCCGGCTGTTTGGCTGTTTGGGGGTGCCCAGGCGGGCGCGACCGCAGCAGACGACAGAGCAGTTCGTCTGCAGGGGAGCCTCATTTTCAAAGTGAGGCAGAGGCGGAGTTGCTCGCTCCCAGAGGGGCTGAGGCCGGAATGTGGTTCCATCGGTAACGGGTATCATAGGCAGGGGGAGGCGTTGCCTTGTCTGCTTCTTGGTAAAATAGCCATCGCTGGACCTCACCTCCTCGCGCTGTTTTGAACCCTGTTAAAAACCTAGCCTTCGCCACATCCTCTGGCGAGGAGTTCCACAGGTTGGCTGCGTCTTGGTAAAATAGCCATCGCTGGACCTCACCTCCTACCTCTTTTTTGAACCCTGTTAAACACCTTTACCACATCCTCTGGCGAGGAGTTCCACAGGTTGGCTGCGTCTTGGTAAAATAGCCATCGCTGGGCCTCACCACCTCGCTCTGTTTTGAACCCTGTTAAAAACCTAGCCTTTGCCACATCCTCTGGCGAGGAGTTCCACAGGTTGGCTGCGTCTTGGTAAAATAGCCATCGCTGGACCTTACCTCCTCGCTCTGTTTTGAACCCTGTTAAAAACCTAGCCTTCGCCACATCCTCTGGAGAGGAGTTCCACAGGTTGGCTGCGTCTTGGTAAAATAGCCATCGCTGGATCTCACCTCCTACCTCTTTTTTGAACCCTGTTAAACACCTTTACCACATCCTCTGGCGAGGAGTTCCACAGGTTGGCTGCGTCTTGGTAAAATAGCCATCACTGGACCTTACCTCCTCGCTCTGTTTTGAACCCTGTTAAAAACCTAGCCTTCGCCACATCCTCTGGAGAGGAGTTCCACAGGTTGGCTGCGTCTTGGTAAAATAGCCATCGCTGGATCTCACCTCCTACCTCTTTTTTGAACCCTGTTAAACACCTTTACTACATCCTCTGGCGAGGAGTTCCACAGGTTGGCTGCATCTTGGTAAAATCGCCATCGCTGGACCTCACCTCCTCGCTCTGTTTTGAAGCCTGTTAAAAACCTAGCCTTCGCCACATCCTCTGGCTAGGAGTTCCCCAGGTTGGCTGCGTCTTGGTAAAATAGCCATCACTGGACCTCACCTCCTACCTCTTTTTTGAACCCTGTTAAACACCTTTACTACATCCTCTGGCGAGGAGTTCCACAGGTTGGCTGCGTCTTGGTAAAATAGCCATCGCTGGACCTCACCTCCTACCTCTTTTTTGAACCCTGTTAAACACCTTTACTACATCCTCTGGCGAGGAGTTCCACAGGTTGGCTGCGTCTTGGTAAAATAGCCATCGCTGGGCCTCACCTCCTCGCTCTGTTTTGAACCCTGATAAAAACCTAGCCTTCGCCACATCCTCTGGCGAGGAGTTCCACAGGTTGGCTGCGTCTTGGTAAAATAGCCATCGCTGGGCCTCACCGCCTCGCGCTGTTTTGAACCCTGTTAAAAACCTAGCCTTCGCCACATCCTCTGGCGAGGAGTTCCACAGGTTGACAGTTTGAAGCGCGCAACTCAAATTGTTGCCTTTGGGGTGCTGTGTCGACGCACCCCCAGTGTGTCACTTTGGGATGTGATGGTGGCTATTGTCGGTGGCGTCTCTTCCACGCGATTGTGTGTCGCCGAGAAAGCTTTGAATCGGTTCTCTTGCGCGCAGACACTTGGCCTTGGTTCCTGTTCAGCTCACTGTATTTCCCGGGACGTCTGCTCCTCTTCTTTCTTTCTTCATTTTTCCGCTAATGAATATGACCCAGGACACTCAGAAATCATCAGCCAACGGCCTTAGCTAAGCGGCTGGAAGAGCCAGAGGTCTTGGCTAAATTATTTAGTAGCGCTAAAAAGGGGCACAATTTATCATGACTGATATTCATAGGCATGGAAACCTAGATAGAATAAGAGAACTGGAAGGGACCACGAGAGATTATCACGGCAGGACCAGGCACCGGCAGATCGTCCCAGATGTCTGTCCAACCTGCCAGAGCAGCGATTCTGGTGTTAAGCGGAGATTCGAGAGCGTTTACTCTACGCTCACTTCTGATTCACCTTAAGACCATAAGAACAGCCAGACTAATAGTCCATCTAGCTCAGTGTCCTGTCTGCCAACAGTGGCCAACACCAGGTGCCCCAGAGGAAGGAAACACAACAGGTAATCCTCACACAATCCCTCTCCTATCATCCACTTCCAGACACAGAGACTAAAGACATTATCCCTACCCATCCTGGCTACCTGTAACCTCCATGAAACTATCTAGCTCTTTTTTGAACCCTATTAAAATCATCGTCTTCACCATATCCTTTAGCGAGGAGTTCCACAGGTTGGCTGCCTCTTTGTAAAATCAGAGGGAGGGGGTAGAAACACAACGTTATCAAGTGTCCTCCAGCCATCTAGAAACCCTTATCCGACAGCTGTGAATGGAAAGCAAACTGGCCGGGGAGGCTGGCTGTGATTTTGGAAGATTGTTACACAACACCGACAAAGAGGATTGCTAGGGGAGAATTTGGGAACTTGTTTGATCACCCATTAAAATCTGATCGCAGGCAGGAGACTTGGGAACAGGCGGATGGCTAATCCTCAGGAGTTTATTGTCCGTGTTCGGATGGGTATGCATCTCGGACATCTGCCTTGGACAGCCATCTCCTGAGATAAGCAGAAGACGTATTTTAAAAAGGTGGAGGCAGTTGTAAGAGTGTCTCTGTAAGGCAGGGTGTGGGGCGGGTTATTAAAAGCAATGGGTGTAATTCGAACTTGATGGGCCGTACAACCATTCTGTGTCTTCCACACCGGGAACTCTTTGGATCATGGGTTTTATAAGGCGCTGTTGCTGTACCAGACCTGCTCTCGCTACTTGGAAAAACTTCCTGACTGTCCGGATGATTAAGCACTGAAATAAAAAGCCGAGGCCAGGAGTTCCCTATCTTTTCGAGCATGTGGACAGCTTTTCAATCTCTTAAAATGTCATGCACACCCTGCCTGTGGGAGAAAAAAAGAAAAAAAAAGAAAGAAAGAAAGAAAAAAGAGAGAGAAAGATACAAAGAAAAAAGAAAAGAGAGAGAAAAGAAAAGAGAAAGAGGAAATAAGAGAGCGAGAAAAAAGAAAAAGAGAGAGAGAGAAAAGAACAGAAAGAAAAAAGAGAGAGGGAAAAAGAGCGAGAAAAAAGAAAAAAGAGAAAAAGGAAAGAAGGAAACAAGAAAAGAGAGAGAGAAAGAGAAAAAAAGAGAAAGAGAGAGAAAGAAAAAAGAGAGAAAAACAGAAAAAAGAGAAAGAGAGAGAAAGAAAAAAGAGAGAAAGACAAAAAGAAAAAGAGAGAGAAGAAAAGAGAGAGAGGAAAAGAGGAAAAAGGTGGGCGAGAAAAAAGAAAAAGAGAGAAAAAAGAGAGCAAAGAAAAAAGAGAGAGGGAAAAAGAGAGAAAATAGAGCGAGAAAAAAGAGAAAAAGGAAAGAAGGAAACAAGAAAAGAGAGAGAGAAAGAGAAAAAAAGAAAGAGAGAGAAAGAAAAAAGAGAGAAAAACAGAAAAAAGAGAGAGAAAGAGAGAAAGAAGAGAGAAAGACAAAAAGAAAAAGAGAGAGAAGAAAAGAGGAAAAAAGTGTGTGAGAAAAAAGAAAAAGAGAGAAAAAAGAGAACAAAGAAAAAAGAGAGAGGGAAAAAGAGAGAAAATAGACTGAGAAAAAAGAGAAAAAGGAAAGAAGGAAACAAGAGGAAAGAGAGAGAGAGAAAGAGAAAAAAGACAAGAGAGAGAAAGAAAAAAAGAGAGAAAAAGAGAAAAGAGAGGAAAAAGAGAGCATGAAAATAGAAAAAGAGAGAAAAAAACTGAAAAGAGAGAGGAAAAAGAAAAAAAGATTGAAAAAAGAGAAAAATGAGTGAGGGAAACAAGAAAAGAGAGAGATAAAGAAAGAGAAAAAAAGAAAAAGAGAAACAGAGAGAAAGAAAAAAGAGAAAAACAGAAAAAAGAGAGAGAAAGAAGAGAGAAAGACAAAAAGAAAAAAGAAAAAGAGAGAGAAGAAAAGAGAGGAAAAGAGGAAAAAAGTGGGTGAGAAAAAAGAGAACAGAAAGAAAAAAGAGAGAGGGAAAAAGAGAGAAAATAGTGTGAGAAAAAAGAGAAAAAGGAAAGAAGGAAACAAGAGGAAAGAGAGAGAGAGAAAGAGAAAAAAGAAAAGAGAGAAAACAGAAAAATGAGAGAAAAAGAGAAAAGAGGAAAAAAGAGAGGACGAAAATAGAAAAAGAGAGAGAAAAATGAAAAAGAGAGAGGAAAAAGAAAAAAAGATTGAAAAAAGAGAAAAATGAGTGAGGGAAACAAGAAAAGAGAGAGATAAAGAAAGAGAAAAAGAGAAAGAGAAAGAAAAAAGAGAAAAACAGAAAAAAGAGAGAGAAAGAGAAAGAGAGAAAGACAAAAAGAAAAAAGAAAAAGAGAGAAAAAAGAGAGAGGGAAAAAGAGAGAAAATACAGTGAGAAAGAAGAAAACAGAGAAAAAGGAAAGAAGGAAACAAGAAAGAAAAAAGAAAAGAGAGAGAAAGGAAAAAAAGAGAAAACAGAGAAAAAAGAGAGAAAAGAGAGGAAAAAAGAGAGCACGGAAATAGAAAAAGAGAGAGAGAAACAAAAAAGAGAGAGGGAAAAAGAAAAAAGATATTGAAAAAAGAGAAAAATGAGTGAGGGAAACAAGGAAAAAGAGAGATAAAGAAAGAGAAAAAAGAAAAAGAGAAAGAGAGAGAGAGAAAAAAGAGATGGAGAAAAGAGAAAAAAAGAGAAAAAGAGGAAAAGAGAGGCAAAAAGGGAAAAGAGAGAGAAACAAGAAAAAAGAGAGAGGGGAAAAAGGGGGGGGAAAGTGAAAAGAGCGAGAAAGAGAAAGAAAAAAGAGAGAGGGGAGAAAGAAAAGAGAGAGAGAAAAAGAGAAAAAGAAAGGACCAGAACTGCTACGATTCTTATTTTTAAACTTTCCAGGGACCCCCTGCCGTACCGTCACGGACCCCCAGGGATCTGCGGACCACAGGTTGGGGACCACTGGTGTAGGGAGGTTGGACGCTAAATAGGTTGGGGACTGGTTAGTACTTGGATGGGACAGGACCAGAAGCAATGGGCTTAAACTGCAGCAAGGGAGGTTGAGGTTCGACGTTAGGAAAAACTTCCTACCTGTCCGGGTGGTCAAACACTGGAATAAGTTGCCGAGGGAGGTTGTGGAATCTCCATTTCTGGAGATATTGAAGTATTGGTTGGATAGACATCAACAGGGATGGTCTAGATGGGCCTTGGTCCTTCCGTGAGGGCAGGGGACTGGACTTGATGACCTCTTGAGGTCCCTTCCCGTTCTCCGGTGCCCTAATTCTAGAACCCCATTCCCAGCGGACGGAAAAGTTGGGTTTCCAGCTACGTGCATAGCTGGGATTGCACCCTTGGGCCCCAGCCACCGAAAACGGCCTTTTGGACGATCGATGATAATTTCGGGTCGTTGGCACTCGCTCAGCTCCCAGCGATCGGCGGATTAAGACGTTTGGCCGAGGCAGATGCTTGATTCGCTTGTGCGGGCTTCATTTGTCTCTTTCTCGTGTCGGTGGGGTCGTCGCTTTGACCTTCTCCGGAACGCCCTCGGGGGCTGCGTGCAATTTGATCACACCACCGTATGCCTGGCCGTTATTTACTGAGAAAGGCTGAACGCAAAGCGCCCGACCTGAGGCTGTATTTGGGATTTGTCCTGCTCCGGTGCTTTCCTGCTTTGGAAACAAATTCCTCGGGCGGTCCAGCCAGTAAGAAGTAGCCCCTCGTTAATCACTCTCAAAATTTGCCCGCAGCTTATTCTAATTGATTTAGAGCAGAACTTCAGCTCCCCAGAAAGGGGAGAAAAAAATCAATTGGCGAGGTTTCGCTCCAATTCGTCAATCCCCTTTCCATTTCACTCCAGTTCCTTGGGCAGATTCCTGCCTCCGCGACGCTGAGAGAGGCTATCAAAACAGTGTACCGGAGCGGCACCGGCGTCTAGCGCCATGTCGAACACGAGCAGCTCCAGTGCGGAGCTGGTCCAGGTATTTGTTGGGAATCCCTCCTTTTCTTCTCTCTGGCGTACAGTCATCGAATACCAGACCTCGAGGGTCATCAAGTCCAGTTCCCTGCCCCTACGGTAGGACCAAGGTCCATCTAGACCATTCCTGGTAGATGTCTACAGAAATATAGAATCATAGAATGCTAGAACTGGCAGGGACCTCGAGAGCTTATCACGTCGAGTCTCCTGCCCTCATGGCAGGACCAAGCCCCATCTAGACCATCCCTGGTAGATGTCTACAGAATCATAGAACAGAAAGGGACCTCGAGAGGTCATCTAGTCTAGTCCCCTGCCCCTCACAGAAGGACCAAGCCCCATCTAGACCATCCCTGGTAGATGTCTACAGAATCATAGAACAGAAAGGGACCTCGAGAGGTCATCTAGTCTAGTCCCCTGCCCCTCACAGAAGGATCAAGCCCCATCTAGAGCATCCCTGGTAGATGTCTATAGAGTCATAGACCACTAGAACGGGAAGGGACCTCAAGAGGACATAGGGTCCCGTCTCCTGCCCTCCTAGCAGGACCTAGCACCACCTAGACCATCCGTGGTAGATGTCTTCAGAATCCTAGACTCCTATAACTGGAAAGGACTTTCAGAGGTCATTGAGTCCAGTTCCCTGTCCTCATGGCAGGACCAAGCATCCCTGGTAGATGTCTACAGGATCATAGAACTGGAAGGGACCTTGAGAGGTCATCAAGTCCAGTCCCCTGCCCTCGTGGCAGGACGAAGCACCCTCTAGACCATCCTTGGTAGATGTCTACAGAATCATAGAACTGGAAGGGACCTTGAGAGGTCATCAAGTCCAGTCCCCTGCCCTCGTGGCAGGACGAAGCACCGTCTAGACCATCCTTGGTAGATGTCTACAGAATCATAGAACTGGAAGGGACCTTGAGAGGTCATCAAGTCCAGTCCCCTGCCCTCGTGGCAGGACGAAGCACCGTCTAGACCATCCGTGGTAGATTTCTACAGAATCCTAGAATCCTAGAACTGGAAGAAACCTTGAGAGGTCACCGATGCTGGTCGTCATAGATTCACCCGCACGTTGAATTAGTATCTGTCCTGGTCTACACTTGCATGCGTCCTTTCCCTCCAGTGGATAAAGGACACCCTGCAAATTCGGAAGCTGTTATCAGAAGGTATGAGCAGATATTGTTACAAAATCATGGGTGGCTTTTTGGGGTTTGCCCGGCCATCTAATAACACAAAGGCGGCCAACGGTGGGAAGAGTCCTCAGGAGTCATCAAGTCCAAAGCATGAATCAACCCCAACTCTATCGTCCCATCCAGGGCTTGGTCAAGCCAGGTCTTCAAAACCATTAGGGGTGGCGTTTCCACGGTGTTGTCATGGCTCCCGTTGCTAGGGAGACATTTCCGCGGTAACATCGGTCATGCCGTTGGGCATGGTGGTAGCCCCGTTTTGGCCCAACAGCCCATGTACCCGCCCTTCACACTAAGTCAACCCAGCCAGGGCTTGGTCAAAATGGGTCTTCAAAACCTCTAGGGATGGAGATTCCACCTTCATAGGAAACCACCCTCCTAGGGAAATCGTTTGTCCTAATACCCAACCTACGCCTCCACTACTAACTTGAGACCGTTGCTCCTCGTTCTGCCATCTGCCCCCAGTGAGAACAGCCTCTCTCCATCCTCTTTGGAACCCCCTTGAGGGAGTTGAAGGCTGCTATGAAATCCTCCCTCACTCTTCTCTTCTGTAGACCAAGAGGTTGCTTGTCCGAAACTCGTAAGTGGAGCTCTTCATTCTCCTTGGCCACCTCCATCGCTTGGGTCCCCCCAGCTCTCGTCAAGACCTCAGGACCTTGCAAGGAAGGAAGTGTGGAGAGCAGCTGTGATGTTTCCTTAACACTTATATTATTGTCTGCTCTGTCATCCTAGGGAGGTTGTGGTCAAGGGTGCTTGTGGCCTAGAGAGGTGGTGTCTTAGGGAGGTCGTGTCCGAGGGAGGTTGTGGCCTAGAGGGGTTGTATCCTAAGGAGGTTGAGGACAAGGGAGGTTGTGGCCTAGAGGGGTGGTGCTTGAGAGAGATTGTGGCTGAGGGGATTGTGTCCTAAGAAGGTTGTGGCCTAAGAAGTTTGTGGCTGAAGGAGGCTGAGGCCGAGGGAGGTTGTGGCCTAGGGAGGTTGTAACTGAGGGAGGTTGTGTCCTAGGGAGGTTGTGGCCGAAGGAGATTGTGGCCGAGGGAGGTTGTGGCTGAAGGAGGCTGAGGCCGAGGGAAGTTGTGGCCTAGGGAGGTTGTAACTGAGGGAGGTTGTGTCCTAGGGAGGTTGTGGCTGAGGGAGGTTGTGGCCAACGGAGGTTGTGGCTGAAGGAGGTTGTGGTCAAAGGAGGTTGTGTCCTAGGGAGGTTGTGGCTGAAGGAAGTTGTGGCCGAGGGAGGTTGTGGCTGAAGGAGGTTGTGGCCGACGGAGGTTGTGGCCAACGGAGGTTGTGGCCTAGGGACGTTGTGGCTGACGGAGGTTGTGGCCTAGACAGGTTGTGGCCGAGGGAGGTTGTGGGCTAGGGAGGTTGTGGCCGAGGGAGATTGTGGCCTAGGGAGGTTGTGGGTTAGGGAGGTTGTGGCCGACGGAGGTTGTGGGCTAGGGAGGTTGTGGCCGACGGAGGTTGTGGGCTAGGGAGGTTGTGGCCGAGGGAGGTTGTGGCCGACGGAGGTTGTGGCCTAGGGAGGTTGTGGCCGACGGAGGTTGTGGGCTAGGGAGGTTGTGGCCGACGGAGGGTGTGGGCTAGGGAGGTTGTGGCCGACGGAGGTTGTGGGCTAGGGAGGTTGTGGCCGATGGAGGTTGTGGGCTAGGGAGGTTGTGGCCGACGGAGGTTGTGGGCTAGGGAGGTTGTGGCCGACGGAGGTTGTGGGCTAGGGAGGTTGTGGCCGACGGAGGTTGTGGCCTAGGGAGGTTGTGGCCGAGGGAGGTTGTGGCCGACGGAGGTTGTGGCCTAGGGAGGTTGTGGCCGACGGAGGTTGTGGGCTAGGGAGGTTGTGGCCGAGGGAGGTTGTGGCCGAGGGAGGTTGTGGCCGAGGGAGGTTGTGGCCGACGGAGGTTGTGGCCTAGGGAGGTTGTGGCCGACGGAGGTTGTGGGCTAGGGAGGTTGTGGCCGAGGGAGGTTGTGGGTTAGGGAGGTTGTGGCCGAGGGAGGTTGTGGCCGACGGAGGTTGTGGGCTAGGGAGGTTGTGGCCGACGGAGGTTGTGGCCGACAGAGGTTGTGGGCTAGGGAGGTTGTGGCCGAGGGAGGTTGTGGGTTAGGGAGGTTGTGGCCGAGGGAGGTTGTGGCCTAGGGAGGTTGTGGCCGACGGAGGTTGTGGGCTAGGGAGGTTGTGGCCGACGGAGGTTGTGGGCTAGGGAGGTTGTGGCCGAGGGAGGTTGTGGCCTAGGGAGGTTGTGGCCGAGGGAGGTTGTGGCCGACAGAGGTTGTGGGCTAGGGAGGTTGTGGCCTAGGGAGGTTGTGGGCTAGGGAGGTTGTGGCCGAGGGAGGTTGTGGCCGAGGGAGGTTGTGGCCGACGGAGGTTGTGGGCTAGGGAGGTTGTGGGCTAGGGAGGTTGTGGCCTAGGGAGGTTGTGGCCTAGGGAGGTTGTGGGCTAGGGAGGTTGTGGCCGAGGGAGGTTGTGGCCGAGGGAGGTTGTTGCTGAGGGAGGTTGTGGAGTCTCCATCCCTGGAGATATTGAAGAGCTGGTTGAGTAGACATCTACCAGGGGTGGTCTAGTCGGGGCTTGGTCCTGCGGCGATGGCAGGGGACTGGACTTGATGCCCTCGCGAGGTCCCTTCCTGTGCTAGCATTCTGTGATTCCATGATTGAAAGGACACACACATCTGCGTGTCGAGCCACATGGCTCCGGCAAAGCGGCTTACGTCTGATATTTGTTTTCCATTATGTTTTATATTTCCCCTAAACGAAAGTAAAAATCAGCCAGACGGAAAATTACCACTCGCTGCTTGTGGAGGGAAATGTTACACCGCTCCGATCCTTTCCTGGCGTGTTATCTATCCCCCGGGGCACAATGAAGAGATTTGCACGGGCTGTGGAGACATGTTCTTTAATTAAATACTCATGTCAATAGGCCCATGGAATTATGTCGAGTATTTGCTGGTAACTTATTGCCGCTCGAAGGCGGCCGTAACATATGGGATCCCTTGGGGGAAAGGCAGCAGAGGTCTTTAATAGCGGCGGCGGTGGGACCAGCAATCCTGCCACTTCAAGAACAAGTAGCAATGGGCTTAAATTGCAGCAAGAAAAGTTTAGGTTGGATATTTGGAAAAACTTTCTACCTGGCCAGGTGATGAAACACTGGAATAAATTGCTGAGGGGGGTTGTGGAGTCTCCATCCCCGGAGATACTGAAAAACAGGTTGGGTAGACATCTACCAGGGATGGTCTAGATGGTGCTTGGTCCTGTCGTGAGGGTAGGAGACTGGACTTGATGAGTTCTCAAGGCCCCTTCCATTTCTAGGATTCTGTAGACATCTACCAGGGATGGTCTAGATGGTGCTTGGTCCTGTCGTGAGGGTAGGGGACTTGCCTTGATGAGTTCTCAAGACCCCTTCCATTTCTAGGATTCTGTAGACATCTACCAGGGATGGTCTAGATGGTGCTTGGTCCTGTTGTGAGGGTAGGGGACTTGCCTTGATGAGTTCTCAAGGCCCCTTCCATTTCTAGGATTCTGTAGACATCTACCAGGGATGGTCTATATAGTGCTTGGACCTGCCGTGAGGGCAGGGGACTGGACCTGATGATCTCTTGAGGGCTCTTCCAGTTCTATGATTCTGTAGACATCTACTATGGATGGTGTATATGGTGCTTGGACCTGCTGTGAGGGCAGGGGACTGGACTCGATGACCCTTTGAGGTCTTTTCCAGTTCTGTGATTCTATAGACATCTACCAGGGATGGTCTAGGTGGGGATTGGTCCTTCCGTGACGGTAGGGGACCGGACTCAATGATCTCTTGAGGTCTCTTCCAGTTCTATGAGTCTATAGACATATTCCAGGGATGGTCTAGACGGTGTTTGGTCCTGCCAGGAGGGTAGGGGACTTGCTTTGATGAGTTCTCAAGGCCCCTTCCATTTCTAGGATTCTGTAGACATCTACCAGGGATGGTCTAGACTGTGCTTGGTCCTGCTGGGAGGGTAGGGAACAGGACTTGACGAGTTATCAAGGCTTCTTCCATTTCTACAATTCTATAGACATCTACCAGGGATGGTCTAGGTGGGGATTGGTCCTGCCATAAGGGTAGGGGACTGGACTCGATGACCTCTTGAGGTCTCTTCCCGTTCTGTGATTCTATAGACATCTACCAGGCGTGGTCTAGACGGTGCTTGGTCCTGCTGGGAGGGTAGGGCACTTGCCTTGATGAGTTCTCAAGGCTTCTTCCATATCTACAATTCTATAGACACCTACCAGGGATTGTCTATATGGTGCTTGGTCCTGTCGTGAGGGCAGGGGACTGGACTCGATGACCTCTTCAGGTCTCTTCCCGTTCTGTGATTCTTTAGACATCTACCAGGGATTGTCTATATTGTGCTCAGTCCTGCCGTGAAGGCATTAGACAGGACTTGATGACCTCTTGAGGTCCCTTCCAGTTCTGTGATTCTATAGATACCTACCAGGGATGGGCTATATTGTGCTTGGTCCTGCCGTGAAGGCATTGGACAGGACTTGATGACCTCTCGAGGGCCCTTCCAGTTCTCAGATTCTATAGTCATCTACCAGGGATGGTCTAGATGTGGTTTGGTCCTGCCATGAGGGTAGGGGACTGGACTCGATGACCTCGTGAGGACCCTTTCAGTTCTAGGATTCTGAAGTTTCCTTGAAGTAGAGAACAGTGAACTTGCGGATGCCTGAGTGGGGTGGGACGGAGCAGGGACAGGTGATGGATTCATGAACATTGGGGCCATCTCAAAGATTGATCGCGAGATTAGACTGGCGCTGGTGCCAGGAGCAGGTTGGTGTCTGAAGGCCTTGAGCCAGGGTCTTCACGAGGAGAGTCCTCAAGGGGAAACAACCATGGGGCCAAAGTAGGGAAGGGGGCAAGGAAGAGACACCAGCAGGTCTTGAGAACTTGGCCCAGAAAGAGGACTGAAATGGGAAGGAGAAGAATCTATTTATTGGCCTCTTGCTACTTTGGAAGGTTCCCAGTTGGGTTGGCCATGTGGCTAGAGAGCTAAGCATCTCCCGCACTAACTGGTGTGTGGAGAGTCCAACCACATGGAAGGAAACTGAGTCAGAGAGTGCCAATAATGGGAGGCGTGGCCTGCTAGGGGGCTCCCCAGGGCAGCTGAGCCCTCGGTCATCAAAACGGCTCTCGGTATAGAAGACTCCTTTACAGTTGGCTAGGTTTCCCCAGTTGAATCCATGGAGTCCGGTCGCAGAGTAGGGCATGTATTCAGGTCACGTTTGGGAAGGTTGTCAAGGCAGCAAGTGCCCTAGTTTTCTGCCGGGAAAGCTCTCCAGAGATGCGCATCTTGAAACGGAGAGGCTGCAAGAAAGCCGGTTACGTAACAGCCGGCTTCGTTGATTTGCTTGGACTTGACTTCGCAGCGTGTTTGAGAACGGGCCGGGGGAAGTCGATCCCACTTTTTCAAACAATCAGACGCAACGTGCTCACGATGGTGCGTTTCCAACGGCCGCCTCACCTGTTCAAAGTTACCGCTCCGGGGATCTCAGCCCTGAGGGGTAGGAAGGAACCGTCCAGGCAAGATTCCCTCACGTCGTGGGAAATGACGTGTCAAATCACAGAGGGTATGTCTACATAAAAAAAAAAAAAAAAAAGGACGCTGTCCATTTTGAATTGACGTCCCTATGAGCTTTGGGTGGGAGCCGAGGGCGGGAAAGGGGCATTTGGGGGGAGCGCAGGAGAGGCTTCGTGAGCTGCATTTTGGGGGGAGAAGAGCCGCATGCGTCTCGTGAGCCGTGGGTTGGCCACCCCATTCCGGAAAGAGAGCATCGACCCAGCAAAAACGCAACGAGAACGCCATCCGCGTTTTCAAACGATAGCGTCCACGTTGACGGGACGCTCTCTCGCATTTCCGGTGCGATTAGTCTGGACGGAACGGCCCCCGGGGCACCCGGGGTGTTTCCTGGAGGCCTCGTCAAACGAACTCCCTCGTCCTCGTCGTTTCCCGAAAAAGATTTTTCCCAAAAAGGCTTCTTCCTCATTGAATGAGGTCGACCGCTATCGGGAAAACCCTTCCATGCCTTTGACTTTCCGTCAAAAGAACGCAATTGCAGCGTGGACGCAAGGGATGTTTTTCCGGGAAAACGGCAGTTTTCACGGGAAAACGCGGAGGGGTAGATTCACCAGAAGAGGAAAAAGACCCGGTACGTGTCCCCCTCACAAGGGCACCGGAGTGGGGGAGAGGAAGAAGTTCCAAAAATCAGGACAGCTCTTCTCACCCTAAACACACCCCCGGTCGTCCTTCCTGTTGGACATACGAACGGCCATACCGGGTCAGACCAAAGGTCCATCCAACCTAGTATGCTGTCTGCCAACATTGGCCAGTACCAAATACCCCAGAGGGAGTGAACCGAACAGGTAACGATCAAGCGATCTCTCTCTCCTGCCATCCATCTAATTAACAGAGGCTAGGGACGCCAGTCCTTACCCATCCTGGCTAATGCCATGAATAGACTTAACCTCCAATGGATTTAGCTAGGTCTCGTTTCAACCCTGTTCTAGTCCTCGCCTTCCCAACCTCCTGCGGCGAGGAGTTCCACAGGTTGTGAAGAAGAACTGTGTATTTGTTTGAAACCTGCTGCCCCTTCATTTCATTTGGCGGCTGCTAGTTCTTATATTGCGGGAATAAATCCGTCCCTGTTCCTGATTCGCTTTCTCCACCCCACTCGTGATTTTATCGACCTCTCTCTCCTATGCCTGCTTAGTCTCGGGATTTTATAGCCCTCGAGTCTCTCCCTCTCTTTTCCAAGCTGAAAAGTTGGCGTTTCCCGTTCCAAACCCCACGTCATGTTAGTGGCTCGGCCCTCAATCGGCTTCGAAGGCCATCGGCGAGCGGCGACGAGACACGAACGCCGCCGAGGAGAACCGAGGCGTGTCCCGGAGCTGAGGAGAGCCGGGGCGTTCGGCGTGGGAGAGATCCGTCCGATCAAAGCAGACAGCCGCTGGAACCTGACCTTTCTCCAGCGTGCCGATCAATACGCTTCAGAACAGCTGAGCTGGCGGAAAGCAACGAGCGCGGAAATTGACCGGGGTTAATGAGACGGGTGTCCTTTCGCGGGGGGGGGGGGAACTCCGGTTTGTTTGGAGAGGGCTGACGAGATTGTGCACGGCCGTTCGTGTCAGGGAATTGAGTGGATTTGAAGAGGTTTAACCTTTGCTGGTCTTCACCCAACGGGGACGTTCCCTCTCCAACTCACAGGAGGAGGTGACTATTTCTACCGCCAATCCCAAGTATTGTTCCAGGCTGGGGACCAACCGGGATACATCTACACCGGCATGAATTTCCGGAAATGCTTTGAACGGAAAAGTTTTCCGTTCCAAGCATTTTCGGAAAAGCGCGTCTAGATTGGCAGGACGCTTTTCCGCAAAAGCACTTTTCCACGAGGAGTAACGGTAGTTCGAACTAGGAAGCCTAGTCCGAACTACCTAGTTCGAGCCCCGTGTAGCCGCGCGGCACGGGGTTCGAACCAGCGGGGTTTTAAAAATGGCGGCTCCCCGCTTATGCAAATGAAGCCCGGGAAATGCAAATCCCGGGCTTCATTTGCAAGTGCGGTATGCCTACATTACCCCGCTAGTTCGAACTAGGGGGGTAGTGTAGACATACCCTTTTTCCCATCTGACCTGCTTTGAAAATGTGGTCTTGCATGACACCTCACCCTGCCACACACAATACAAATGTCAGAAGAAAAGTCAATTTGCAAAGGAAAACTTGAACAGTTTGTCTCCAAACACGTTAAAAACCAGACTCTGTTGGAACTCCCCTTTTCCAAATGCTTCTGTTCAAATTATTTAGAGCGAGTGACTCTAAAAACCAGCACGTGATTATCGCAGCAAATGACAAAGCGTAGGAAGTCAGGCTGATGCGGGCAGCTGGGGACAGGGTGGAACACCTCAGGATTAACACCGGGAGCACACAAAGCCCTTAATTTACCCCTGAAGACCATATGCTGATTGCAATCCCTCTGGTTTTTACACCAGGAGGAGTCAAAGGAGGTGAGGGGAGTTGTGAATAGCAGTAGAACCCGCCTCAGACATAGCCACAC
Organism: Pelodiscus sinensis; assembly: GCF_049634645.1. Classification (NCBI taxonomy): domain Eukaryota; kingdom Metazoa; phylum Chordata; order Testudines; family Trionychidae; genus Pelodiscus; species Pelodiscus sinensis. The sequence continues at coordinate 4,557,684 of NC_134725.1, read as the reverse complement.
TCCGGAAAGGTACAGGCCGTTATTTCGGTAAATTGAGATGGAAAAGTAGGCTTCAGTCTGCTTTCTGGTACAGCTAGGGGAGTGGTTCCCAAACTTTTTGAGCATACGGACCCCTTTTTGATCTTTTAAAATGTCACAGACCTTCTCCCTGTGGGAGAAAAAAAAGAAAAAAGAGAGAGGGAAAAAGGAAAATGAGAAGAAAGAAGAAAGAAAAGAGCGAGAGAGAGAATAAAAGAAAAAAGAGAAAAGAGAGAAAAAGAGATAGAAAAAAGAGAGAAAAAAAAGAAGAGAAAGAGAGGGGAAACAAGAAAAAAGAAAGAGAGAAAAAAGAAAAATGAGAAACGGGAAAAGAGAAAAGAGGGAAGGAAACAAGAAAAATAAGAGAGAGAAAAGAGAGAAGGAAAAAAGAGAAAAGAGAGAGGGAAAAAGATAAATGAGAGAGGGAAAAGGAAAAAAGAGAGAAGAAAAGAAAAAAGAATGAGAAAAAAGAGAGAAAAAGAAATGAGAGAGGGAAAAAGAAAAGAGAGGAAAAAAGAAAACAGAGAGGAAAAAAGAGAGAGGAAAAAGAGGGAAAAAAGAAAAAAGAGAAAAAAGAGAGAGGGAAAAAGAAAAAAGAGAAAAGAAAGAGGGAAACATGAAAAACAAGAGAGCAAAAAAGAGAGGGAAATAAAGAGAGGAAAAAAGAGAGAGAAAAAGAAAAATGAGAGAGGGGAAAAGAGAAAAGAGAGAAGGAAACAAGAAAAATAGGAGAGAGAAAAAAGAGAAAAAGAGAGAGGGAAAAAAGAGAAAAGAGAGAAAGAAAAAGAAAAATGAGAAGAAAGAGAAAAGAAAAGAGCGAGAGAGAGAATAAAAGAAAAAAGAGAAAACAGAGAAAAAGAGAGAAAAAAGAAGAGAAAGAGAGGGGAAACAAGAAAAAAGAAAGAGAGAAAAAAGAAAAATGAGCGAGGGAAAAGGAAAAAAGAGAGAAGAAAAGAAAAAAGAATGAGAAAAAAAAGAGAAAAAGAAATGAGAGAGGGAAAAAGAAAAGAGAGGAAAAAAGAAAAAAGAGAGGAAAACAAGAGAGAGAAAAAGAGAGGAAAAAAGAGAGAGAAAAAAGAGGAAAAAAAGAAAAAAGAGAAAAAAGAGAAAGGAAAAAAGAAAAAAGCGAAAAGAAAGAGGAAAACATGAAAAACAAGAGAGCAAAAAAGAGAGGGAAATAAAGAGAGGAAAAAAGAGAGAGAAAAAGAAAAATGAGAGAGGGGAAAAGAGAAAAGAGGGAAGGAAACAAGAAAAACAAGAGAGAGAAAAAGAGAGAGGGGAAAAAAGAGAAAAGAGAGAAGGAAACAAAAAACAAGAGAGCGAAAAAGAGAGGGAAATAAGGAGAGGAAATAAAAGAGAAAAAGAAAAATGAGAGAGGGGAAAAGAGAAAAGAGGGAAGGAAACAAGAAAAATAAGAGAGAAAAAAGAGAAAAAGAGAGAAAAATGAGAGAGGAAAAAGAAAAATGAGAAGAAAGAAAAAAGAAAAGAGCGAGAGAGAGAATAAAAGAAAAAAGAGAAAAGAGAGAAAAAGAGAGAGAAAAAAGAGAGAAAAAAGAAGAGAAAGAGAGAAAAAAGAAAAATGAGAGAGGGAAAAGGAAAAAAGAGAAGAAAAGAAAAAAGAATGAGAAAAAAAGAGAGAAAAAGAAATGAGAGAGGGAAAAAGAAAAGAGAGAAAAAAGAAAAAAGAGAGGAAAACAAGAGAGAGAAAAAGAGAGGAAAAAAGAGGGGAAAAAAAGAGAAAAAAGAGAAAAGAAAGAGGGAATCATGAAAAACAAGAGAGCAAAAAAGAGAGGGAAATAAAGAGAGGAAAAAAGAGAGAGAAAAAGAAAAATGAGAGAGGGGAAAAGAGAAAAGAGAGAAGGAAACAAGAAAAACAAGAGAAAGAAAAGAGAGAGAAAAAGAGAGAGGGGAAAAAAAGAAAGGATCTTAAAATTTTCCCCCGCCCCCTTGCAGGACCGTCTGCAGACCAGGTTGAGAAGCACCCAGCTATGGGAATTCAGATTAACCGTTGTGAAGCCAAAGGAGTGACTCCGGATTTGGACCTGGATGTGACGGACCGCTTCTTGTGAGGGACCGCTCTTAGGCCTGGCTGCTCGGCCGGTCCAACACATCTCCGGGCCCCCGTGTAATTGTCTCGGTTTCGCTCAATCCCGTAAATCTCGTCCAATCCCTTCTTAATCTCCAGTTGTTCCAGTCAGAAGAGAGACGCGCCTTTTCGGCATTCGCAAAACATATTGACGGTTCCTGAAACCGCCTTGGCAGTTAATCCATTCCCGTAATGTGCCGGCATACAGATTTCAGACAGAGCGGTTGCTCGGTGGGCCAGCCAACCCACAGCTCATCGCTTGCCGCAGAATGTTAGCGCTACCGTCTCGTTTTTTTCAGCTCCGTTTTTAGCCCGAGAACGAGGCCGAGTTGCCGGTCTGTCGCCGCGAGGGGGAGGAAAAGACTCCGGAGCGTAAGGATGTTGGTTTCACCTCGGTCTCTATTGGTGTTTATCTTCCCTCCGGCCCTGTGTGGCAGCTCACGGCGAGTCGCATTGACAGCGGAGAACTGAGGCCCGGAGACACCGTCGTGACGTCCCCGTTCCCCCACAACGCTCAGAACCTGAGAAGGTGCCGGAGAGGGAGACGGTGAAGGTCTCATCGGAAGAGCGGAGTGTTGGCTCACTTATCACTTGACGCACATGAAGAAAGGGATGGGGTGTAAGTTAAGGCCTTTTCCTGCAGCCAGATTGGGAGGCCAGTAGCCAGACGGAAGGTCGGCAGCCATATTGGGAGGCCGAAGAACTTCACCCGTAGCCAAATTGGAAGTCCAGCAGCCATATTGGGAGGCCTGAGGCCTTCACCTGCAGCCAGATTGGGAGGCCAGTAGCCATATTGGGAGGCCTGAGGCCTTCACCTGCAGCCAGATTGGGAGGCCAGTAGCCATATTGGGAGGCCTGAGGCCTTCACCTGCAGCCAGATTGGGAGGCCAGTAGCCATATTGGAAGGCTGGCAGCCATATTGGGAGGCCTGAGGCCTTCACCTGCAGCCAGATTGGGAGGCCAGTAGCCATATTGGGAGGTCTGAGGCCTTCACCTGCAGCCAGATTGGAAGGCCAGTAGCCGTATTGGAAGGCCGACAGCCATATTGGGAGGTCTGAGGCCTTCACCTGCAGCCAGATTGGGAGGCCAGTAGCCATATTGGAAGGCCGGCAGCCATATTGGGAGGCCTGAGGCCTTCACCTGCAGCCAGATTGGGAGGCCAGTAGCCATATTGGGAGGCCTGAGGCCTTCACCTGCAGCCAGATTGGAAGGCCAGTAGCCATATTGGAAGGCCGGCAGCCATATTGGGAGGCCTGAGGCCTTCACCTGCAGCCAGATTGGGAGGCCAGTAGCCATATTGGAAGGCCGGCAGCCATATTGGGAGGCCTGAGGCCTTCACCTGCAGCCAGATTGGGAGGCCAGTAGCCATATTGGGAGGTCTGAGGCCTTCACCTGCAGCCAGATTGGGAGGCCAGTAGCCATATTGGAAGGCCGGCAGCCATATTGGGAGGCCTGAGGCCTTCACCTGCAGCCAGATTGGGAGGCCAGTAGCCATATTGGGAGGCCTGAGGCCTTCACCTGCAGCCAGATTGGAAGGCCAGTAGCCATATTGGAAGGCCGGCAGCCATATTGGGAGGCCTGAGGCCTTCACCTGCAGCCAGATTGGGAGGCCAGTAGCCATATTGGAAGGCCGACAGCCATATTGGGAGGTCTGAGGCCTTCACCTGCAGCCAGATTGGAAGGCCAGTAGCCATATTGGAAGGCCGACAGCCATATTGGGAGGTCTGAGGCCTTCACCTGCAGCCAGATTGGGAGGCCAGTAGCCAGACGCAAGGCCGGCAGCCATATTGGGAGGCCGAAGAACTTCACCAGTAGCCAAATTGGAAGTCCAGCAGCCATATTGGGAGGCCTGAGGCCTTCATCTGTAGCCATATTGGGAGGCCTGAGGCCTTCACCTGTAGCCAGATTGGAAGACTGGTAGCCATATGGAAGGCCAGTAGCCATATTGGGAGGCCTAAAACCTTCACCTGTAGCCAAATTGGAAGTCCAGCAGCCATATTGGGAGGCCTGAGGCCTTCACCTGTAGCCAGATTGGAAGACTGGTAGCCATATGGAAGGCCAGTAGCCATACTGGGAGGCCTAAAACCTTCACCTGCAGCCAAATTGGAAGACTGGTAGCCAAATGGAAGGCCGGCAGCCATACTGGGAGACCTGAGGCCTTCACCTGAAGCCAGAATGGAAGGCCAGTACCCATATGGAAGGCCGGCAGCCATATTGGGAGGCCTGAGGCCTTCACCTGCAGCCATATTGGAAGGCCGGTAGCCATACTGGGAGGCCGGCAGCTATATTGGGAGACCTGAGGCCTTCACCTGCAGCCATATTGGGAGGCTCGTAGCCATACAGGGAGGCTGAAGGCCTTCACCTGTAGCCAGATTGGAAAGCCGACAGCCATATTGGTAGGTCTGAGGCCTTCACTTGCAGCCAGATTGGAAGGCCGGTACCCATATGGAAGGCCGGGTAGCCATATTGGGAGGCCTGAGGCCTTCACCTGCAGCCAGATTGGAAGGCTGATACCCATATGGAAGGCCGGCAGCCATATTGGGAGGCCTGAGGCCTTCACCTGTAGCCATATTGGAAGGCCGGTAGCCATATTGGAAGCCCAGCAGTCATATTGGGAGGCCTGAGGCCTTCACCTGCAGCCATATTGGAAGGCCGGTAGCCATACTGGGAGGCCGGCAGCTATATTGGGAGACCTGAGGCCTTCACCTGCAGCCATATTGGGAAGCCCGTAGCCATATTGAGAGGCTGAAGGCCTTCACCTGTAGCCAGGTTGGAAGGCTGGTAGCTATATTGGGAGGCCTGAGACCTTCACCTGTAGCCAGATTGGAAGGCCGACAGCCATATTGGTAGGACTGAGGCCTTCACCTCCAGCCAGATTGGAAGGCCGGCAGCCATATTGGAAGGCCGACAGCCATATTGGTAGGTCTGAGGCCTTCACCTGCAGCCAGATTGGAAGGCCGGCAGCCATATTGGAAGGCCGGCAGCCATAGTGGGGCCTTCGCCTGCAGCCAGATAAAACAAGCAGCCGCCACTAGCGGAAAAGCAGGAAGCCACACCCTCACAGTCCATCTAAGTGACTTTAAACCAGTGTGACACGAGGCCCTGAAGGAGCCTGCCTTAATGGCACCCAGAAACAGCGCTCAAGATGGTGGAAGAAGCCCTCGTTGGACAGTGCTCTGTCTGACAAGGAACTGCTGGCGTTGTGAAATCCTCAGTTCTGCCATTTTCGAAGGTCTCGAAGGTCGTTAATGGCAAGCGGAGCAGGCGGAGGGCCGAGAACGAAGCCGCCCGGGAGAAACACGCTCCCGGACGAGACCCGCATCCAACTGCGTTTTGAGACTCATCCGTTAATCCATTAACCGCGAACCGTGTTCGTTTTTCCGGGTTTGATTCCGAAGGTCATACGGCACCGAGCCGGATGCCAAACAGAAACGGGACGTCAACGCCAAATTTGTAATCTCATCCAAAAGAGACAGTCAGCTCGCATGCTAGGGTCTATCTTCCATAAATCCATGATGATTGGCATTAATTGTATTACCCTTCTTGAATACTTTATTAATCGAGTCCCATATCGGCTACTTCATTATTTTGCCTCGGATCAATGTCAGATTGACAGGCCTATAATTATCCGGGTCAGCCAGTGTGCCCTTTCCCAATATTGACTCAACATAAGCTTTCTTTCATTGTTCTGGGACATCCCTTTTGTTCCGTGACTTATTGAATGTGTTTGAAATGCCACCATCTCTAAACAGCAAAATAAAAGAGGCAGGCCGAGAAAAAAAAATGGAAATAAGATAAGAAGCCATGGGCTTAAATTGCAGCAAGGGAGGTTGAGGTTGGACATTCGGAAAAACTTCCTACTTGTCTAGGTGGCGAAACCCTGGGATAAATTGCCGAGGGGGGTGGTGGAATCTCCAGCGCTGGAGATATTGAAGAGCAGGTTGGGTAGACATCTACTGGGATGTTCTAGATGAGGGCTACTCACCATGCAGCTGTTTGTGGCTCATGATGCAGTTTGGGTTTACACTAGGCATGGTTTAGACAGTACTGGGTCCTGCTATGAGGACGGGGATGGGACTCGATGACCTCGCTAGGTCCCTTCCTGTTCTAGGATTCTGTAGACATCTACCAGGGATGGTCTAGATGGGCCTTGGTCCTTCCATGAGGGCAGGGGACTGGACTTGATGACCTCTCCAGATCTGTTCCAGTTCTAGTGTCCTATGATTCTTTGCTACACAGGACTCAACACGCAGCCCGCGGGTGGAAGCCAAAACAAAAAAGTAGTCAATATAATGGTCTTCCGTTGATATGCGTTTTAGTCGTTCAATTCCCGGACTTTCATTGCTCATTAAAAGTGCTGTCTTATGGGTGGAAATTGGGTAAATATTACATTTGATTAATATCAGCAGAACCGACTTAAATGGGGCCTATGTGTTGTGTAGTCTTAAATGTTGTATTCATGCCCGCCAGCGTGAAAGAAGTTATTTGCATATATTTGCAAATATTTGCATGTAGATGCAACCACAATCAAGCTGTGGCCTTCACCATGTGCAGTGAGGATTGTTGGGGCCCTCAGAGCTTCCAAAGTTGAGCAACCCTTGTGTAGACGGTGCTTGGTCGTGCCAGAATGGTAGGGGATTGGACTTGATGACCTCTTGTGGTCCCTTCCAGTTCTAGTGTTCTATGATTCTATAGACATCGATCAGGGATGGTCTAGATGGAGCTTGGTCCTGCTGGGAGAGCAGGGGACTGGACTTGATGACCTCTTGAGGTCCCTTTGACATCTAGGATTCTAGGATTCTGTAGACATCTACCAGGGATGGTCTACACGGTGCTTGGTCCTGCCATGAGAACAGGGGATGGGAATTGATGACCTCTTGAGGTCTCTTCCAGTTCTAGGATTCTGTAGACATCTACCAGGGATGGTCTAGATAGGGCTTGGTCCTTCCGTGAGGGTAGGGGACTAGACTCGATGACCTCTCGAGGTCCCTTCCACTTGTAGGATTCTAGGATTCTGTAGACATCTACCAGGGATGGTTACACGGTGCTTGGTCCTGCCGTGAGAACAGGGGATGGGACTTGATGACCTCTTGAGGTCTCTTCCAGTTCTAGGATTCTATAGACATCTACCAGGGATGGTCTAGATGGGGCTTGGTCCTGCCGTGAGGACAGGAGACTGGACTTGATGACCTCTGATGGTCCCTTCTAGTTTTAGTATGTTATGATTCGAAGGCTACATCTTGACTGCATTGCTTTTTCAGGATACCAGAAGTATCCTGAAAAAGCAATATCACGTCCACGGAATGTTTCCGTTTTTTCTTAAAGTACAGACACGCTCTTTTACCCGCCCTATTAACCTCTTTCTACAAGGAATAAGGGATGGCTCAAAAGAGCCCTTTCTCTTGAAATTTGGCACTGGGTAGTTGTGCCAAATTTCAGAAAAACCTCTTTGGGAAGTCAATCGGAAAAAGGTACACAATTTGCATGCTGTGACTTGTGTATCGTTTTCCGATTTCACGTAGCAGTCGAGATGTAGCCTCGGTCTTTGGGGAGCATAAACTCTGGCAAGTCCCGTAAAAGCGTAATGAGCTAGGCCGAAAAAACTTGAAGCACAAGTAGCAAACGGCCCATTCTCAGCCAAGCAGAAGCCTGCCACATAGCCAGTGAGACCACTGGCCAATCAAGGCATCTCAGAGTGAGGTGATCCAATGGTGCTGAAGGATTTGGTGACATTTAACGCCAATAAAGTTGCCAGAATCCGACGGTATTCACCCAAGAGTTCGGAAAGAACTCAGATTTGACATTGCAGAACGGACTGTGGTATGTGGCCGATATACGTTGGGGATGAGTCAACAAGGCACCTGGAAGGGGGAAATCGAGCACAATTCTTCTTGGGCCAAAACGCGGGAGGACAAAACTGAACATAAGAACATAAGAACGGCCGTACTGGGTCAGACCAAAGGTCCATCTAGCCCAGTAGCCTGTCTGCCGACAGTGGCCAGCACCAGGTGCCCCAGAGAAGGTGGACCGAAGACAATGATCAAGCGATTTGTCTCCTGCCATCTCTCTCCGGACTCTGACAAACAGAGGCCAAGGACACCATTGTATCCCCTGGCTAATAGCCTTTTATGGACCTAACCTCCAGGAAATGATCTAGCTTCTCTTTAAACTCTGTTATAGTCCACAGCCTCCTCTGGCGAGGAGTTCCACAGGTTGACTACACTCTGCGTGAAGAAGAACTTTCTTTTATTCATTTGAAACCCGCTCCCTATTCATTTCATTTGGTGTCCTCTAGTTCTTCTATTTAGGGAACTAATAAATAACTTTTCTTTATCGGCCGTCTCCACACCACCCATGATTTTATAGACCTCGATCCTATCCCCCCTCAGTCTCCTCTTTTCGAAACTGAAAAGTCCCCGTCGCTTTCACCTCTCCTCATGAACTGGATGTAGCATAAGTGGGCTTTCACCAAGCCTTTAAGAAGGCCTGTGACGGACTGGGCCGGGCGACTTGCTCAAAACCAGGGCTCCTTACTGCCGCAAACTGGAGACCTGTCCCAAATAGGCCACACACCAGTCACACCGAGCGTTTCTGCTGCCAATCCGACCACCAGGAAGCCTCACGAGCAAAATCCCCCGGACATCCCAGCTCTTCCTGTGCCCGGACAGCCCAAGGCCTAACACACAGGTGAGGGGTTATAGAATCCAACCTCATCTACTCCGAAAGGATCTTTCCGTCCCAAAGAACCAGCCACGGGTCCCGATCAATTTACGCTTTGGGTCTTACCCGCAAGATCACGCTGGGCCAATCCTTTAGCATCTAAATCGAACGGTTTATTAAAAAAAGAAAGAAAAGGTGGAAAGCAAGGTTGTGAAGGAGACTACATGACATGCATCGATCACGCAGGTCCCCATGCAGCCTCGCAGCAGAGATGGTACAACCTGCTTGCTTAAAAGTCTCTGGTGTACATCCCGGGTGTGTCTAGACTCCAGAGTTTTGTCGAGAAAAGTGGACGTTTGGGGTGTGTCTAAACTACATGGCTCCATCGATGGAGCCATGTAGATGAGGCTGATCGGTAAAGGGAAATGAAGCCGCGATTTAAATAATCGCGGCTTCATTAAAATTTAAATGGCTGCCGCGCTGAGCCGACAAACAGCTGATCAGCTGTTTGTCGGCTCAGCGGGCTAGTCTAGACGCTCCCGCGCCAACCTGAAAGCCCTTTATCGACCTCCCCGTTATGCCTCGTAGGATGAGGTTTACCGGGAAGGTCGATAAAGGGCTTTCATGTCGACAGGGGAGTGTCCAGACTAGCGCGCCGAGCTGACAAACCGCTGATCAGCTGTTTGTCGACTCAGCGCGGCAGCCATTTAAATTTAAACGAAGCCGCGAATATTTACATCGCGGCTTCATTTCCCTTTGCCGAACAAACAAATCTACATGGCTCCATCGACGGAGCCATGTACTTTAGACATACCCTTGTTGACCAAACTATACCTGCGTTGACACTACCTCTGAGTTCTGTCGGCATAACGTCGACAGAACGCGGCAGTTTTGTTGACGGCGGTAAACCTCATTCGACGAGGAATAACGCCGTTTGTTGACAGTTCTGTCGATAGAAGGCATTATTCCATCTACACTGTCCTTTGCGTCCACACTGTCATGTCGACACAGCGACTTGCTTTGTCGACAGACCCGGATGTCGTCTAGATGCTCGTAAAGTCTCTTTGGAGTAAGATACATGTAGTGAGGTCGGGGGAAGGAAGGCATCGTTTTCACACAGAGTTGTTTAACCAAACCACCAAAACAAACAAAAAGGCCCTGATGATAACTAAATACACATTTTCCCTTTATTTACTCACAATCTCTTCCTCGTTCCATGGAGGCCTGGTAGTCCTGCCTGGGTTTCAATCATTCTGGGTATGTCTAGACGACAGGCTTGTGTCAACAGAAGTTTTGTCGACACATAGGGTACGTCTAGACTACAGGCTTTTGTCGACAGAAGTTTTGTCGACAGATACTGTCGACAAAGCTTCCGTCGACAAAGAGCGTCTAGACTACATTCAGTTCTGTCGACAAAGCAAGCCGCTTTGTCCACAAAACCCAGTAGTCTAGACACAACCCTACATGCAATAACACCTTCTGTCGACAGAACTCTGTCGACCGAAGGCGTTATGCCTCGTAAAATGAGGTTTACCAGCGTCGATAAAACTGCTGAGTTCTGTCGACGTTATGTCGACAGAACTCAGCGGTAGTGTGGATACAGGTATAGTTTTGTCGACAAAAGTGGACTTTTGTCGACAAAACTCTGTAGTCTAGACACACCCATACTGTTGACAAAGCTTCTGTCGACAAAGAGCGTCTAGACTACATCCAGTTCTGTCGACAAAGCAAGCCGCTTTGTCGACATAACAGTGTGGACGCAAAGGACAGTGGAGATGCAATAATGCCTTCTATCGACAGAACCCTGTCGATAAAAGGCGTTATTCCTCGTAGAATGACTGCTGAGTTTTGTCGACGTTATGTCGAAATAACTCAAAGGCAGTGTGGACGCAGGTATAGTTTTGTCAACAAAAGTCCACTTTTGTTGACAAAACGCTGTAGTCTAGACACACCCATACTGTTGACAAAGCTTCTGTCGACAAAGAGCGTCTAGACTACAGCCAGTTCTGTCGACAAAGCAAGCCGCTTTGTTAACATGTAGGGTATGTCTAGACTACAGGGTTTTGTCGACGGAAGATTTGTCGACAGATACTGTCGACAAAACGTCTGTCGACATAGAGCGTCTAGACTACATTCAGTCCTGTCGACAAAGCAAACTGCTTTGTCGACAAAACCCTGTAGTCTAGACGCAACCCTACAGGCAATAACACCTTCTGTCGACAGAACTCTGTCGCCAAAAGGCGTTATTTCTCGTCGAATGAGGTTTACAGCCGTCGACAAAAACCGCTGAGTTCTGTTGACGTTATGTCAACAGAGCTCAGCGGCAGAGTCGACGCAGGTATAGTTTTGTCGCCAAAAGTCCACTTTTGGCGACAAAACCCTGTAGTCTAGACACACCCTATCTGTCAACAAAACTTCTGTCTAGACGCAAGCCTGTAGTCTAGACGCACTTCCCAACTCTGTTGCTTGCAAGGCTGCATCTGGGATCAGGAGCAGAATTGAAGACGAGATGGAGTCCGTCTCATGGCATTTTATATCCACCCCTGGTGTCTTCTAAACTGGAGTAGGTCACGTAGCCAAGGGACCTATCCCTGTGTGCCATGTCACCAGCCATGATATTGGCTGGTTTGCTGGTCCCAGACATTCCTCAGGTGTGTATTGGCTTCTCTGACAGTCTTGTCCCTGCTAATTAGCAAAGTCACTGACTGACCATTCCTCGGACAGAGACTCTTCCAGCATCAATACAGAGTCCATAGTCATAACTCCACATACAGATATCACACAAATACGTGAATAACATACATCAAATCAGTAGGACATGTGCTTTCGTTTGACACCTCACATGGCCCCCTTTGTACTGACTTTGGGGCAACCACCCGCCCCCCCTTTGGGCACAGCAGTGACCTGTCTGATCCCGGTAAAATCCAGTAACGTGACAGGCCCCTCTCTGGCAAATGAAGTGATCGTGGGATTAAAGGGAAGGTCCTTCATGAATCAGGAAAGAGTTAAATGATAGGAAACAAATATGAGGCTCCACACAACCCTGCCTGACCCAGGACAGCCCTAACAAAGGCACAACGCTGGAGATGAGTCAACAGGGTGCCCTTGTAGCCAAAAAGGCTAATTTGGGTGAATGAGGAGGAGCATTGCCGGCAGATCTAGACAAGTGATTATTCCTCTTTATTCAGCACTGGGGAAGCCACCTCTGGAGGATTGTGTCCAATTCTTGGCCCCATTACAGATGTGGACGCATTGGAGAAAGTCCAGCGGAGGGCGACCAAAATGATTCGGGGGCTGGAGCACATGACCTATGAGGAGAGACTGAGGGAGTTGGGTTTGTTCAGTCTGCAGAAGCGAAGAGCGAGGGGGGATTTGAGAGCAGCCTTCAACTTCCTGAAGGGAGGTTCCAAAGAGGATGGAGAGAGGCTGGTCTCAGTAGTGACAGGTGGCAGAACGAGGAGCAACGGTCTCACGTTGCAGTGGGGGACGTCTAGGTTGGAGCTTAGGAAAAACGATTTCCATAGGACGGTGAGGAAGCACTAGGACGGGCTCCTAAGGAGGTGGTGATATCTCCATCCCGAGAGGTTTTGAAGTCCCAGGTTGGCTGGGTTGACTGAGTTGGGGTTGGTCCTGTTTTGGGTAGGCGGTTGGACTTGAGGACCTTCTGAGGTCTCTTCTAGCTCTAGGATTCTGGGATTCTTTGATCACCCCGAACTGCACGACTAGGCCCAAAAAATGTTCGGTGACAGTCAATGGGGAGAAATGTAAAGCAAGGCCCGTTGGAAACCGTAATCCCAACTCTCTACAGAATCTCCAAACTATATCATTATTGTTGGCGCCGTCGATCGTGTCAGAAAGTCTCCCGTTGGCTGTTTTCGTTGCGTGGGAGTCGGGGGCAGATGTGACGGGTTTTTCGTTTGGGGTGTCACGCGGTTCTCCGTAGAAGCAGTTGGGGGGAGAAAGCAACGGAGGTCACAGGAGAGTTTCCTCTTCGCTTTGGTCTCGAGTCGGGAATCAGTTCTGAGGCAAAGTTGATCTTCAAGACGCTCACGTGAGAGGGCTTCCCTCCCTTCTGAGATCCACTCTGTTCCAGTAGTGGAGGATGCGTGTTGTGTAGAAACGGCCATGTTGGGTCAGACCAAAGGTCCATCTAGCCCAGGGTCCAACGCTAGATGCCTCAGAGGGAGTGAACAGGTATTAATCTTAGGATATCCTCTGTCCCTGATTTCTCCTCCACTAGGAAGCTGCCGTACCCCATACATCTGCTATCATCTAGGATTTTGTTTCTTAAACTGTGTTCCGTAGCACACTGGTGTGCCACGAGGCAGTTGGAGGTGTGCCCCGGAGAACATCAGAGTTCAAAATGGCCGCCCTTAAAGAGACAGATGACCTTTTTTCTTTCTTTTTTTTTTTTTTTTTTGGCTCAATAACTCCCCCCCTTTTGTTGCTCAACAAAAAAATCCTTGGTGTTCCTCATAAAAGAAATGATTGGTCTTAAAAAGTTTAAGGAACATTCATCTAGGAGAGAAATATCCGAACAAAATGCCGGCATGATGACCAGGAGCAAGATTACAAAATAATGTAAATCCAACTCAGCACCAGCAAGTAAGATGAGGAGAAGGATTTTGCATCTCACCTGAGACCGGGAAGCCAGGAAGACACCCATAGTTCATTACTCTCTTCAACTCCCAGCACCGAATTCTCCACCGGGCCTACAATATCCCACAAAGTCTTTTCCAAAATGGGGCAGCCAGCTGTTCTCGAAACTCGGCACATTAAAACACTGATGGTCGCGCTGCCCAGGAGAAAACACGTCTCGGAGAAAGAGAAAAAATAGATCCAAAAAAAAAAAGATATTGCTCGTAACGTTCAACTGAATGTATCCATCATGTCGCTTGAATTTCACAGCGAATCCCCCAGATGAGCCGGTAAATCCTTTTGCTCCATCTCTGCTGATTGGGGCTAGCTTCTTAGAGCTTGCAGCCAGCCAAACCCGTCTCACCCTGCTCGGATATTGATTCAATCAAATCCAGGCTGTTCTCGCCACGGAGAAACGTACGAGATTGAAAACCAGGGTAAAGCCAGGCTCTGTAGCTTTCTCGGGTGACTTTCTTTCCTGGCACTAAAAGAGAGTCTCCGAACCAGGAGCCCGATGGCCTTGAAGATGGGGAAGGAACCATCGTGCCTGGTGGAGCTTAGTTTTTATTGCTGCTTGAGGTGTCATATTAGTTTACCATTCCCCGGTGATATTCAATGTCAGAACGTGACCCTTGTGTTCTGGAGCTTGTAACTCCTCAAGTCCTGTACGTGGTGCTCATCTTGTCAAAAAACACTAGATAAATTCATGGAGGTTAGGTCCATCGGTGGCTATCAGCCCGGATGGGTGTCCCGAGCCTCTGTTTGTCAGAGGCTGGGAATTGGTGTCAGCAGTGGGATCGCTTGATGATTTGCTGCTCTCTTCACTCCCTCTGGGGCATCTGTCATTGGCCACTATCAGAAGACAGGACATTGTGCTAGATCAGTGTTTCTTAACGTGTGTTGCGAGCTGCGAGAAAGAACGGAATTCAAAATGGCCGCCCTTAAAGGGACAAGCCTTCTTTTTTTTTGGCTCAACAACAACAAAATCCTTAGTGTTCCCCATATTGTTTGGTGTTCCTCGGTCTTAAAACGGACCTTTAGTCTGACGTCCTCACGTTCTTAAGTTCTCGTCCGTTGATAACCAGCTCCAATCTTACTTAGCTGCCAACCTTCCTAGGCAATTTAGTCCAGCGCTGATAGTTGGCACCAAGCAGATGGGGGGAGCTGTATCCTTTTCTATTGCATGCATCATTCTCCATATGATGCACCGTGCGCTCAGCTCTCTGCCCTGGACCGCACTGAGTACTTTGTTACGGTTGCTTCCTGCTAATAATTCTACGCACACACCGATCGCTCAGCTATTGTTCACCCGTCACGCCAGGCACGCTTGGAAGGGAAGCAGCGGAGGGCTGTTATAAAGTCAGACTTCTTTCTAGCCGGGCATAGTTGGTGGCCTCCAAAACATCACGGCTTTCAGCAAAGACGGATGAATACAAATCACGCGGCCCGTTAATGAGACCATTAAACTCGGTTTCACCTGGCTTCCCTTCTGTCACAAGGTCCTTTAGTCAAATGAACACTCCTTTTCGGGAAGAGAGCTTGTTTTTCTGCATGACTTTGGCTGGTAGAGTCTCCACGTAGACACCGATTTTATCGAAGTGACGCGCACAGACTAACCAGCAGCTCTTTCCCCTTTGTTTCCCTGCCGTTAGCTTCTTTTCTGCCGGGCCAACAGGACCGTCTGCTTTGGCCGCTATGTTGTGTCTGGGGTAACGTGTTTAAAAACAAACCGCAACAGCAAAACAGCACAAATATAAAGTAAGCCATTATGGGTTTGAAAAGAGATACAGTCCAACCGCACAAGCAACAATACAATCTTCCTCAGTATCCCCACCCCCACAGGGTGCTGAGGGACAGCCTCGCCAACCAATACGAAAAGAGCGAATCGTGTCACATCCTTAAAAGTAGAATGACAGGATTAAGACTCCGAATCTTGTGGCCAAGGAAAAATATTCATTTTGCGAACAAAACAAAAGAAGAGTTTTGTATACAAAGGTGCAAAATTTTCTGGCAGCCTAGCTAAGCAGTACGGGGCTTATGACACAGAATAAAAAGAAGAGTTTTGTATACAAAGGTGCAAAATTTTCCGGCAGCCTTGCTAAGCAGTATGGGGCTTATGACACAGAATAAAAAGAAGAGTTTTGTATACAAAGGTGCAACATTTTCCGGCAGCCTAGCTAAGCAGTATGGGGCTTATGACACAGAATAAAAAGAAGAGTTTTGTATACAAAGGTGCACAATTTTCCGGCAGCCTAGCTAAGCAGTATGGGGCTTATGACACAGAATAAAAAGAAGAGTTTTGTATACAAAGGTGCACAATTTTCCGGCAGCCTAGCTAAGCAGTATGGGGCTTATGACACAGAATAAAAAGAAGAGTTTTGTATACAAAGGTGCAAAATTTTCCGGCAGCCTAGCTAAGCAGTACGGGGCTTATGACACAGAATAAAAAGAAGAGTTTTGTATACAAAGGTGCAACATTTTCCGGCAGCCTAGCTAAGCATTATGGGGCTTATGACACAGAATAAAAAGAAGAGTTTTGTATACAAAGGTGCAAAATTTTCCGGCAGCCTAGCTAAGCAGTACGGAGCTTATGACACAGAATAAAAAGAAGAGTTTTGTATACAAAGGTGCAACATTTTCCAGCAGCCTAGCTAAGCAGTATGGGGCTTATGACACAGAATAAAAAGAAGAGTTTTGTATACAAAGGTGCAAAATTTTCCGGCAGCCTTGCTGAGCAGTATGGGGCTTATGACACAGAATAGGGTCATTGGAGCCTAAAATATCTCTCTCTGTTAGGGAATGTTTCCTGATAATTGAATTATATTTTCCAACAATTAATTTTTGACTTCATCAAACTCTAGTGTGAAACACTAAAGAAAATATTTTCCCATGCCAGTCCCGCCTGTTTTTTAGAGTGAAATCACTTGACGGTGGCAGCTTTCGGGGGTTTTTTTCCTCACCGCCGGCGTAGCTGTGACTTTGGGGAAGTTTTTTGTAAGCAGAGCCTTGAGAGGCAAGGTATTTAATGTTTTCGGTGGCCTCATCTCCTGCCCTCGGAGGGCTAGGGTGGGGAACAACTAATTAGCTGATTAGCTGAAGAACCCTGTGTCCAGCTGACAGGGCGGAGGGTGTTCCAGACAGGAGAATGGGATCAGTGCAGCTGATTGAGAAAAAAAAGCGGGGGGAAGGGACAGAGAAAAGTTATTGACCAAAAAAGGGTTGGGGGAGCAAGTTGTTGAGGAAAAAAAAAAAAAAAAAAAGGTCGCCTGTCGCTTTAAGGCTGGCGGAAAGTTATTGAGAAAAAAAAAGGCCAGGGAAAAAGTTCTTGAGTAAAAAAACAAGGGAAGGAGCACAGAGAAAAGTTATTTAGCTCCTTTTGGAACCCTGTTTGTACTTCTAGCCCTTCGCCGAATCCTTTCGCAAGGAGTTCCACAGGTTGGAACTATCTGGATGGTAAAACACTGGAATACATTGCTCAGGGAGGTCGCCTGATGCTTTAAGGCCGAGGAAAAGTTATTGAGAAAAAAAAAAGGCCAGGGAAAAAGTTCTTGAGTAAAAAAACAAGGGAAGGAGCACAGGGAAAAGTTCTCTAGCTCCTTTTTGAACCCTGTTTGAACTTCTAGCCCTTCGCCGAATCCTTTCGCAAGGAGTTCCACAGGTTGGAACTATCTGGATGGTAAAACACTGGAATACATTGCCCAGGGAGGTCGCCTGATGCTTTAAGGCCGGGGAAAAGTTATTGAGAAAAAAAAAAAGGCCAGGGAAAAAGTTCTTGAGTAAAAAAACAAGGGAAGGAGCACAGGGAAAAGTTATTTAGCTCCTTTTTGAACCCTGTTTGAACTTCTAGCCCTTCGCCGAATCCTTTCGCAAGGAGTTCCACAGGTTGGAACTATCTGGATGGTAAAACACTGGAATACATTGCTCAGGGAGGTCGCCTGATGCTTTAAGGCCGAGGAAACGTTGTTGAGGAAAAAAAAGGGGGAACAGGGAAACGTTATTGACCCAATACCAACGCATCCATTGGTATTTCCGTCTTGTTTCACCAGCTGATTTGCATCCAGGCCTGTGTGACATCTGTAGCAACATCAGCTGGTTCGGAAACCGGTGCTCCAGAGATGAGGTAGGTTATGTTCCGGGCCTGGCTCAAACCAGGATTTCTCCTGTCGCTCCTGCGTCTTGGCTGAAGTCGAGCCGGCTCGCGGGTGGAAGTTTGTCGGCTCTGGGGGAGCGCCGGGAACAGAGACGGCGCTCAGATTTGCATTTAAAGCAGGGATTACGGGCCTCGTTCCTGTACGCAAACAGAGTCGGTATAATCCCCCCCGCCCACCCATCCTCCCGCTTATTTTCGGAGGAAAGTCTGAATCGTCTGTGAACGGACGAGCAATGATCAGAAAAGCCCTAAGAGATTCGCTCACCAAAGACTCTTAAGTAGGCTGTCGAGGGATCGGCGGGAAAGTCCTTTCGTGGATCAGTGATTGGTTGAAAGACCAGGCCACGGTACAGCCGGTTTCCACAGCGGAGAGAAGTCAATAGCAAACTCTTTGGAGGAGAAACTCTGTGTCAGTGTTTCTTCAACTTTTTAAGATGGAGGAACACCAAACAATCATTTTTTTTTCCCGAGGAACACCAAGGTTTTTTTGTAAAGCAAAAAAAAAAAAAAAAAAAAAGTCGGGAGGGAAAAGGGTCACGGGGAAAGTTATCGAGGAAAAAAAAAGGGGTGGGTGGGAGTTACAGACCGAAAAGGAGCCGTGGGAAAAGATATTGAGGGGAAAAAAAAAAAGGTCACCTGCCCCTTTAAGGCCAGGGAAAAGTTATAGAGAGAAGAAAGAGGGGTGGGTGGGAGTTACAGACCGAAAAGGAGCCGTGGGAAAAGATATTGAGGGGGAAAAAAAAAAAGGTCACCTGCCCCTTTAAGGCCAGGGAAAAGTTATAGAGAGAAGAAAAAGGGGGTGGGGGAGTTACGGACCTAAAAAGAGTTGGGGGAAAAGTTATTGAGGAAAAAAAAAAAGGTCACCTGCCCCTTTAAGGCCAGGGAAAAGTTATAGAGAGAAGAAAAAGGGGGTGGGGGAGTTACGGACCACGAAAGAGTTGGGGGAAAAGTTATTGAGGAAAAAACAAACAAAACCCGGGGGGCACAGGGAAAAGTTATCTAGGGGTATGTCTACACTACCCCGCTAGTTCAAACTAGCGGGGTAGTGTAGACATACCCTAGCTCCTTTTTGAACCCTGTTTGAACTTCTAGCCGTTCACTGAATCCTCTCGCAAGGAGTTCCACAGGTTGGAACTACCTGGATGGTAAAACACTGGAATACATTTCCGAGGGAGGTGGTGGTGTCTCCATCACTGGAGAGATTTAAGACAGGTAGGATAGACATCTGTCAGGGATGATCTACTTGGTCCTGCCATGGGGTCAGGGGAATGGACTGAAATGGAGCCGGCCGGGCCCAGAGACTCACAAAGAGGTACCTGGACAAAGCCTTTCCCGCCATGACCTGAGGGGGCCCATCTGAACAGAGATTAAAAAGACGGGGACTTTTCCGCTTCGAAAAGAGGAGAATAAGGGGGGATAGAAACGAGGTCTATACAACCATGACTGGTGTGCAGAGAGTGAAAAAGGAAAAGTGATCGCCTTGTTCCCATAATATAAGAATGAGGGGTCACCCAAGGAAATAAATTGGCAGTTGGTTTAAAACAGAGTGAAGGCAGTTTTGATTCACGCAGCGCACAGTCGACCTGTGGAACTCCTCGCCGGAGGATGTGGTGAAGGGCAAGGACTTCAAACAGGGTTCAAAAAGGAATTCGATAAACAAGCACGTTTCAAAGGAAGAAAAGGATGCTTTTCTTCATGAAGCAGACAGTCAACCTGTGGAACTCCTCGCCGGAGGATGCGGCGAAGGCTAGGACTTCAAACAGGGTTCAAAAAGGAGCTCGATAAACAAGCACGTTTCAAAGGAACAAAAGGACGCTTTTCTTCATGCAGCAGACAGTCAACCTGTGGAACTCCTCGCTGGAGGATGCGGCGAAGGCTAGGACTTCAAACAGGGTTCAAAAAGGAATTCGATAAACAAGCACGTTTCAGAGGAACAAAAGGACGCTTTTCTTCATGCAGCGCACAGTCAACCTGTGGAACTCCTCGCCGGAGGATGCGGCGAAGGCTAGGACTTCACACAGGGTTCAAAAAGGAATTCGATAAACAAGCACGTTTCAAAGGAAGAAAAGGATGCTTTTCTTCATGAAGCAGACAGTCAACCTGTGGAACTCCTCGCCGGAGGATGCGGCGAAGGCTAGGACTTCAAACAGGGTTCAAAAAGGAACTCGATAAACAAGCACGTTTCAAAGGAAGAAAAGGACGCTTTTCTTCATGAAGCAGTCAACCTGTGGAACTCCTCGCCGGAGGATGCGGCGAAGGCTAGGACTTCAAACAGAGTTCAAAAGCGATCACATGAGAATTCCCCGTTGTGTTCCCTCCCTCTGGGGCACCTGGCATGGCACCGTTGGTCTGACCCAGGCTGGCCATTCTTATTAGGAAAAACTTCCTACCCGTCCGGCTGGTGAAACACAGGAATAAATTTCCTTCTCGTGTAAGTTTGGGGGAACAAATAATTTATCTTCTGTTCCTCCCCCTCTGCCGTTTTCTTTCTCTCCTGACTTCCCCAGGGAACCACAACTTCCCCCGGTCACCGGCCTGCCCTTGGCTCTCCCACGGTCCCTCGCCGATCCCGGGAACCACTGTGAATCTGTACCAGGCAGCACTTTTGCTCGGGTTTCCCATTGATTTTTCCGGGGACGGGGAGAAGGTTGCGGAGTCCTTGACCTGCCTGGAGCGCCGGGAGGACAAAGGAATGAGACTCTCCGTTAATAAATCCCGGAGAAGGCTTTTTTTTTCGCTCTCTCGCCTCGGGAGTGCCCGGAAAACTTCATGTCTTACATGACAGCCGGGTAAGCTGGGAGTAATTAAACCAGCAACGGGCCTTTGCCGTGGGTCGGCTCAGCTCTCTGGAGGAAAGATCATTTCCTCAGGCTCTATCTTCTGCTCCCTCCCCTTCCGCTCTTTTTTTTTTCTCTCCCTCCGACCCTCTGCCCCGGGGAACCGTAACTTCCCCTGGTCACCGCCCCGCCTTGGCTCTACCGTGCAGGTGAGAGAGATCATTCCTACCCATCCTGGCTAATAGCTATTGATGGACCTAACCTCCATGCATCGAGCTCTTTTTTGAATCCTGTTCAAGTCCTAGACCTTCGCCGCATCCTCCGGCGAGGCGTTCCACAGGTTAACTGTGCACCGCATGAAGAAAAGTGAACTTTTTGTTCCGCTGAAACCTGCTCTTTTATCTAGCGCCTTTTTGAACCCTGTCTGAAGTCGTGGCCTTCACACCATCCTCCGGCGAGGCGTTCCACAGGTTAACTGTGCACCGCATGAAGAAAAGTGAACTTTTTGTTCCGCTGAAACCTGCTCTTTTATCTAGCGCCTTTTTGAACCCTGTCTGAAGTCGTGGCCTTCACACCATCCTCCGGCGAGGCGTTCCACAGGTTAACTGTGCACCGCATGAAGAAAAGTGAACTTTTTGTTCCGCTGAAACCTGCTCTTTTATCTAGCGCCTTTTTGAACCCTGTTTGAAGTCTTGGCCTTTACACCATCCACCGGCGAGGAGTTCCACAGGTTGACTGTGCACTGCATGAAGAAAAGCATCCTTTTGTTTCTCTGAAACTTGCTTGTTTATCGAGCTCCTTTTTGAACCCTGTTTGAAGTGCTAGCCTTCACCCCAACCTCCGGCAAGGAGTTCCACAGGTTAACTGTGCACTGCATGAAGAAAAGTGTCCTTTTGTTTCTCTGAAGCTTGCTTGTTTATCGAGCTCCTTTTTGAACTCTGTTTGAAGTGCTAGCCTTCACCACATCCTCCGGCGAGGAGTTCCACATGTTGACTGTGCACTGCATGAAGAAAAGTGAATTTTTTGTTCCTCTGAAACCTGCTCTTTTATGTAGCGCCTTCTTGAACCCTGTTGGAAGTCCTGGCCTTCACCCCATCCTCTGGCAAGGAGTTCCACAGGTTAACTGTGCGCTGCATGAAGAAAAGCGTCCTTTTGTTTCTCTAAAACTTGCTTGTTTATCTAGCTCCTTTTTGAACCCTGTTTGAAGTGCTAGCCTTCACCACATCCTCCGGCGAGGAGTTCCACATGTTGACTGTGCACTGCATGAAGAAAAGTGTCCTTTTGTTTCTCTAAAACTTGCTTGTTTATCTAGCTCCTTTTTGAGCCCTGTTTGAAGTGCTAGCCTTCACCACATCCTCCGGCGAGGAGTTCCACAGGTTAACTGTGCACTGAATGAAGAAAAGTGAATTTTTTGTTCCTCTGAAACCTGCTCTTTTATCTAGCACCTTTTTGAACCCTGTTTGAAGTCCTGGCCTTCACCCCATCCTCCGGCGAGGAGTTCCACAGGTTGACTGTGCACTGCATGAAGAAAAACTGCCTTTGGTTTGTTTTAAGCCTGCTGCCTATTCATTTCATTGGGTGGCCCCTCATTCTTATATTATGGGAACACGGAAATAACTTTTCCTGTCCTTCCCCACATCCTGTAGCCAGGAGTTCCACAGCTGAACTGTGTGCGGCATGATGAAAAACTGCCTTTGAAACCTGCTTTCAATTCTTTTCATTCGGTGACCCTTCTCCGTTTATAATGGTAACACATAAATAATTGTTCCTGGCCTTCAGGACATCCTTTGGCAAGGAGTTCCACAGGTGAACTGTGTACTGTATGAAGAAAAAATGCCTTTGGTTTGTTTGAAACCCGCTGCCTATTAATTTAATTGGATGGTCCCTAGTCCTTATATTATGGGAACCAGTAAATAACTTTTCCTGTCCTTCACCACTTCCTGTAGCAAGGAGTTCCACAGGTGGACCATGCACTGTGTGAAGAAAAACTGCCTTTGCTTTGGTTAAACCTGCGACCTGTTAATTTCATTGGGTGGCCCCTAGTTCTTATGTTACAGGAACAAGTAAATAACTTTTCCTGGCCTTTACCATATCCTTTAGCGAGGAGTTCCATAGGTGGACCATGTTTGGCGTCAATAAATACTGCCTTCGAATCCTGCTGCTGATTCTCTTCATTTAGTGACCCCTCTCATTCTTATGGGATGGGAACATGTAAATAACTTCCTGGCCATCACCACATCCTGTAGCGAGGAGTTCCACAGGTTGACGGTGTGCTGTGTGAAGAAAAACTGCCTTTTGTTTGTTTGAAACCTGCTGCCTATTGATTTCATTGGGTGGCCCCCACTTGTTATATTATGGGAACCAGTAAATAACTTTTCCCGTCCTTCCCCACATCCTGTAGCGAGGAGTTCCGCAAGTTGACTATGCGCTGCGTGAAGAAAAACTGCCTTTGGTTTGTTTGAAACCTGCTGCCTATTGATTTCATTGGGTGGTCCCTAGTTGTTATATTATGGAAACACGTAAATAACTTTTTCTGTCCTTCCCCATATCCTGTAGCGAGGAGTTCCTCAGGTTGACTGTGCGCTGCGTGAAGAAAAACTGCCTTTGGTTTGGGTTAAACCTGCGACCTGTTCATTTCATTGGGTGGCCCCTAGTTCTTATATTATGGGAACCAGCAGATAACTTTTCCCGTCCTTTCCCACCTCCTGTAGCGAGGAGTTCCGCAGGTTGACTGTGCGCTGTGTGAAGAAAAACTGCCTTTGGTTTGTTTAAAAACTGCTGCCTATTCATTTCAGTGGATGGCTCCTAGTCCTTATATTATGGGAACCAGTAAATAACTTTTCCTGTTCTTCACCACATCCTGTAGCGAGGAGTTCCACAAGTTGACTATGCGCTGTGTGAAGAAAAACAGCCTTTGGTTTGGGTTAAACTTGCAGCCTGTTAATTTCATTGGGTGGCCCCTAGTTCTTATATTATGGGAACGAGTAAATAACTTTTCCTGTTCTTCACCACCTCCTGTAGCGAGGAGTTCCACAGGTGGAAAAACTGCCTTTGGTTTGGGTTAAACTTGCGGCCTGTTAATTTCATTGGGTGACCTATTGTCCTTATGTTATGGGAACACATAGAAAACTTTTCCTTATTCATTTTTGCACCCCCATCATGATTTTATAGACTTTTATCCTCTCCCCTCGTAGTCTCCTCAGTTCTAAGCCGAAAAGCCCCCGTCTTTTTAATCTCTCTTGATAGGGGACCTGTTCCAAACCCTGCATCAATTTGAATCGCTGCGTGCTTCCTTTCCCCGGCTGCAAAATGGGGACCCCGTCGCCCAGCCCCCCACCTCCCACTTAGCTGGGGAAGCCGCATTCATTAGTATGTGCCAGGCGCAAACCGCCGGGCTGCGCTGCAGAAGAAATCAATAGTTCTGTTTTCAGAGCAGGATTTGACGAGTGGCAATAAATAAAACCTAAGGGCACCGGCTGCACAGGGAGGAGGAAGCAACCCCCGACGAGCCGCACCGTAAGGGAGCAGCGTCTGCCCCATGCCCTGGAGGAAACGAGGGGGTGGTCGTGTAATTAAAGACGGCATCACGCTGAAATCCTTTGGGCCCGGCCTCCATGGAGTCTTAACAGCGCCCTTTCAGCACTTTTCTCCGTGTCATTCTCGAGCTGGCGAAAGAAGCACCCTGCGGGGGCAAAAAATGGAACTCGTTAAAATTAGGCCTCATTCAAAAGGGATCGAGAATAAGACAGAAAAGATCGTATTCCTCTCTGTAAAACCGCGGGACGCCCACATCTGGAATTCTGCACGCGGATGGGGTCTCCTCCTCTCCAAAAAGATCTCTTCGCGGTCTGAAAAGGGCAACGAAAACGATTCGGGGTTTGGACCGGGTCCCGTCGGAAGAGAGATTAAAAAGACGGGGACTTTGCAGCGTGGGAAAGCGGGATAAGATAGAGGGCTATAAAATCATGAGTGGTGTGCATAAAGCGAATAAAAAAAAGTTATGTATTTATGGCCCTGATATAAGAACGAGGGGTCACCCAATGAAAAGAACAGGCCGCAGGGTTAAAACCAAAACAAAGGATGTTTTTCTTCATCCAGCGCACAGTTGACCTGTGGAACTCCTTGCTGCAGGATGCCGTGCAGAGCAGGACGTTAACAGGACTCAAAGAAGAACTAGATACCTTCATGGAGGATAGGTCCATCCATACTTCTCAGCCAGGATGGGTAGGAATGGTGACCAGAGCCTCTGTTTGTCAGAGGCTGGGAGTTGGTGGCAGCAGTGGGATCACTGGATGCTTCCCTGTACTGTTCCCTCCCTCTGGGGCACTGGCTGCTGTCGGCAGAGAGGACAGTGGGTTCAATGGACGTTGGGTCGGACCCAAGGTGGCTGCTCTGACGTGTCACTTCTTCCTCCTAACGCTGAGCATGAAGGCAGAAAGCGCCGCTGTGCCGGAGGAGACGTATTACCTGGCGAAGGCGGATTCCCATCCCCTGTAATTTAGTAAACCAGAGAGTTATTTGGGCTTGAGCTGCCTGGTTCCCATCAGGTGGAATCTCCTGAAAGCAGAATCTCCATCCCTAGAGATTTTTAAGTCTCGGATTCCCCATGCCCGACCTGGGAGGATTGAGTTGGGGTTGGTCCTGCTTTGGGTAGGGGGCTGGACTTGATGACTCCTGAGGTTTCTTCCAATGTCGGGATTAAGAACATAAGAATGGCCAGACTGGGTCAGATCAAAGGTCATCCTGTCTGCCCACATCCTCCAGCAAGGAGTTCCACAGGTTGACCATCAAGTGATCCCACTTCTGCCACCAACTCCCAGCCTCTGACAATCAGAGGCGAGGGACATTATCCCTCCCTGTCCTGGCTAATAGTCATCTGTCCTCTGTGATTGTATCTAGCTCTTTAAAAATCCAATCTTCACCATATCCTCCAGCAAGGAGTTCCACAGGCTGACCGTCAAGTGATCCCACTGCTACCACCAATTCCCAGCCGCTGACAAACAGAGGCTAGGGTCATCATCCCTCCTTGTCCTGGCTAATAGTCATCTGTCCTCTGTGAAAGTATCTAGCTCTGTAAAAATCCTGGTCTTCGCCACATCCTCCAGCAAGGAGTTCCACAGGTTGACCATCAAGTGATCCCACTTCTGCCACCAACTCCCAGCCTCTGGCAAACAGAGGCTAGGGACATCATCCCACCCCGTCTTGGCGAATACTCATCTGTCCTCTGTGAATGTATCTAGCTCTGTACGAATCCTGGTCTTCACCACATCCTCCAGCGAGGAGTTCCACAGGTTGACCGTCAAGTGATCCCACTTTTACCACCAATGCCCAGCCTCTGACAAACATGCCGCTTTGTCGACACGAGAGCGTAGACAGAACTCGGCGGCAGTGTAGACACAGGGATCGTTTTGCCGACAAAAGTCCACTTTTGTCGACCAAACCCTGTCGTCTAGACACACCCGCTCTGTTGACAAAGCACCTCTCTCTGTTCCTTTCTGCAACAGACACTGGGAGCACGAAGGAGCCGATGGACCAACAGGATGCCTAGAAGAGGCAGACACACCAGGCCGACACACACGTCCGGCCTGCTGAGCTGCCGTTTGGAGAATCCAGGCATGCACACGGTAAATCAAAAGGCCTCCCTCCCTTCTCCTGGAGTTGCTCACGCTTCTGAGTAGCAAAGAAGAAAACACACGCAGCAGGGAGTCTAATTAGAAAGTCGCGGGGGAGGGTGGGAAAAAATATCCGGCGTTGTCTTTCATCCCGTGTTTGTTTAGGTTGGGGGTTCCCAACCTTTTTGAGCATGCGGACTCCTTTTCAATCTATTAAAGTTGTACGGACCCCCCTCCCCATCCCACTGCCTGCAGGAGAAAAAAAGAATGAGAGAGAGAGAGAAAGGAAAATGAGAAAAGAGGAAAAGAGAGAAAAGAAGAGAGAAAAAGAAAAGAAAGAGAGAAAAGGAGAAACAGAAAGAAAAGAGAGAGAGGAAAAAAGAAAAAAGAGAAAGAGAGAAAGAGGGAGAAAGAAAAGAAAAGAGAGAGAGAGAAAAAAAGAGAAAAGAGAGAGAAAAGGAAAAGAGAGACAAAAGAAAGAAAAGAGGAAGAAAAAGGAGGGAGAAAAGAGAGAGAGAGAGAGAAAGAAAAGAAAAGAAAAGAAAAGAAAAGAAAAGAAAAGAAAAGAAAAGAAAAGAAAAGAGAGCGGGAAACAAGAAAAGAGAGAGAGAGAAAGAGAAAAGAGAGAAAAAGAAAAGACAGACAAAAGGAAGAAAAAAGAGAGAGAGAGAGAGAGAGAGAGAAAGGAAAATGAGAAAAGAGGAAAAGAGAGACAAGAGAGAGAGAAAAAGAAAAGAGAGAGAGAAAAAAAGAAAAAAGAGAAAGAGGGAGAAAGAAAAGAAAAGAAAAGAAAAGAAAAGAAAAGAAAAGAAAAGATAGACAAAAGGAAGAAAAGAGAGAGAGAGAGAGAAAAAGGATAAAGTGAGAAAAGAGAGAGAGAGAAAAGAGAGGAAAAAACAATAAAGAGAAAAAAGAGAAAGAGAGAGAGAGAAAAGAAAAAAATGAGAGAGGAAAAAAGAAAAAAGAGAGAAAGGAGAAAAAGAGAAAAAAGAGAGGGAAACAAGAAAAAAGAGAGAGAAAAGAGAAAAAGAGAAAGAGAGAGAAAAAAGAAAAATCAGAGAGGGAAAAAGAAAAAAGAGAGAGAAAAGAGAAAAAGAAAAAGAGAGAAAAAAGAAAAGTAAGAGAGGGAAAAAGAAAGAAAGAAAAAAGAGAGAAAAAGAGATAAAAGAGGGAGAAAAGAGAGGGAAATACGAAAAAAG
The DNA here is from genome assembly GCF_049634645.1 of Pelodiscus sinensis. Taxonomy (NCBI): domain Eukaryota; kingdom Metazoa; phylum Chordata; order Testudines; family Trionychidae; genus Pelodiscus; species Pelodiscus sinensis. The sequence goes on along the minus strand of NC_134725.1, from coordinate 4,530,544 downwards.
AGAGAGAAAAGAGAAAAAGAAAAAAGCGAGAAAAAAGAAAAAAAAAGAAAAAAGGGAGCGGAAAAAAGAGAGGGAAAAAGAAAAAAGCGAAAAAAGAAAGAGAGCGAGAGAGAGAGAGAAAAGGAACAGCTCGGGCCTGTCGCAATGGGCCTGATCGTTATTTTTAAACTTTCCACGACCCCCTGCAGTACCGTCGTAGGCCTGCAGGGATCCGTGGACCACAGGCTGGGAACCACTAGTGTAGGCCGCATCGTGTTTCGCCTCTGTTGGGCTTAAATCCTGGCTTTATAACGGATGAAAAATCTGGTAACACCATGATCTCAACCCCAGCCCCTTGGACCCAGCACTGAAACCTACAGCCGGATGCCCAGGAGTGGATGGACATCTCTCCGCCGTTCCGCTGAGCTACGTTCTGAGGTAACGAACCGCACAGGGGGTTCGGAACGGCCTCAACTCCAAATCCACGCCCAAGGACCTTCTGGCTGTCTTCCCCACACTGGAGGAAGGCGCTTTAAACCTTAAGCACGTAAGAACAGGCCAGAATGGGTTGGACCAAAGGACCTTCTAGAACAGCGTCTTGTTGGCCGATGGCAACCAAGGCCAGCTGCCCCAGTGGGAAAACCTTGCACCTTCCCCAACAGAGGTCGGTCGAACAAAAATACGACCTCCTCTGCCAGGCAGAGGGACTGGGTGGAAGCCATCGTAGATAGGGGTTTTAGGTGGGATGCCGTGATATACCTTCCCTGCACATTAACAAGGGAGCATTCCAAAGGATCCTCAGCTCTGATTCCTAGTTAGCCTCCTTGAAGCCTACCCTATGTTGGGCCCTGCCATGAGGGCAGGGGACTGGACTTGATGACCTCTCGAGTTCCCTTCCAGTTGTAGGATCCCATGATTCTGTAGACATCTACCAAGGATGGTCGAGATGGGGCTGGTCTTGATGACCTCTCGAGATCCCTTCCAGTTCTCGGATCCCATGATTCTGTAGACATCTACCAAGGGTGGTCGAGATGGGGCTGGTCTTGATGACCTCTCGAGGTCCCTTCCAGTTTTCGGATCCCATGATTCCATAGACATCTACCAAGGATGGTCGAGATGGGGCTGGACTTGATGACCTCTCGAGGTCCCTTCCAGTTCTCGGATCCCATGATTCTGTAGACATCTACCAAGGATGGTCGAGATGGGGCTTGGTCTTGATGACCTCTCGAGTTCTCTTCCAGTTGTAGGATTTCATGATTTCGTAGACATCTACCAAGGATGGTCGAGATGGGGCTTGGTCTTGATGACCTTTCGAGGTCCCTTCCAGTTGTAGGATCCCATGATTCCGTAGACATCTACCAAGGATGGTCAAGATGGGGCTTGGTCTTGATGACCTCTCGAGTTCTCTTCCAGTTGTAGGATTTCATGATTTCGTAGACATCTACCAAGGATGGTCGAGATGGGGCTTGGTCTTGATGTCCTCTCAAGATCCCTTCCAGTTTTCGGATCCCATGATTCCGTAGACATCTACCAAGGATGGTCAAGATGGGGCTTGGTCTTGATGACCTTTCGAGGTCCCTTCCAGTTCTAGTGTCCTATGATTCCATGATCTCCTTTCATTTCTCCTTAGCCCTTCTCACTTCTCTGCGGTCACCTGCCGACTCCCCTTCCGATAGAACCAGTCAATCCTGGATTTGTAAAGGACAAAGAGTCCCGTAACCAAAGGCCCAAGGGAAGGTAAGTTACGGTGTCCCACCTAGAATTCATATCTCTGGTGGCTTCCACCCAAGACGCATGACCACTGCAGGGAGTAAATGAAGTTCCTTTAGGTGACATTTTTCATACAGCTGAGTACGGAAGGAAGTCACCTTGTATTCGGCGTGATTAATTAATCCCTGGCTTTTCACCCAGGCACGGGATTTGACCCTGGAGCGGATCTATGCTTTCCATTTTTAAAATTCCCCGTTTTTTTTTTTTTACTTGTCATTCCTGCCGTGTTTCGGATGCCTCCCTGAAGCCTCCGGTGACGAATGTAACACCTGTCCTTTTGCAGGAGCATGTACTAATGGATGAAACCGAACGGCTTGCTCGTTCAGTCAAGCTAAAGATGTATTGTTATTAAAAAAAGGCTCATATTTTCCTTCCGCTCACGCTCCTACGGCTTAATTATGCCTTTCCCGGCAAATATTTTTCTCCTAACAAACAGAGTCATGCTCTTTTTATCAAAGGCTTGCCAGGCACGGTTTGTTTTCCCGACACGTTGCACGGGGGTGGTGATAGAAACCACGCCGGGCGCACCACCCGCTTTCTTGTTGTCTTTATGGAGTATGAGCTTGTATTAATATTTCTCGGTAGGTTACAACGCTTTCCGTGACATTCGCCGGCGAGGGCGCCTTCCGTTCCTTCAGCGAAACTTTGCAGCTCCTGTGTGTGGCGCTTTAATGAAAGGCTGTAACTTAATTCCGTGCCAGCCGGGTCTGTGGGAAGCAGCGAGTTCAAATCCGGCAGGAATTGTGTTTTTATTAAATTTTTTTTTCCCCAGATTGCTTCGTCTCTCCCTGTCAGATGGATCACAACTGGTGGCACTTAATTATCTTCCCTCGCTGCTGGCCGCTTAACAACATTGTTATTTATTTTATTGTGCGGGGGCGTGATTGTCTAGTTAAGCGACGGCGGCGGCATGAGGCCAGTCCTGGAGACCGCCAACGAACCTCGTTGGGGGCATTCATCAACGAGGTGCAAACTCCTCTGGCTGTTGTGAAGACCTCAACAATATTGATCGGCTGCACTGAGACCTTCCTGGTCCGGACGACTGAGACCTTTCCAATCTGGACCACTGAGACCTTCCCAATCTGGACCACTGAGACCTCCCCAGGTTGGATCACTGAGACCTTTCCAATCTGGACCACCGAGACCTTCCCAGTCTGGACCAGAGACATTCCTGGTGTGGACCACTGAGACCTTCCCAGTCTGGACCACTGAGACCTTCCCAGTCTGGACCAGAGACATTCCCGGTGTGGACCACTGAGACCTTCCCAGTCTGGAGCACTGAGACCTTCCCAGTCTGGACCAGAGACATTCCCGGTGTGGATCACTGAGACGTTCCCAGTATGGACCACTGAGACCTTCCCAGTCTGGACCAGAGACATTCCCGGTGTGGACCACTGAGACCTTCCCAGTCTGGACCAGAGACATTCCCGGTGTGGATCACTGAGACGTTCCCAGTATGGACCACTGAGACCTTCCCAGTCTGGACCAGAGACATTCCCGGTGTGGACCACTGAGACGTTCCCAGTATGGACCACTGAGACCTTCCGAATCTGGACCACTGAGACCTCCCCAGGTTGGATCACTGAGACTTTGCTAATCTGGACCACTGAGACCTTCCCCGTACGGATGACTGAGACCTTCCCAGTGTGGACCAGAGACGTTCCCAGTCTGGACCACTGAGACCTTCCCAATCTGGACCACTGAGACACCCCCAAGTTGGATCACTGAGACCTTCCTGCTCTGGACCACTGAGACCTTCCTGCTCTGGACCACTGACACCTTCCCAGTATGGACCACTGAAATGTTCCCGATCTGGACCACTGAGATGTTCCCAGTATGGACCACTGAGACCTTCCCGATCTGGACCACTGAGACCTTCCCGATCTGGACCACTGAGACATTCCCAGTATGGACCACTGAGACCTTCCTGGTCTGGACCATTGAGACCTTCCCCATATGGACGACTGAGACCTTCCTGATCTGGACCACTGAGACATTCCCAGTATGGACCACTGAGACCTTCCCGATCTGGACCACTGAGACCTTCCTGATCTGCACCACTGAGACCTTCCCGATCTGGACCACTGAGACCTTCCCAGGTTGGATCACTGAGACCTTGCTAATCTGGACCACTGAGACCTTCCCCGTGTGGACGACTGAGACCTTCCCAGTATGGACCACTGAAAACTTTCTGATCTGGACCACTCAGACCTCCCCAGGTTGGACGACAGACCTTCCCAATCTGGCCTACTGAGACCTTCCCAGTCTGGACCACTGAGACCTTCCTGGTTTGGATGACTGAGACCTTCCCAGTCTGGACCACTTAGACATCCCCAAGTTGGACCACTGAGACCTTCCTGCTCTGGACCACTGAGACCTTCCCCGTATGGACCACTAAGAACTTCCCGATCTGGACCACTGAGATGTTCCCGATCTGGACCACTGAGACCTCCTCATCTGGACCACTGAGACCTCCCCATCTGGACCACTGAGACCTTCCCAGTCTGAACCACTGACAGGTGAAAACCAGATGGGCAGATTGTGAGGTCAACAACAAGGGACTGGTTGGGAATTTTAACAGGGTTTCATAGCTCCCAGGAGAGCGTATCTGGACTACTATCTGGACCTGGCAGAAGAGACCATAATGGATGACGTGACGGACACGGTCCATGCGCTGATGCCCTCTCCTCCCCACATGTCTAGGGAGATCCAGCTCTCCTGGGCAGAACCCTAGGGCTAGCAGAGACCTCGGGATGTCGTCAAGGTCAACCCTTTGCCCAAAGCACGACCAACCCCAACTCAATCGTCCTTCAAGCCGGGCCTTCAAAACCTCAAGAGATGGAGATGCCACCCGTCGCCACGTTCCCCCTCGACCTCCCCCCCAGCAACTTGAGACCGCTGCTCCTTGTTCCTCCTGAGAACAGCCTCTCTCCATCCTCTTTGGATCCCCCTTTCTGGACATTGAAGGCTGCTCTCCGACCCCTCGCTCTTCCGTAGCCGAAACATGCCCCGATCCGTCCGTCTTCGCTAGCCGAGACGTTCCCCGCAGCGTGCGTGTTTTTCCTCCTTCTGAGGTTTCCCTTCGGCAGCTGCAGCCTTGTACATCCTTGCGAGGGGGAATCAGTCTTAACCGCAGGTATTTATTGACGGGAGCAGACACAGAGAGGTTGGTGAATTATTGATAAGGGGCCGGGCTGGAACGGAGGAACCTGACTTTCCAGCTCATCCGAGCGATCAACAGAGAAGCCGCCGACTGTACACACACAGCTGCAAAAGGAGCCCCGACTTTCCCAGGAGGGGGGTGTTCATTACTAGACACACACGCCGCTAGGCAGGAAAGGGGAATCGGGTTACATTTCTGGCTCTGCTGAACCTCCCGCACGATCGGACCCGAATCTTTGTTTTCCCAAACATGCACCAAACGCCCACACTGGAGAGGAGAGCGAAACGTTGCTGAACGGGGATGAGAAATGACGTAACAACGCCAGGTCGGGTCAGAACAAAGGTCCATCTATGCCCGGGGTCCTCTCTGCCGATGGCGGCCAACGCCAGGTGCCCCCGAGGGAGCGAACAGAAAAAGGCATCATCCTGCAGCAAGGAGTTCCACAGGTTGACTGTGCGCTGCGTGAAGCAGCAGCACTGGAATGGGCTCTCTCGGGAGGTGGTGGATCTGTGTAGTTAATGGCCATTGATGGATCTTACCTCCATGAACGTATCTAGATCTTTTTTGAACCCTATTAAAGTACTGAGGCAAGGAGTTCCACTGGTTGACTGTGCAGTGCGTGAAGCAGCAGCACTGGAATGGGCTCTCTTGGGAGGAGGTGGATCTGTGTAGCTAATGGCCATTGATGGATCTCACCTCCATGAATCTATCTAGTTCTTTTTTGGACCCTGTTGAAGTCCTGAGGCAAGGAGTTCCACTGGTTGACTGTGCGCTGTGTGAAGCAGCAGCACTGGAATGGGCTCTCTCGGGAGGTGGTGGATCTGTGTAGTTAATGGCCATTGATGGATCTTACCTCCATGAATGTATCTAGCTCTTTTTTGAACCCTATTAAAGTCCTGGGGCAAGGAGTTCCACTGGTTGACTGTACGCTGCGTGAAGCAGCAGCACTGGAATGGGCTCTCTCGGGAGGTGATGGATCTGTGTAGTTAATGGCCATTGATGGACCTTACCTCCATGAATCCATCTAGCTCTTTTTTGAACCCTGTTAAAGTCCTGGGGCAAGGAGTTCCACTGGTTGACTGTGTGCTGCGTGAAGCAGCAGCACTGGAATGGGCTCTCTCGGGAGGTGGTGGATCTGTGTAGTTAATGGCCATTGATGGATCTTACCTCCATGAACGTATCTAGATCTTTTTTGAACCCTATAAAAGTCCTGGGGCAAGGAGTTCCACTGGTTGACTGTGCGCTGTGTGAAGCAGCAGCACTGGAATGGGCTCTCTCGGGAGGTGGTGGATCTGTGTAGTTAATGGCCATTGATGGATCTCACCTCCATGAATGTATCTAGCTCTTTTTTGAACCCTATTAAAGTCCTGGGGCAAGGAGTTCCACTGGTTGACTGTGCGCTGCGTGAAGCAGCAGCACTGGAATGGGCTCTCTTGGGAGGTGGTGGATCTGTGTAGTTAATGGCCATTGATGGATCTTACCTTCATGAACGTATCTAGATCTTTTTTGAACCCTATTAAAGTCCTGGGGCAAGGAGTTCCACTGGTTGACTGTGCGCTGCGTGAAGCAGCAGCACTGGAATGGGCTCTCTTGGGAGGTGGTGGATCTGTGTAGCTAATGGCCATTGATGGATCTCATCTCCATGAATCCATCTAGCTCTTTTTTGAACCCTGTTCAAGTCCTAGTCTTCAGCACATCCTCCGGCGAGGAGTTCCGCAGGTTGACTGTGCGCAGCGGGAAGAAAAACGTCCTTTGGTTTGTTTGAAACCTGCTGCCTATTCATTTCATTGGGTGACCCCTAGATCTTATCAATAACTTTTCCTTATTCCATTTTTCCACACGAGTCATGGTTTTATATACCTCGATCCTATCCCTGTGTAGTCTCCTCTTTTCTCAGCCCTAGGAGGGTGGGGAATGGATGTTTGGGGCTCCAGCAATAACCGTTGGGCAGTCGCTTTGACGTGAGAGCTGCTCTGATTCTCTGTGGCAGAAAGGTATCTCACAGAACAGAGACCATATTGAGTTAACCTGCGGAACTCCTCGCCACAGGATGTGGTGAAGGCCAGGCCTTTGACAGAGCTAATGAATGGGCAGTCGCTTTGAAATGAGAGCTGGTCTTATTCTCCATAGCAGAAAGATATCCCACGGAACAGAGACCAACTTGAGTCAACCTGTGGAACTCCTCGCCACAGGATGTGGCAAAGGCCAGGACTTTGACAGCAATAATAAATGGGCAGTCGCTGTGACATGAGAGCTGGTCTGATTCCCCATGGCAGAAAGGTATTCCAAAGAACAGAGACCAACTTGAGTCAACCTGTGGAACTCCTTGCCTCAGGATGTGGTGAAGGCCAGGACTTTGACAGCGATAACAAATGGGCAGTCACTGTGACATGAGAGCTGGTCTGATTCTCCATGGCAGAAAGGTATCCCACGGAACAGAGACCAACTTGAGTCAACCTGTGGAACTCCTTGCCGCAGGATGTGGCGAAGGCCAGGACTTTGACTGCGATAACAAATGGGCAGTCGCTTTGAAATGAGAGCTGGGCTGATTCTCCATAGCAGAAAGGTATCCCACGGAACAGAGACCAACTTGAGTCAACCTGTGGAACTCCTCGCCGCAGGATGTGGAGAAGGCCAGGACTTTGACAGCAATAACGAACGGGCAGTCACCTTAAAAACCGTCTCTCTCTCCTTCAGATAAGGCTTTCCAGACTAACTATGTCTCCCCCATCAGTTTTCTCCTTGGGACAGTCACTTTCTTCGTTTTAATGCAGATCACACACCCGGGAAGAGTTTAAACCCCGTGCGGAGGGGTAAATCCAGTTACTTCCTCCTTCCCATTACACAAGAACGAGGCGTCACTGAATGAAATGAATGGGCAGCCGGTTGAAACCAAAGAAAAGGAGGCATTCCTTCACGCAGCGCCCCGTCCACCTGTGGAACTCCTCGCCGCAGGAAGTGGCGAAGGCCAGGACTTTGCCAGCGATAAGAAACGGGCCATCACTTTGAAGCGGGAGCTGGTCTGAGTCTCCGTGGCAGAAAGGGATCCCACGGAAGACAGACCAGCGCGCGTCAACCTGTGGAACTCCTCGCCAGAGGATGTTGTGCAAACCAGGGCTTCGACGGCACTCAAAAAAAGAACTAGGTAAATTCATGGAGGGTTAGGGCTATCGATACTTATTAGCCAGGATGGCTAGGAACACTGTCCCTAGCCATGGAGGAGAGATCCATCAATACTTATTAGCCAGTATGGGTAGGAATGGTGACCTTCGTCTCTATTTGGGTGACAGTAGAAGGATCACGAGATAATTCCCTGTTCTGTTCACTGCCTCTGGAGCACCTGGTGTTGGCCACTGTCAGCTGATGGACTTGCCGTTCTGATGTTCTTATTTTAAAATACGTTCCAATCTCAGGTGGATTACCCATCAGCCCCTGCCCGCCTCCGATGACCCATGTCCAAGCGGCGCCTTGCTCAATAGCGTAGGCTGTCTCCGTTCATTTTTGATCGGTAATAAAGGGTGTTTTATTAAGGGCGACCAAAAATGGCCTATCCACCCTCGTAAACACGATTGTATTAAAACGAGAGAAAAGGAGTAAAAAACACTCCCAGCCTTGTGCTCTATTTTGGGAAAGACGTTAGATTCAGCACATTTCGTCCCTGGAGGATGAAGATGCGAGTGTTTCTGGGTTGTATTTGCTGGCTGGACAGATCTTGGAGGAACCAACTAGAATTGCTAGCTGGAGACTCACCGCTGGGAAGAAAAGACGCAATTTGATTGGCTCCCTCGTCCCCCAGTAGATGTCTACCCAGAACGAACCTTCTTCTCCCGGCCTCCTTTGCAAAACCCAGCCTGCTTCTCCTCGGAGTGGTCTCCGAAGCTGTCGGGTGCCGAATATCAGGCCAATGGGAGGCCCTGGGGCAACGGAGTGACAACTCCGAGATCTTCCGGTGTGACCACCGGCCCTGTTCCTCTCCGGGTGCCATGGAAACAGAGCGTCGATCTTATTGGAGCAGAGCTCGGACCTTGGGGAGACTGGACCAATGGAAAAAACCGAGGTAGGTGCCTGTCGATAGCGCCCAGCAATACGGCACCTTCTTCCTACGTTGGGTGGGCTGGTCCGACGCGTCGTGTGAGGCGTTGAAAATGGCCGCCGGCGGAGCACGCCAGTAAATCCCTGTCAGGGGATTGGTTGAGACCAACAGGGCTCAAGGAGGGGTTCTTCCCCCTCTAGGTGATTGGGCGTCTATTCCACCTCACGACAAGGGCTGAAAAGGCCCCTCCCCTTTGGCCCTTGATTTTTCTGCTCTCTCCAGAAAGGACTCGAGCGTCCTATTTTACGAGGTGCCCACCCGGCCTGCTACCCCATCGTCTCGCTCGCCAACCGATCAGCAGAGAGGGGGAGAGCTCCCCGCCTGAAAGTTTGGGACACGTTTTCATGGCCTGATCTGTACCAGGTGTGGGGCTCTCATGGGCCGGCTCTGGAGGCCAAAGGGTGGAGGATTTGGGCTGTGACGTTCCGAGTGCGGTAGAGTGATGAAGAATTTGGGCTTGTTTAGGCCGCCGAAGAGAAGAGCGACGGGGGGATTGAAGAGCAGCCTTCAACGCCCTGAAGGGCGGTTCCAAAGAGGATGGGGAGAGGCTGCTCTCCAAGGGACCGACCGAGGAGCAACGGTCTCAAGTTGCAATGGGGGAGGTCGAGGTTGGAGATTCGGAAAAACGATTTCACGAGGGGGGTGAGGAAGCACTGGGATCGATTCCCTAGGAAGGTGGAACCTCCATCCCTAGAGGTTTTGAAGGCCCGGCTTGACCAAGCCCTGTTTGGGATGATTTAGGATGAAGGTCCGTTGGGGCCCGAGGGGGCTACCACCATGCCCAACGGCATGATGGATGTTGTAGTGGGAATATCTCCCTAGCAACAGGCGCCATGACAACACCATGGACTCTCCATCCCTAGAGGTTTTGAAGGCCCGGCTTGACCAAGCCCTGTTTGGGATGACTTAGGATGAAGGTCCGTTGGCTACCACCATGCCCAACGGCATGACGGATGTTGTAGTGGGAATATCTCCCTAGCAACAGGCGCCATGACAACACCATGGACTCTCCATCCCTAGAGGTTTTGAAGGCCCGGCTTGACCAAGCCCTGTTTGGGATGACTTAGGATGAAGGTCCGTTGGCTACCACCATGCCCAACGGCATGACGGATGTTGAGTGGGAATATCTCCCTAGCAACGGGCGCCATGACAACACCATGGACTCTCCATCCCTACTGGTTTTGAAGGCCCGGCTTGACCAAGCCCTGTTTGGGATGACTTAGGATGAAGGTCCGTTGGCTACCACCATGCCCAACGGCATGACGGATGTTGAGTGGGAATATCTCCCTAGCAACGGGAGCCATGACAACACCATGGACTCTCCATCTCTAGAGGTTTTGAAGGCCCCGGCTTGACCAAGCCCTGTTTGGGATGACTTAGGATGAAGGTCCGTTGGCTACCACCATGCCCAACGGCATGACGGCTGTTGTAGTGGGAATATCTCCCTAGCAACGGGAGCCATGACAACACCATGGACTCTCCATCCCTAGAGGTTTTGAAGGCCCGGCTTGACCACGCCCTGGCTGGGCTGGTTGAGTTGGGCTTGGTCCTGCTTTGAGGTCCTCCTGAGGCGTCTTCCAACCCTGCGACTCCAAGGGGCGCCATGGATGAAGTTGCGTGGAACGGAGAACTCATACCACGGATGGACTCGGGCACCACGCTTTTGCAGATTTACACCTCCTGGCCCACCGGGCGTGCCCACCGGGCGTGAGATCAGAGTGTGGCCCACCGGGCGTGCGCCTTTCCCGGCTCCGCGCTGCGCCTCCCTCACCTCGGCTCGAGCCCTGTGGGAAAGTAGATTAAAGAGTTTAATATGATTTGAAATAGCTGAGCGCTGGAATATGTTTCTCCTCCCTTGGGCACCATTGCAGCTGGATTGCTGCATTAGCTTTTCCTTCCACAACCTCCTCCCGTCTGCCTGCCCGCCCCACCGCCGTAGCGGTATTTTTAAGGTCTTTCAGTGTTATGCTTCTTTTATTTATACCTCCCAGCTCCTTCCGCGCCGGCCGCTAGCCAAACAGGGCAAGGAAATCGGGCGTCTTCCCAGAGGCCGGTCCCACAGTTTGATTAGACTTGTCCTTTTCCCCCACGCTATTGTACGGACAACCTACAGCCGTCGCTTGACACCTGGACAACCTACAGCCATCGCTTGACACACGGACAACCTACAGCCGTCGCTTGACACCTGGACAACCTACAGCCATCGCTTGACACACTGACAACCAACAGCCGTCGCTTGACACCTGGACAACCTACAGCCGTCGCCTGAAACCGGGGCAACCTACAGCCACTGCTTGACACCTGGACAACCTACAGCCGTCGCTTGACACACGGACAACCTACAGCCGTCGCTTGACACCTGGACAACCTACAGCCATCGCTTGACACACTGACAACCTACAGCCGTCGCCTGAAACCGGGGCAACCTACAGCCACTGCTTGACACCTGGACAACCTACAGCCGCTGCTTGAAACCTGGGAAACCTACAGCCATTGCCTAAAACCTGGGCAACCTACAGCCATTGCTTGATACCTGGACAACCTACAGCCACCACTTGACACCTGGACAACCTACAGCCGCTGCTTGAAACATGGGCAATCTACAGCCATTGCCTGAAACCTGGGCAACCTACAGCCGTCGCCTGAAACCTGGGCAACCTACAGCCATTGCCTGAAACCTGGGCAACCTACAGCCGCCGCTTGAAACCTGGGCAACCTACAGCTGTTGCTTGACACCTGGACAACCTACAGCCGCCGCTTGAAACCTGGGCAACCTACAGCCATTGCCTGAAACCTGGGCAACCTACAGCTGCCGCTTGAAACCTGGGCAACCTACAGCCGCTGCTTGAAACCTGGGCAACCTACAGCCTTTGCCTGAAACCTGGGCAACCTACAGCTGCCACTTGACACCTGGGCAACTTACAGCCATTGCCTGAAACCTGGGCAACCTACAGCCGTCGCTTGAAACCTGGGCAACCTACAGCTGTTGCTTGACACCTGGATAACCTACAGCCTTCACTTGACACCTGGACAACCTACAGCCGCCGCTTGAAATCTGGGCAACCTACAGCTGTTGCTTGACACCTGGACAACCTACAGCTGCCGCTTGAAACCTGGGCAACCTACAGCTGTTGCTTGACACCTGGACAACCTACAGCCTTCACTTGACACCTGGACAACCTACAGCCGCCGCTTGAAACCTGGGCAACCTACAGCCATTGCCTGAAACCTGGGCAACCTACAGCCGCCGCTTGAAACCTGGGCAACCTACAGCCATTGCCTGAAACCTGGGCAACCTACAGCCGCTGCTTGAAACCTGGGCAACCTACAGCCCTTGCCTGAAACCTGGGCAACCTACAGCTGCCGCTTGACACCTGGACAACCTACAGCCATTGCTTGACACCTGGACAACCTACAGCCTTTACTTGACACCTGGACAACCTACAGCCACCGCTTGAAACCTGGGCAACCTACAGCCATTGCCTGAAACCTGGGCAACCTACAGCCGCCGCTTGAAACCTGGGCAACCTACAGCCATTGCTTGAAACCTGGGCAACCTACAGCCGTCACTTGAAAGTCCTGGAGAGGTTTCACCAATGCTGCCTCTGCAAGATCTTGACGATCCAACAGGGAGACAGGCGCATTCTCATCAGTGTCCGGGAAGAGGCGAAGACCGTCAGTATCGAGACAACGATCATCCATCAGCAACGTCACTGTCCCAGTCACGTTGTTCGGCAGCCAAACCCTCGCCTGCCAAAACAGGTCCCATGTTCCCAGCTGGAAGAAGGGTACCATCCGGTGGAAGGACAAGGGACGCGTCATAAGGACTTGCGGAAGGATCACGTAAAGAAGGGCAACGTTGACGTGGGCACTAGAGAGACACTCGCCCTGGGTGGCTCAAGACGGAGACAAGTACGACGTGGTGGCTCCTAAGCTCTTGAATTTGCCCGCTGACGAGCTGAGGAGGGGAAGAGGCATAGGAGGAAGGGGAGGCTGGTTTCTAGTCATGGTCCGTAGCCTCCGGCTGGACCTGGGAACCTCACTGGAACAGAATTTGTGGTCCAAGGAGGGGCAGCCACTCCCATGGAAGACCATCGCCGTCGGTCTCCACGATGAAGCCATCAAAGAGAAGCCCGCTAGAACAGGCAAGGCCAGGAAGAGATTCGCCAGTCTTTCAGCATTACAGAGAGCCCCAAAGAAATCCCCGACTGAAATTTGAAGGGGCGGGGCCTAAGGAGGAAGGGGCGGGGCTTAGGGTGGAAGGGGCGGGTTCTAGGGCAGAAGGGGCGGCGCCTAGGGACTAGCTTCCCCCCCAGAGTTGTTTGGGGCCAGAGGCTTAGACGTTAAAACACAGCAAAGTCCGGCGATGGCTTGGAGGAGCGCAGATCCAGTCACAATCCGGTGACCAACCCCGTTACGTCCTTCGTGGTGGCTTTACGCCCAAAGGCCTCAGTCTGGTGTCTCGTTCTTTGGCCTGAGAAAGGGGCGCACATGCTAGGGATTAATATGCAAGTTGAGAGGTGGATAAGCAACTGGTTAAAGGGGAGACTACAGCGGGTCATATCGAAAGGTGAACTGTCGGGTTGGAGGAAGGTTACTAGCGGAGTTCCTCAGGGATCAGTTTGGGGGCCAATTTTATTTAATCTTTTTATGGCTGACCTTGGCACCAAACGTGGAAGCATCCTGATAAAATGTGCGGATGACACAAAGTTGGGAGCTCTTGCCAATTCAGAAAAGGATCGGGCGATCATACAGGAAGATCTGGAGGATCTTGTAAATTGGCGTGATAGCAATAGGATGAAATTGAATAGTGAGACGTGTACGGTTATGGATTTAGGGATTAATAACAAGAATTTTAGTTATAAGCTGGGGACACATCAGTTGGAAGTAACGGAGGAGGAGAAGGACCTCGGAGTCCTGGTTGATTATAGGATGACTATGAGCCGCCATTGTGACATGGCTGTGAAAAAGGCGAATACGGTCTTGGGATGTATTAGGCGAGGTATTTCCAGTAGGGATAAGGAGGTGTTAGTGCCGTTATACAAGGCATTGGTGAGACCCCATTTGGGATACTGTGTGCAGTTCTGGTCTCCCATGTTTAAGAAGGAGGAATTCAAACTGGAACAGGTACAAAGAAGGGCCACTCGGATGATCCGAGGAATGGAAAACCTGTCTTATGAAAGGAGACTCAACGAGCTTGGCTTAACCGAAAGAAGGCTGAGGGGGGGACATGATTGCTCTCTTTAAATATATTAGAGGGATAAATACCGGGGAGGGAGAGGAATTATTTAAACTTAATCCCAATGTGGACACAAGAACAAATGGATATACGCTGGCTAGTAGGACGTTTCGACTTGAGATTCGACGAAGGTTTCTAACCATTAGAGGAGTGAGGTTCTGGAACGGCCTTCCAAGGAAGTCGTGGGAGGAAAAGATCTAGCTGGTTTCAAGATTAAACTAGCTGGGTTTCTGAAGGGGATGGTTTGATGAGATAACGTGATCTTGGTAACTAATTGACCATTCACTATCAGTGGGAATATGTCAATGGAGGGATGATAGGAGTTACTATAGAGAACTTTCTGGGTGTCTGGCTGATGAGTCTTGCCCACATGCGGAGGGTTTAGCTGATCGCCATATTTGGGGTCAGGAAGGAATTTTCCTCCAGGGTAGATTGGCAGAGACCTGAAGGTTTTTCGCCTTCCTCTGTAGCATGGGGTACAGATCCCAGCTGGAGGATTCTCTGCATCTTGGGGTCTTCAAAGTATTTGAAGGCTTCAATATCTGAGATCTAGGTGAGAGGATTATTCTGGGAGGGGTGGGTGAGATTCTGTGGCCTGCACTGTGCAGGGGGTCAGACTGGATGATCATAATGGTCCCTTCTGACCTTAAAGTCTATGAGGACGCCGTCGTCCAGCAATGCGGACCGGTTACTTTCACCGTTGCACAACGGGCCGTGCACACGCGGAACGCCTTTGGGTGCCGACCGAGGGAAGCCAAGAAAGCACCCACGTGAAGACGAGTTTTTAAGGGAGGTTGAACCTCTCTGGTCCGGCACCCTCAAGACCGGACGGTGCCGAAGAAGAGACGCTGCCGGACCATTCACCGCCTCCTAGAGAAATGGTTTGCTCTAATATCCAACCTAGACCTCCCCCGCTGCCGCTTGAGGTCATGCCGGACCACGGAGGTTGCCGGCGCACCGAGTGCCGGACTAGAGAGGTTCCACTTGCCCAACGATAGCAGAGACGTTGAAACGGACACGTTACGTGACCCACGCAGCCAAAGCAGCCCGGGCAACGTGAAGAGATCGGGTTCTGTATCGTGACCTGTGAAAGTGGAATACGAGGCCTCGTTTCAAGGGGCGGGAAAGGAGGAAGTGAAGCTACAAGGAGGCGGTGGACAGCTTTCGGTATGGCTACCCGTTTTGAGGGCAAGCAGCAGGAAGATCGGGATTCACAGAACGTGACTGTGAGCTAGCAGGTTCTCCAGCCGCGGGCGAGTCGAACCAGGCTGTTCTCGGACCGTAGCAAAACGTTCCGCCCACTTTCCTACGACGACCGGGTAGGAGAGCCCCCCGTGTGACTTTTAGAGGCCTCAGGGGAAAAACAAAAGTGAGATGGCTTTGATATAGGGCCCCCCTGAAGACAGTCCTCTCCTCCTGGCTTCCTGTGCGCACCATTAAAGATGGAGTATTAAAGACGGCAGGCGCCTGATGCAGCCAAAAAGCCACTAAACGGGTTTTCTTAAAGGGGCAGTCTTTTTTTTTTTTTTTTCCGGGCTCCCCTTAAAGGCTGTGTCCAGACTCAGGGGTTTTTTCGAAAAAAAGTAGGGGTTTTTTCGAAAAAAAGTAGCCTTTTTTCGAAAAAACTTCCCCTGCGTCCAGACTCAAGCCGCGTTCTTTCGAAATTAATTCGAAAGAACGCGGCTTTTCTTTCGAGGGCGGTAAACCTCGTTTCACGAGGAAGCACGCCTTCCTTCGAAAGTCCCGCTTTCGAAAGAAGGCGTTCTTCAATGTAAATAGGGCTTCTTCGAAAGAGAGCAGCCAGACTCACTGGATGCTTTCTTTCGACAAAGCAAGCCGCTTTTTCGAAATTTCTCCGTGCAGTCTAGACGCTCTCTTTCGAAAGAAGCCTGCAGTCTAGACATAGCCAAAGAGACAGTCCCTTTTTTTTTTTCTCTCGACAACTTTGCCCTGGCTCTTCGCGCTGGATCCGCGGATATCTTGGCTCTTTGCCCGGAACGGGTTGGTCCACACGACTGTTCTAGACCGTCCCTGATTCTTTCTCGGTTCTTGACCCGCCTGGATTTCAGCACGCAGAGACGGTTCACCTGCAAACGGGCCTTCCTCCCTCGTCCAGTCGAAGCTCCCTGGTCCTCCATCTTTTTTTTTTTTTTAATCAACGCCATTCGGGCTCGGTGGGGGAACCTTCCCACCGCCTCGTCTAGCCACAGGACCCAGTGTGGCAATTTTGGGAGAGGCTAAAGGTTCGTAAGGAAGCTCATTTGTGATGGTCAACCAGACCCACCAGGGTCAGGGCGAACCACAGGGAAAAGGAAAGGAACCCCTGTGCCGTGTGAAGACCATCAGAACCCATTCTGACGCACCAGCTCCCCAAAACGACAAGACCTTTTCCTTCATCAAGACGACGAGTCCAGGAGAGATGGAGGGGGGGAGGGAGGGGGCAAGGGAGGCCTTTTATAAATCCCTTAGCATATAAGGAGCAGCTAGGCCGCAAGCCGGCCGCAGAACGACAGAGTGGGCCCCGTCAACCTGCGGAACTCCTTGCTGGAGGATGTCGTGCAGACCAGGACTTCAAAACAGAACTAGATCCATTCATGGAGGACAGGAGCACCCATACTTATTAGCCACGCTGGGATGGTACCCCTCGCCTGTTCGTCAAAGAAATGGGTGACAGGAGAGGCAGGGGCATGAAACCAGGAGGTCGGCTCCCTCCCAGAAGACCGTAATCGGGACCGGAGAGAGGAGGCAGCAGCGCTCCTTGCTCGATACGTCTGCCACTCTGTTTTATTCAGTCCCCTCCCAGCGGCTTCCCACCAGGTCGTTCCACGCAGGCCGGCGTCTTGCCAGAGTTCAGGAACCGTGGCTACTGCTTTGAGCATCAGGACGGCCAGACCGGCGGGCCATCGAGCCGAGAGTCCTGTCTTCCAAAACCCGAGGCCTCAGAGGGGCAGTGAGGGCGTGTGTGGGGTGATGGACACCATTCCTACTCCTCCTGGCTAATAGTTACCGATGGACCTGTGCTTCATGGATTTGTTTGGGACCCTGTGGCCTCCATGACATCCTGCGGCGAGGAATTCCCCAAGTGGCCGGTGCACTGTGTGAAGAAAAACTGCCTTTGGTTTGTTTGAAACCCCCTGCCTATTCATTTCATTGGGTGACCCCTAGTCCTTCTATTATGGGAACACGTCAATAACGTTTCCTTCTTCACGTTTTCTGCGCCTGTCACGATTTTATAGACCTCGATCCCATCCCCCCCCTTAGTCTCCTCTTTTCTAAGCTGCAAACTCCCTGTCTTTTTAATCTTTCTTCATATGGCCTCCACGACATCCTGCGGCGAGGAGTTCCCCAGGTGGCTTGTGCGCGGCACGAAGAAATCACTTCCTTTGGTTTGTTTTAAACTTCCCACCCAGTCATTTCCCTCCCGTTCTGATGTGACGTAACCCTAACCCGCCCCCTCTCCCCCCGGTGTGGTTTTGCCTACCTCTATCCTGCCCCCCGCCCCGCTTCGTCTCCGCTTTTCTAAGCCGAAAAGGCCCCGTCTTTTTCCTCTCGCGTCATCCTTCCGCCGTTCCAAGTCCCTCATCATTTTGGCTGGGAGGAAAGGTGACTTTCATCGCGCCGTTGCTAAGATACTAGGTCCGGCTCGCTAGATAAAGATATATAACCTATTGTTTAACGTGACAACCCCTCTCAATTCCAGCGGGAGAAAGTCTCACTCTTGCTCTCTTCCCGGCGTCGGGTACAAACGCCGGCTGTCTTGGCCTCCCGGGTCTGGGGGCTCCTTCGGAGATCCGAGGGGCCTGTCCAAATTGCGTGGCCGGACCAGGGCTAGTGTGGGAGCTGGAGGGAGTGTGTGGGGGACGGGGTTCGACCCACCAGAGCCCAGTCTCCTGCACCTTGAAGGCCACTGCGTGATCGTTGGCTACGTGGTGGAAGAGGTCACCGTCCGACTGTCTGCTAGGCAGTGAAGGAAGCACCCCAGGGGTCAGATTGTGCCAAGGGTTGTAGGTCTTAAGCTGGGTGGGGGGGAGGGAGCAGGAGACACCAGCTGGAAGGGCTGTGGCTGAGGGGGAGACACCAGCTGGAAGGGCTGTGGCTGTGGGGGAGACACCAGCTGGAAGGGGCTCTGAAAGGCGGCCCTAGCCTTCACCACATCCTGTGGCAAGGAGTTCCACAGGTTGCCTGTGTGCTGAGGGAAGAAAAACTTCTATCCCTTTGTTTTAAACCTGCTACCTTTTCACCACATCCTCCAGCGAGGAGTTCCACAGGTTGAATGTGCACTGAGAGAAGAAAAACTTCCATTCTTTTCATCACATCCTCCGGCAAGGAGTTCCACAAGTTGACTGTGTGCTGAGGGAAGAAAAACTTCCATCCCTTTGTTTTAAACCTGCTACCTATTCGCCACATCCTCCAGCGAGGAGTTCCACAGGTTGGCTATGTTCTCAGGGAAGAAAAACTTCCTTCTGTTTGTTTGAACTGGTGCCTATTCATTTTATTGGGTGACCCCCTCGTTCTTATATTGTGGGAATAAGTAAATAACGTTTCTTTATTCACTTTTTCCACAACTGTCAGAGGTTTTATAGACCTCTATCCTCTCCCCCCTTAGTTTCCTCTTTTCTAAGCTGAAAAGATCCCCGTCTTTTTAATCTCTCTTCATATGGGCCCCCTCAGATTATGGCAGGAGAGGCTTTTTCCAGGCCCACCTTCCATCCTCGGTACCTCTTTGTGGGGCTGTGGGTCCGGCCGACTCAAGTGCTAGCCTTCACCACATCCTCTGGCAAGGAGTTCCACAGGTTCGCTATGTGCTTCCTTCTGTTTGTTTGACCTGCTGCCTATTCATTTCATTGGGTGACCCCCTCGTTCTTATATTGTGGGAATAAGTAAATAACATTTCTTTATTCACCGCATCCTCCGGCAAGGAGTTCCACAGGTTGGCTGTGTGCTGAGGGAAGAAAAACTTCCATCCATTTGTTTTAAACCTGCTACCTATTCACCACATCCTCAGGCAAGGAGTTCCACAGGTTGGCTGTGTACTGAGGGAAGAAAAACTTCAATCCATTTGTTTTAAACCTGCTACCTTTTCACCACATCCTCCAGCAAGGAGTTCCACAGGTTGGCTATGTGCTTCCTTCTGTTTGTTTGACCTGCTGCCTATTCATTTCATTGGGTGACCAGCCTCGTTCTTATATTGTGGGAATAAGTAAATAACATTTCTTTATTCACCGCATCCTCCGGCAAGGAGTTCCACAGGTTGGCTGTGCACTAAGGGAAGAAAAACTTCCACCCGTTTGTTTTAAACCTGCTACCTATTCACTGCATCCTCCGGCAAGGAGTTCCGCAAGTTGACTGTGTGCTGAGGGAAGAAAAACTTCCATCCCTTTGTTTTAAACCTGCTACCTATTCACCGCATCCTCCGGCAAGGAGTTCCACAAGTTGACTGTGTGCTGAGGGAAGAAAAACTTCCATCCCTTTGTTTTAAACCTGCTACCTATTCACCACATCCTCCGGCAAGGAGTTCCACAGGATGACTGTGTGCTGAGGGAAGAAAAACGTCCACCCGTTTGTTTTAAACCTGCTACCTATTCATCACATCCTCCGGCAAGGAGTTCCACAGGTTGACTGTGTGCTGAGGGAAGAAAAACGTCCACCCGTTTGTTTTAAACCTGCTACCTATTCATCACATCCTCCGGCAAGGAGTTCCACAGGTTGACTGTGTGCTGAGGGAAGAAAAACGTCCACCCGTTTGTTTTAAACCTGCTACCTATTCATCACATCCTCCGGCAAGGAGTTCCACAGGTTGACTGTGTGCTGAGGGAAGAAAAACTTCCACCCGTTTGTTTTAAACCTGCTACCTATTCACCGCATCCTCCGGCAAGGAGTTCCACAAGTTGGCTGTGCACTGAGAGAAGAAAAACTTCCTTCTGTTTGTTTGACCTGCTGCCTATTCAGTTCTCTGGGTGACCCCTGGTTCTTAGATTGGTTGGAATAAGTCAATAACTTTTCTTTATTCACTTTTTCCACCCCAGTCCTGATATTTTAGACCTCGATCCTATCCCCACTCAGTCTTTTCTTTTCTCAGCTGGAAAGTCCAAATCTTTTTAATCGCTCTTTATATGGGCTTTTCCCAGGCTCGCCTTCCATCCTCGGTACCTCTTTGTGGGGCTGTGGGTCCGGCCGGCTCCATCACAGCTCAACTGCCCCTCGGCGTCCCCTGCTGGATCCCGGACACAGAACGAGCTGCCCTCGGAGGCTGGAGAAGCGGAGGCAGAAACAGAAAGTATTGTCTCTGCTCTCGCCAACCGAGTGCTTTCAAGTCAGACATCTATGGCGGATTCTGAGCACTGCAAAGACTCACTCCAAAGAAGGGGAGGAGATCAACCTCCAAATATCTTCCTGCCCCCGTATATCTTCCTGCCCCCGTATATCTTCCTGCCCCTGTATAAAACTATGGGACGCCCACATCTGGAATACTGAGTCCAGATGTGGTCTCCTCACCTCCAAAAAGATATTTTGGCCTTGGAAAGGGTTCAGAAAAGGGCGACGAAAATGATTCGGGGTTTGGAACGAGTCCCGTATGAAGAGAGGCTAAAGCGACGGGGACTTTTCAGTTTCGAAAAGAGGCGACTGAGGGGGGATAGGATCGAGGTCTATAAAATCAGGAGTGGTGCGGAGAGGGCCGATAAAGAAAAGTGATTTATTCGTTCCCTAAATAGAAGAACTAGAGGCCAGCAAATGAAATGAATGGGGAGCAGGTTTCAAACGAATAAAAGCAAGTTCTTCTTCACACAGCGTGGAGTCAACCTGTGGAACTCCTCGCCGGAGGAGGCGGTGAAGGCTAGGACTATAATAGAGTTGAAAGAGAAGCTAGATAATTTCATGGAGGTTAGGTCCATAAAAGGCTATTAGCCAGGGGATAGAAATGGGGTCCCTGGCCTCTGTTTGTCAGAGGCTGGAGAGAGATGGCAGGAGACAAACCTCTTGATCGTTGTCTTCAGTCCACCCTCTCTGGGGCACCTGGTGCTGGCCACTGTCGGCAGACAGGATACTGGGCTGGATGGACCTTTGGTCTGACTCAGTACGGCCGTTCTTATGTTCTTATGGTCCTGCCTTGGGCAGGGGGCTGGACTTGATGGTCTTCTAATCTTCCAGCTCTAGGATGCTAAGTGAATCAGGAAACGTTATTGACTTATTCCCACAATAAAAGAACGAGAGGTCACCCAATGAAATGACGAGGCAGCAGGTTTAAAACAAACCCAAGGACGTTTCTTCTTCACGCAGCGCCAACCTGTGGAACTCCTCGCCGGAGGATGGGATGAAGGCCAGGATTTGAACAGGGTTCAAAAAAGAGCTGGATAGATTCATGGAGGCGAGGTCCATCAACGGCTGTTAGGACGGGTAGGACTGGTGTCCCTAGCGTCTGTTTCTCTGTTCCACATTGGGGTGGAAAGAAATACTTGCTCCGGCGCTGGTGCCTAGGTCGATGGAAGGGTTCTACAGGCCTGGCAATAAAGCTTGGCCAACCTACGTTGACCAACAGCCCGGAGGGACTGAGCGGGAGCAATCTTGGGTCAAACGCAGCAATGGGGGGCTTCCGCCTCTCTCTGTACCCCACTGCTGCCCCCAGACCAGCTGCCCTCTTGGTGGGGGAGTGCGAATGAAGGGCAGGGTCATCTGGGTAGGGACACCGTTCCTACCGATCCTACCAGCCATGGATGGAGCTCACCTCTATGAATCTATCGCGCTCTTTTTTGAACCCTGTTCAAATCCTGGCCTTCACCCCATCCTCCAGCGAGGAGTTCCACAGGTTGGCTGTGCCCTGAAGGAAGAAAAACTTCCTTTGGTTCCTTTTCAACTTTGCCTCGTCATTCCATGTGGTGACGGCTCGTTCTTCTACTGTGGGAAGAAGTCAGTAACTTTTCCCGATTCACTTTTCCCCCACCACTCACGATTGTATCCATCTCTCCCCCAAACTTTTTGACACGGGGACCAGTAAATCCAGTCGCGAACTTTTGGAGGACCAGTAATGTTCATTTGCACCTTCATTAATCAACTGGTGAATATTCAAATCAGTTGTTTCTGGTCCTCCCAAATCTCCCAGTGCCGGCTTTAGCAAGGCTTTCGATACGGTCACCCACAATATTCTTGCCAGCAAGTTAAGGAATATGGATTGGAGAAACGGGCGGTAAGACAGACAGAAAGCTGGCCAGACCAGGGTTTCCCAAACGTTTTACTTGAATTGGAATCCTTTTTTTTTCAGTTCTGCTTTTTGCAGCCCAAGAAAAACGAACTGAGAAAATACCCGACATAGAACGGGGCCGGTATTTTCTCAGGAGGTAAGTTGTATTATTACGAGATGTATCGGTTTGTAGTTTCGAACTGCCTGGCTGGTAGATGTGCTCCGGTTCAGGAGGGGTGGGTGGGTGTGTGTGGGGAGGGGAGAGAGAACATTTTTGGGAAATGCTCCTCTAGCCCATCCCCTCTTAGTCTCCTTTTTTTCGAAGCCGAAAAGTCGTTTGAAACCTTGAATCGTTTTTCTTGCCCTTTTCGGACCTTTTTTCCGATGCCCATCGAGCTTTTTTTGACACGAGGCAACCCCATCTGGACGCAGCATTCCAGATGTGGGCGTCCTCTGGGTTTAGAAAGTGATTGCTTTCCACCGGCTGGCTGGGCCCTGATTGGCTGCTGCAGAAGGAACCACTCTAAGCCACCTGGAGGACTTCTCCGCTGCTCTTTTTGCTGGCGGGAAGGGGCTTTGACTGGGCGGGAGTGCTTCTCGGCTTTGTTCATCTCATCATTTGTTCAAATCCTGGCCTTCACCCCATCCTCCAGCGAGGAGTTCCACAGGTTGGCTGTGCGCTGAAGGAAGAAAAACTTCCTTTGCTTTCTTTTCAACTCCCCGAACCCCGCTCTCCCGCCAGGTGTGAGGGTGTAAAGCCAATGGGCCCTGGTCTTTGGCAGTCACTAATTGCCACACCTCGTTATGGGTTAGTGCTTTGCAGCCGTAGATCTCTAAGCCCGTTACGAGGGAACTACTCGCATCCCCAGTTCAGTGGTGGGGAAACTGAGGTACGGAGCAGGTAAGTGGCTTGCAAGAAAGCCTAGGTCTCCTGCGTCATAGAATCACAGAGCTGGAAGAGACCCCAGCAGGTCATCGAGTCCAGCTGGACTTTCCCCAATGCGCCCACCTCCTTTCTGCCATGCGCCCATTCTCCAGAATTCTGTCACGGAGAGGCCCTGTAGAACTCTACCCACTGGGCCACCCTGCCCTACGACGCCAGAAGATGAAAGCCGCGTGAGTCACAACCTCCCGCACGCGAGTGCTTCTCGGGAAACCTCGGCGCTTCATTGGCAGGCTCGAATGTGAGCCGAGAGACGGAACGACGTCTGGGAAACGAGCCAGACGGTCTTTTCAATTTGCCTGGCTACCTGCCGATCTGGCTCTGTAAATGTCAGCCCGGCTCCTTCTCAGGCAAGAAGAAAGGGAGCGGTGAAACGGACCCCGGAGAGCTGAGTTGTAGTACAGCCGTCTCTGCTCGGTGGAATGCAATCTCTCCGCTTCACTCGCACACAGATGTTCTCCGAATCATAGAACAGGACCAAGAACCAATCCCAACTCAATCAAGCCAGGGCTTGGTCAAGCCAAGACTTGGAAGAAGCCAGATTTGGGTCAACAGGGCGCCCTTGGAGCCACGAAGGCTAAGGACATATTAGGATGCATTAGGAGGAACATTGCCGCAGATCCAGAGAAGTCATTATCCCCGTTTATTCGGCTCCGGGGAGGCCAGGCATGATTTTCCGCAAATGCTTTGAACGGAAAAGTGTTCTGTTAAAAGCATTTTCGGAAAAGCGTGTCTAGATTGGCCACGGACGCTTTTCCGCAAAAAAACCCCGGATCGCCATTTTCGCGATCGGGGCTTTTTTGCGGAAAACAGAACTATGCTGTCTACACTGGACTTTTGCCCGAACGGGAGCAGCGTAGTGTTTCCGGAAAAGCACTGATGATTTTACATGAGATCGTCAGTGCTTTTCCGGAAATTCAAGCCGACAGTGTAGACAGCTGGCAAGTTTTTCCGGAAAATCATTTGATTTTCCGGAAAAACTTGCCAGTATAGACACAGCCCAAAAGTGCAACGAAAAAACAATGTGCTTTTTCAAAAGAGAGCATCCGCATTGATTGGACACGATCTCGCGTTTAAGTTGTGATTAGCCAGGATGGAGCAGCCACCAGGGTACCTGTGATATTTCCCGGAGACCTCTTCTTTCGAAAGAACGCCCTCTTCTGCGTCCACACACGCCTTTTTCCGAAAAAGCCTTTTTCCTCTTAAAATAAGGTTTACCGCAGTCAGAAAAAACCCTCCATTCTTTCGACTTTCTGTCGGAAGAACTCAATGGCAGTGTGGACGCAAGTATCGTGTTTCCGAAAAAAACCTCCATTCTTTCGACTTTCCGTCGGAAGAACTCAAGAGCAGTGTGGATGCAAGTATCATGCTTCCGAAAAACCCCTCCATTCTTTCGACTTTCTGTCGAAAGAACTCAGTGGCAGTGTGGACGCAAGTATCGTTTTTCCAAAAAAACTCCATTCTTTAGACTTTCCATTGGAAGAACTCAAGGGCAGTGTGGATGCAAGTATCGTGTTTCCGAAAAACTCCTCCATCCTTTCAACTTTTGTCGAAAGAACTCAAGGGCAGTATGGACGCAAGTATCATGTTTCCGAAAACCCCCTCCATTCTTTTGACTTTCTGTCGGAAGAACTCAATGGCAGCGTGGATGCATGTTTGGGTTTTCCAGAACACCCCCCTATTCTTTCAACTTTCTGTCGAAAGAACTCAAGCGCAATGTGAACGCAAGTATCATGTTTCCGAAAAAACCCTCCATTCTTTTGACTTTCTGTCGAAAGAACTCAAGCGCAATGTGAACGCAAATATCGTCTTTCCGAAAAAACCCTCCATTCTTTTGACTTTCTGTCGGAAGAACTTAATGGCAGTGTGGACGCAAGTATCGTTTTTCCGGAAAACCCCTCCATTCTTTTGACTTTCTGTTGAAAGAACTCAAGCGCAGTGTGGATGCAAGTATCGTGTTTCCGAAAAAACCCTCCATTCTTTCGACTTTCTGTCGGAAGAACTCAATGGCAGCGTGGATGCATGTTTGGGTTTTCCAGAACACCCCCCTATTCTTTCAACTTTCTGTCGAAAGAACTCAAGCGCAATGTGAACGCAAGTATCGTGTTTCCGAAAAAACCCTCCATTCTTTTGACTTTCTGTCGAAAGAACTCAAGTGCAATGTGAACACATGTATCGTTTTTCCGGAAAACCCCTCCATTCTTTTGACTTTCTGTCAAAAGAACTCAAGCGCAATGTGAACGCAAGTATCGTGTTTCCGAAAAAACCCTCCATCCTTTCGACTTTCTGTCGGAAGAACTCAATGGCAGTGTGGACACAAGTATCGTTTTTCCGGAAAACCTGTCCGTTTTTTTGACTTTTTGTTAAAAGAACTCAATGGCAGTGTGGATGGAAGTATTGTGTTTTGGAAAAATCCTTCCATTGGTTCGACTTTGTGTCAAAAGCACTCAACGGCAGTACTGTCTTTTATTGGTGTACTGCTGGCAGGGGGAGAAAAATCAGGCCCATTGTTTCTATGTATTAAGTAAAAGCAAAATTGTTTTGCAAAGTCAGTGCTTTTGCGGAAATTCAAGCGGCCAGTGTAGACAGCTGGCAAGTTTTTCCAGAAAAGCGGCTGTTAGTCCAAAAAAACTGGCCAGTCTAGACACAGCCAGAGGGTATGTCTAGACAACAGGGTTTTGTTGACAAAAGTAGCCTTTTGTCAACAAAACTATCCTTGCGTCTACACTACCGCTGAGTTGTGTCGACATAACGTCGGCAGAACTCAGCAGTTTTGTCGACGACGGTAAACCTCATTCTACGAGGAATAACCCTTTTTTTCGACAGAGTTCTGTCGACAGAAGGCGTTATTGCATCGACGCTGTCCTTTGCGTCCACACTGTCATGTCAACAAAGCGGCTTGCTTTGTCGACAGAACTGGATGCCGTCTACACGTTCTTTGTCGACAGAACTGGATGTGGTCTAGATGCTCTTTGTCGATAGAAGTTTTGTCAACCGTATCTGTTGACAAAGCCTCTGTCAACAAAAGCCTGTAGTCTAGACCTGTCTAGACCTACTCCAAGTCTTCCTGAATTGTCAAAATGGATCCCCCTTTGGAAAAGTTTGGGAAATGCTGGCAGAGACCAGACACAGGTATGTCTAGACTACAGGCTTTTGTCAACAGAGGCTTTGTTGACAGATAGGATATGTCTAGACTACAGGGTTTTGTCAACAGAGGCTTTGTTGACAGATAGGATATGTCTAGACTACAGGGTTTTGTTGACATAAGTGGCCTTTTGTCGATAAAACTATACTTGCGTCTACACTACCGCCGAGTTCTGTTGACATAACGTTGGCAGAACTCGGCAGTTTTGCTGCCTACGGTAAACCTGATTCTACGAGGAATAACGCCTTTTGTCGACAAAGTTCTGTTGACAGAAGAAGGCATTATTGCATCTACACTGTCCTTTGCGTCTACACTGTCAAGTTGACACAGGGTACGTCTAGACTACCGCGTTTTGTCGACAGAAGTTTTGTCGACAGTATCTGTCAACAAAACTTCTGTCGACAAAGAGCATCCAGACACATTGAGTTCTGTCGACAAAGCAAGCTGCTTTGTCGACAGAACCCTGTAGTCTAGACGCAACCCTACAGGCAATAACACCTTCTGTCGACAGAACTCTGTCGACAGAAGGTGTTATGCCTCGTAAAATGAGGTATACCAGCGTCGACAAAACTGCTGAGTTCTGTCGACGTTATGTCGACAGAACTCAGCGGTAGTGTAGACGCTGGTATAGTTTTGTCGACAAAAGTCCACTTTTGTCGACAAAACTCAGTAGTCTAGACGTACCCACAGTGGCTTGCTTTGTCGACAGAACTGGATGTAGTCTAGATGCTCTTTGTCGACAGAAGCTTTGTCGACAGTATCTGTCAACAAAACTTGGTGTCCCTGGCCTCTGTTTGTCAGAGGCGGGAGAAGGATGGCACGAGACAAGAACGGCCATGCTGTTGAGATGAAAATGTTTTATTTGGCATCTACGCATCCAGGAGAAAGTGGCCAAGGAAACTTGTTCCCCTAACGTAAGAACTAGGCATCAGCCAATGAAATGAATAGGCTGAACCCAAACAAAAGCGTGTTTTTTCGTTGCCCCCTGCACAACCAGTGGAACTCCTTGCTGCAGGATGTGGGGGAAAATCAGGATTTGAACGGGGTTCCACACAAAGCTAGAAAAATTCTTGGAGGACAGATGGGTAGGCATGGTGTCCCTGGCCTCTGTTTGTCAGAGGCTGGAGAGGGATGGCAGGAGACAAATCGCTTGATCATTGTCTTCGGTCCACCCTCTCTGGGGCACCTGGCCACTGTCAGCAGACAGGCTACTGGGCTAGATGGACCATTTTTATGTTCTTATAATGTTAAGGCTATCAATTGGGTTCAATTTCCACACTGACGTTCTTATGCGCCGCATCCGTGTCGTTGCTAAAAATGGTCGCACTGTACGGTGAATGAAGCAGAGAGCCGAGAGATGAAATTGACAATGAGATGGAAAGTCACTGAGGCAGAGAGCAGCGGAAAAAGCCGGCTTCGCACTCATCCTATTACACCATCCTTCTCCAGATTCACTTGAGAAAACTTCAACTAACCCAGAAATCCCGGCAACCTATATTCTGGGTCACCCGATAATTGGGCCGTGTTCTACACAGCTGTTGAATCGCTATGGATAGAAATTCCATGCGCAAATAATAAGAGTCTCGAGGAAAGAATATATTACCGACCTCCCGACCAGGAGTGAGCCGGTGTCTGGGAATTGCCGAGGGAGGTTAGAGAGGCTATAAAAAAATGAAAACCCAAATAACGAGGAGGGATTTCAAGTTGTCCCCATATGGATTGGGTAGATGTCACCTCAGAATCGAAAGCCGAGATGAAACGTCTTGCTCCCTCTTCTTGGCTCAGCTCAAATCCACAAGGTGATTTATTTAGTCGTAAGAACTAGGCATCAGTCAATGAAATGAATAGGCTGAACCCAAACAAAAGCGTGTTTTTTCGTCGCCCCCTGCACGACCGGTGGAACTCCTTGCTGCAGGATGTGGGGGAAAATCAGGATTTGAACGGGGTTCCACACAAAGCTAGACAAATTCTTGGAGGACAGATGGAGGACAGGGTAATTCTGAAATCTGCTGCCGATTAATTTCATCGGCCGGTATGTGACGGGATAAATAACATGGCCCTGTTGGCTTTCTCCACGATTTTCATGCGTCTCTAGACCTCGATCCTCTTCCTTAGCTATCTCTTTTTGAAGTTGTATAGTCCCTCCTCATACGTTCCGCGCCCGTAAACGTTTTTTATCCTTCTCGGTACTATTCTCCGGAGCGCTAGCAAACAGGGTAAATTCCAGGCAAACGCTGTGCTTTGTTATGAAATGATGTAAAACATTCTGAAATAATACAACGCCGTGGCATTTTCTTGTTTGTTTGTTTGTTTTAAAAAGCCGTTAAGACGGCGAATTGCCTAACTGGGCTATGACAGGAAATGGATGATAAAGGAGCTATTTTCCCCCGATACATTTGTTGGTAGGTGTTGCATTTGTGAGGGTATCAATTATTTAGTTTGCTCCAGGGTGGAGGTATGCACTTTAATAAAATGCAGAAATAAAACTGGAACAATAAATGCAATTGATTTTGTGACCAATATGAAGAATAGATTCAGTCTAATGTCTTTCTGGAGTATTTTGTCTTGCTTTATGTGGAAATCACAAGCGTAATAGGTTTTTAAAAAATAATCTAAAATACTTAGGGATGAGGACAAATCTTATTAATTCAACGCTCTTTCGTTTCCATATGCAAATGCCTAAGGATTAGCGTTAGCCCTACTACCATCCGGCTCGCACTGGGCTTGTCATGTTGATTTGTTCTCTATTTTCAGAAACATTTGCAAATATTAATAATTTAGGGGAAATAGATTTCATTTTGGTGTAATGAAGCTATGCAGGCCCGATAAGTATGCAGTGGACGTCGCGAATTTGCCTCCGAGCTATTCGAGATATTTTGCTGTCTTTGTTGTCACGCAAAAGAAAGAAAACTTTCTCCCAGAGGTTCTGGAAGAGGAGCTACCAGAATCGGTGGATTTACCCCGATTTACTCTAATTTACTCTAACTGAGGATGGAATTTTAGACACTTCACTGGGATTACTTCCACTTTACGTTGGAAGAATGGAACGCAGCATGTTTTTTATAGGGTTGTTTCGGATGGGCCCGTAAGAGTTAGAATTCAGCATTCAACCCCTAACACGCCAGGAATACAGGAACTTTTTTCACTTTATGATAATGCACCCAAAGAATGTGATATGCTGCTACAGTTGTTGTTAGATCATTTACCAGGTTAGGGGTTAGGATTAGGGGTTAAGGTTACGGTTAGGGTTAAGGTTAAGGTTAAAGTTAGGGGTTATGTGTTGGGGTTAAGGTTAGGGGTTAGGGTTAGGGGTTAAGGTTAGGGGTAGGGGTTAATGTTAGGGTTAGGGTTAAGGTTAGGGGTTAGGGGTTGGGGTTAGGGTTAGAGATAGCGGTTAGGGTTAGGGTTAAGTTAGGGGTTGGAGTTGAGGGTAAGGTTAAGGTTAGGGGTTAGAGTTAGGGTTAAGGTTAAGGTTAGGGGTTAAGGTTAGTGGTTAAGGGTTGGGGTTAGTGTTAGGGATAGGGGTTAGGGTTAAGGTTAGGATTAAGGTTAGGGGTTGGAGTTGAGGGTAAGGTTAGGGTTAAGGGGAGGGTTAGGGGTTAGGGTTGGGGTTAGGGTTAAGGTTAGGTTTAGGGTTAGGGTTAGGGGTTGGAGTTGAGGATAAGGTTAGGGTTAGGCATTAAGGTTAGGTTTAGGGGTTAAGGTTAAGGGTTAGGGTTGGGGTTAAAGTTAGGGTTAAGGGTTAGGGTTAAGGTTAGGGGTTGGAGTTGAGGGTAAGGTTGGGGTTAGGGGTTAAGGGGAGGGTTAGGGGTTAGGGTTAGGAATAGTGGTTAGGGTTAAAGTTAGGGTTAGGGATAGTGGTTAGGGTTAGGGTTAGGTGTTGGAGTTTAGGGTAAGGTTAGGGTTAGGGGTTAAGGGGTGGGTTAGGGATTAGCGTTAGGGATACTGGTTAGGGTTAAGGTTAGGGTTGAGGTTAGGTTTAGGGTTAAGGTTAGGGTTAGGGTTAGGGGTTGGAGTTGAGGGTAAGTTTAAGGTTAGGGGTTAAGGGTTGGGGCTAGTGTTAGGGATAGGGGTTAGGGTTAAGGTTAGGATTAAGGTTAGGGGTTGGAGTTGAGGGTAAGGTTAAGGGTAGGAGTTAAGGTTAGGTTTAGGGGTGAAGGTTAGGTTTAGGGGTTAAGGTTAAGGGTTAGGGTTGGGGTTAAAGTTAGGGTTAGGGGTTAGGGTTAAGGTTAGGGGTTGGAGTTGAGGGTAAGGTTGGGGTTAGGGATTAAGTGGAGGGTTCGGTGTTAGGGTTAGGGGTTGGAGTTGAGGGTAAGGTTAGGGTTAGAGGTTACGGGGTGGGTTAGGGATTAGGGTTAGGGATAGTGGTTAGGGTTAAGGTTAGGGTTGAGGGTAGGCTTAGGGTTAAGGTTAGGGTTAGGGTTAGCGTTAGGGGTTGGAGTTGAGGGTAAGGTTAGGGTTAGAGGTTAAGGGGTGGGTTAGGGATTAGGGTTCGGGTTTGAGATAGTGGTTGGGTTTAAGGTTAGAGTTGGGGTTAGTATTAGGGTTAAGGTTAAGGTTAGGGTTATGGTTGGGGTTAAGGTTAGGGTTAGGGTTAGGGTTAGGGGTTGTTGTTGAGTGTAAGGTTAGGGTTAGGAGTTAAGGTTAGGGGTAAGGTTAGGGGTTAGGGGTTGGGGTTAGGGATAGGTGTTAGGGTTAAAGTTAGGGTTAAGGTTAGGAGTTGGATTTGAGGGTAAGGTTAGGGTTAGGGTTAAGTTTAGGGGCTTGGGTTGAGGTTAAGGTTAGGGACTAGGGGTTGGCGTTTGGGTTAGGAATAGGGTTGGGGTTAAGGTTAGGGGTTGGGGTTAAGGTTAGGGGTTGTGGTTAAGTTTAGGGTTAGGGTTTGGGATTGGGGTTAGGGTTAAGGGTTAGAAATTAAGGTTAGGGTTAAGGCTTTGGGTTAGGGATTAAAGTTAGTCTTACGGTTAACGATTAGCGGTGAGGATTAGGGTAGGGTTAGGATTATGGGTTAAGGTTAGGGTTATGGGTTAACGGTTAGGTTAACTATATCGATCCATAATTTAACACTGATTATATTAGCATGTAAGGAAAGCATCTGTAATAAAGCTTGGTAGGGTACAATTGTTATTTTTGATACATTCAATCAATGAAATTGATGTTGATTTTAAACATCTTTCCCTTTGTGTTTATTAATTGCAGTTTTCACAGGGGTGGGATGTTATGGGGGAGGGCTATTCAAAAATAGCAGATGAAATTCAAAAAGTTAAAAATATTGCAAAAGATTAAAAGACAAACTGTCAGCAACATGTCAAGACATATGAAATAAATATCTTTAAAGCAAATCAAGCCCTATTTTTATTCTTCATTCACTAGTCTATTTGCAGCAAGTCTAATTCAAAAGTCATGGTGAGGGAATGAGTTAAGTCACCAACCAACTGTCAAATGGCCATGGTGAGGTAACGAGGTAGGTCACCAACCAACCACCAAATGGCCATGGTAAGGTAACGAGCTGGGTCACCAAACAGCTATGTTTAGGTAATGAGTTAGGTCACCAACCAACCGTCAACCACCAAACAGCCACGGTGAGGTAGCGAGGTAGGTGATCAACCAACTGGGTAACGGCCATGGTGAGGTAACAAGGTAGGTCACCAACCAACCGCCAAACGGCCATGGTGAGGTAACGAGGTAGGTCGCCAACCAACCGCCAAACGGCCGTGGTGAGGTAACGAGGTAGGTCGCCCACCAACCGCCAAACGGCCGTGGTGAGGTAACGAGGTAGGTCGCCCACCAACCGCCAAACGGCCGTGGTGAGGTAACGAGGTAGGTCGCCCACCAACCGCCAAACGGCCGTGGTGAGGTAACGAGGTAGGTCGCCCACCAACCGCCAAACGGCCGTGGTGAGGTTACGAGGTAGGTCGCCGACCAACCGCCAAACGGCCGTGGTGAGGTAACGAGGTAGGTCGCCGACCAACCGCCAAACGGCCGTGGTGAGGTAACGAGGTAGGTCGCCGACCAACCGCCAAACGGCCGTGGTGAGGTAACGAGGTAGGTCGCCGACCAACCGCCAAACGGCCGTGGTGAGGTAACGAGGTAGGTCGCCGACCAACCGCCAAACGGCCGTGGTGAGGTAACGAGGTAGGTCGCCGACCAACCGCCAAACGGCCGTGGTGAGGTAACGAGGTAGGTCGCCGACCAACCGCCAAGCGGCCGTGGTGAGGTAACGAGGTAGGTCGCCGACCAACCGCCAAACGGCCGTGGTGGGGTAACGAGGTAGGTCGCCGACCAACCGCCAAACGGCCGTGGTGAGGTAACGAGGTAGATCACCAACCAACTGCCAAATGGCCACGGTGAGGTAGCAAGTAGCGCCAGAGGAGAACCACTGACCAAGAGATGAAAAGCAACGTGTCAACTTCCCAATTCAGGTGCAACATATCTGCAGATAGACCAAAGCTCACACCCAAAATCAGGCCCTTCTTGCGCATAAATTAAACTGTGGCCTGACAGCAAAGGTGAATGCTCATAACTCGTTTATATCCCCAGCTTGATCTCCGAACTAAAAGCCGATCTGTGCTAAATTATATTTGTTTTCCATTCTGAGGCCTTCTTGAAGACATAATTGAGTTCCTGTATGGGCAGGAGCCCTTTTCAGAAAGCTAATTTGGAGAAGACAGCGCAGCCGGCTAATTGATTGAAAATGTCATCTCTTTGGGAATCTTTTAGTTTTTCCCTCGTGCGGAAATTAAGATGAATATTGTGTGTATCTGATGTTGAACGAGAGCATTTAATTCGAAGCCCATAATGGATGAGAGCTCGGTGTTTGTGTGTGGCGGCGTTTTGAGAGCAGATTGAATGAACTAACGAAGTTTCAACCGTCAGAATCAATATCGGGGAGGTGTCCTTCGGACGGGAGCTATTTAACGGCAGCCAGATAACATCAAGGTGAACGAGAAATTACACCGAAGCCGGAAAAAGAGCGAGGAATGAGACTGGGGAGATCTTTTTCCTTCGGCGCAAGAGACGGGAGAGGATCAAATGATTCACCGTGTCGCAGTGTCCGGTGGAGGGTGATGGGACAGAAGACCTCCCATGAGCCGTAGAGGTGGGTGCACCAGAAAAAGCGTCCGAGAGAAGCTACCTCGTAGTTTTCTTACCGGATGGAGGTTTGCTTTCCTGGAGGAGAAACACTCTTTTCTGGGACCACAGAAGGATGCTTCTTACACGTTATTTAACCTCCAAGGAGATGGTCCAACTGGGCTCGCCCAGAGCGAGGAGAAAGCTTGAGGGGCGGGGTAAACAAATCCATGGGCCCGGATTTAATGCATCCGTGGGTACTGAGGGAGTTGGCAAATGTCATCAAGGAGCCTTTGGCCATTATCTTTGAAAAGTCGTGGAGATCCGGAGAGATCCCAGATGATTGGAAAAAGCCAAATGTAGTGTCCATCTTTAAACAGGGTAGAAGGACGATCCAGGGAACTACAGACCAGTCAGCCTTACATCAGTCCACGGAAAAATCATGGAAGGGATCCTCAAGGAATCTATTTTGAAGCCCTTGGAAGAGGGGAAAGTGATTAGGAATCATAGAATCATAGAATCATAGAATAATAGGACTGGAAGGGACCTCGAGAGGTCATCGAGTCCAGCCCCCTGCCCTCATGGCAGGACCAAGCTCCGTCTACAAATAGTCCGCATGGATTCACAAAGGGCAAGTCATGCCTGACCAATCATAGAATCATAGAATCATCATAGAATAATAGGACTGGAAGGGACCTCGAGAGGTCATCGAGTCCAGCCCCCGCCCTCAAGGCAGGATCAAGCTCCGTCTACAATCGGATTAGCTTCTATGATGAGGTAACCGGCTCTGGGGACGTGGGGAAGTTGGTGGCTGTGATAGACCTTGACTTTAGCAAGGCTTTCGATACGATCGCCCTCAATATTCTCGCCAGCAAGTGAAGGGAGGATGGATTGGATAAATGGACGGTAAGATGGATAGAAAGCTGGTTAGATTGTCAGGTTCAACGGGTCGTGATCAACGGCTCGATGTCAGGATGTCAGTCGGATTCTAGTGGAGTGCCCCAAAGATCTGTTCTAGGACCGGTTTTGTTCAACGTCTTTATGAATGACGAGGATGAGGCGATGGATTGCACCACTAGCAAGTTTGCAGGTGACATTAAGCTAGGGGGAGAGGGAGATACGCTGGAGGACAGAGATAGGGTCCAGAGTGACTTGGACAGATTAGAGGATTGGGCCAAAAGAAATCGGATGAGGTTCAACAAGGACAAGTGTAGAGTCCTGCTCTTGGGACGGAAGAATCCCAAGTATTGGTACAGGCTGGCGACCGACTGGCTAAGTAGCCGTTCTGCAGAAAAGGACCTGGGGGTTACAGAGGATGAGAAGCTGGAGATGAGTCAACAGGGGCCCTTGTAGCCAAGAAGGCGAATGGCATATTAGGTGCATTAGGAGGAGCATAGCCAGCAGATCCAGAGATGTCATTATTCCCCTTTATTCGGCTCTGGTGAGGCCACATCTGGAGTATTGTGTCCAGTTCTGGGCCCCGCACTACAAAAGGGATGTGGACGCATTGGAGAGGGTCCAGCGGAGGGCGACCAAAATGATTCGGGAGCTGGAGCGCATGATCTATTAGAGAGGCTGAGGGACTTGGGTCTGTTTAGTCTGCAGAAGCGAAGAGTGAGGGGGGATTTGAGAGCAGCCTTCAACTTCCTGAAGGGGGGTTCCAAAGAGGCTGGAGAGAGGCTGTTCTCAGAAGTGATGGACGGCCGACCAAGGAGTAATGGGCGCAAGTTGCGGTGGGAGAGGTCTAGGTTGGATATTAGGAAAAACGATTTCCCTAGGAGGGTGGGGAAGCGCTGGGCTGGGTTCCCTAAGGAGGTGGTGGAATCCTCCATCCTAGAGGTGTTTAAGTCTCGGCTTGACCAAGCCCTAGTTGGGTTGATTGAGTTGGGTTGGTCCTGCCTTGGGCAGGGGGCTGGACTTGATGACTCCTGAGGTCTCTTCCAGCCCTAGGATTCTATGAACCTTTTTTGGGTCACGAAGCCACCGACCCACGGAAAAATCCCTCAGGGGCCACAAGTGAGAAGAAACCCCCCACCACCACCCTGAGGTGGTCCTCAACAGAGGAGGAAGACAATCCCCCATTTTCCTCATACACACAAAGCCTGAGGAGGGCAGGCTAGTCGATTTTTTTTTGGGGGGGGGGAGCTTTTCTGCGCCAACAGGAGAGACGGGGAGCGTGCGGACTCCAGCCTATGAGGGAGCTGGCGTGGGCGCTCTAGCCCCACGGCGGGAGCTGGAGAAAGGCTGGAACGCCAATGTGAGCTCCCAATAATGGACAGGAGCCCCAAGACTTGAGGGTCGGATCCAGGCCAGCCAGGGGCCGCGTCAACGGCCCTGCCTCTGGGGTCCACCCTCCAGCGCCCCGCACCAGGAACGATTTCGGTCCCTCTTGGACCTGAACGATATTCTCCGGGCTATCTCGCTGCAGTAGCACGGAGCTGCCAGCATTTCCATTAGGCCTTGACATCCACTCGGGCGGAGGATTAAGTGCCTGAGATATTTCTCCTGGCACACCGGTGAGTGAGCGAAAATGGTGCTTCCGGCAGCAACTCAGAGGAGGGCCGGTTCCCGTTGTGTCCAAGGCCGCAGAATGACCAAAATGGCTCTGCTAAGTTCCCACCTCCTGTTCCTGGCAGCTATCTCCCCCCTGAGGCAGGAAGCCCCTGGGAGAATAGGTGGAAGGGACCTTGAGTAATCATCAAGTCCAGTCCCCTGCCCTTCCAGCAGGACCAAGCCCCCTCTAGACCATCCCTGGTAGATGTCTACAGAGTCATAGAACTGGAAGGGACCTTGAGAAGTCATCAAGTCCAGTCCCCTGCCCTTCCAGCAGGACCAAGCCCCATCTAGACCATCCCTGGTAGATGTCTACAGAGTCATAGCACTGGAAGGGACCTTGAGAAGTCATGAAGTCCTGTCTCCTTCCCTCCCAGCAGGACCAGGTACCATCCCTGACAGAATTGCACCCGATCCCTAAATAGCGTCCCCTCAAGGATTGAACTCACAACCCTAGGTTTAGCAGGTTAATCCTCAAACCACTGAGCTATCCCACCCCCAAGGTAGTAGGTGAGGTGCCATCTGGGGGACATGGAGCTGGCCTTCAGGCGGATTCTGGGGGGACATTCAGGGGACTTCTGACGTGGCGCTCTACTGACTCCCCAAGTCATCGCCCCTCATCATGGTTTCCGGCCGTCTCTCCACCTCTCCCGTTTGGCCCCGTCTTCATGGCCACGGGCTGCATTTTCCTCTTCAGAGAAGGCCAGGTTTCCGGAATCTTCTTTCACACTCTCAGTCTCAGGCAGCCGTCACATGCTCTGCCCTCCCTCGGTGGCCAGTCAGGAAACCCGTGCCGGCTCTCCACTCCAGCTCATGGAGAGTCTCACCAGAAGTCTGTTCTCTCCTAGACCTCACTGCCATTCCCAATTTCTGAGAGTAGAGGGATCCGGAACGGCAGAAGGAGATCCAACGGCTGGGAGCTGAAGTTAGCCACATTCAGACAAGCGAGAAGATGAAATTTTAAGTCATACTTGACTAGTCATAATAGTTCCATCCAAGTTCCATCGTAGTTCCATTGTAGTTCCATCAATGTTCCATCCAAGTTCCACTGAATTCCATCCAAGTTCCATCGAGTTCCATCCAAGTTCCATCGTAGTTCCATCAATGTTCCATCCAAGTTCCACTGAGTTCCATCCAAGTTCCATCGTAGTTCCATCAATGTTCCATCCAAGTTCCATCGAGTTCCATCCAAGTTCCATCGTAGTTCCATCAATGTTCCATCCAAGTTCCACTGAGTTCCATCCAAGTTCCATCGTAGTTCCATCAATGTTCCATCCAAGTTCCATCGAGTTCCATCCAAGTTCCATCGAGTTCCATCATAGTTCCGTCAAAGTTCCATTGTAGTTCTATCCAAGTTCCATCAAGTTCCATCCAAGTTTTGTCAAAGTTCTGTCAATGTTCCATCAAGTTCTATCAACTTCCATAATAGTTCCATCCAAGTTCCATCGAGTTCCATCCAAGTTCTGTCAAAGTTCTGTCAACGTTCCATCAAGTTAATCAAAGTTCCATCAAGTTCTATCAACATTCCATCAAGTTCTATCAACTTCCATAATAGTTCCAGCCAAGTTCCGTCAAAGTTCTGTCAATGTTCCATCAAGTTAATCAAAGTTCCATCAAGTTCTATCAACGTTCCATCAAGTTCTATCAACTTCCATAACAGTTCCATCCAAGTTCCATCCAAGTTCTGTCAACGTTCCATCAAGTTAATCAAAGTTCCAGCAAGTTCTATCAACGTTCCATCAAGTTCTATCAACTTCCATAATAGTTCCATCCAAGTTCCATCCAAGTTCCGTCAAAGTTCTGTCAAAGTTCCATCAAGTTCTATCAACGTTCCATCAAGTTCTATCAACTTCCATAATCGTTCCATCCAAGTTCCATCCAAGTTCTGTCAACGTTCCATCAAGTGAATCCAAGTTCCATCAAGTTCTATCCAAGTTCCATCAAAGTTTCCTCTAAGTTCATCGAAGTTCCTTCTGAGTCCCATCAAAGTGCCATCAACTCCCCAAAGCAAATGCCGTCCATTTCCCGTTGGCCAATGAGAGCAGCAGCGCTACCTCAACAGCCGTGGCGTCTACCTCGCTTGATTCCCGACGACGCGCTCCGGACAGAGCGGAGGGAGTCGTTCCACACAAGCAGGGAGTAGCGGCTTCTCGGGGAGGCGGGCGAACACAGCGCAGGCTGTGCGAGACAACGCTTTTCGGAGGCACGGACCAATCCCCAGGCACCCCGAGAAGAGATCACGCTCCAGCATCACGCGGATGACTCATGCCTAGCAACAGGAAGAACACATCAAAGGCGTCTTGCGGTGACATGGGGGGGGGGACCAGCTGTCACCGGCGTTCTGAAGGAGCGCAGAGAGAACCTTTGAAACAATCTCTCTCCCCCGTCGGTGCCTGCCGGGAAGGTAGCAGGGGTTGGATGATGAAAGGCTACAATTAAAATCAACCCTGTGCCGTTCTTTAGTGCTTGTGTTGACTATTAGGCACACACGTTGCGTTGTGTTCACTCTACCGGTGTCGTGTGCAAAGATACGCCCCCCGTTGCCCTCAGGATGGGCACAAATCAAGGTGTTTGTTCTCGCAGGTTCCCACGGGGAAGAGAGACATTTCTTGTGTTCCCCCATCCGGCTGTGTCTCCCTTTTGCCTCTGGTATCCCACTAGACGATCTCGGGAGCCGGGATCACGGTTTGGTGCGGTTTGTCCAGCACCTGGTGCAGCCGGATCCCCGTCTGGTCACTCAGTCCTAATAAGAACATAAGAATGGCCGTACTGGCTCAGACCAAAGGTCCATCTAGCCCAGTATCCTGTCTGCCGACAGCGGCCAGCACCAGGTGCCCCAGACGGGGTGGACCAAAGACAATGATCAAGCGATTTGTCTCCTGCCATCCCTCTCCAGCCTCTGACAAACAGAAGCCAGGGACACCATTTTATCCCCTGGCTAATCGCCTTTTATGGACCTAACCTCCATGAAATTATCTAGCTTCGCTTTAAACTCTGTAATAGTCCTAGCCTTCACCGCCTCCTCCGGCGAGGAGTTCCACAGGTTGACCATGCGCTGTGTCAAGACAAACAGAAGCTAGGGACACCATTTCTATCCCCTGGCTAATCGCCTTTTATGGACCTAACCTCCATGAAATTATCTAGCTTCGCTTTAAACTCGGTAATAGTCCTAGCCTTCACAGCCTCCTCCGGCGAGGAGTTCCACAGGTTGACCATGCGCTGTGCGAAGACAAACAGAAGCTAGGGACACCATTTCTATCCCCTGGTTAACAGCCTTTTATGGACCTAACCTCCATGAAATTATCTAGCTTTGCTTTAAACTCGGTAATAGTCCTAGCCTTCACAGCCTCCTCCGGCGAGGAGTTCCACAGGTTGACCATGCGCTGTGTGAAGACAAACAGAAGCTAGGGACACCATTTCTACCCCCTGGCTAATCGCCTTTTATGGACCTAACCTCCATGAAATTATCTAGCTTCGCTTTAAACTCTGTAATAGTCCTAGCCTTCACCGCCTCCTCCGGCGAGGAGTTCCACAGGTTAACTATGCGCTGTGTGAAGAACTTTCACTTATTAGTTTTAAACCTGCTCCCCATTCATTTCATTTGGTGTCCTCTAGTTCTTCCATTATGGGAAAGAATAAATAACTTTTCTTTATTCACCCTCTCCACACCACTCCTGATTTTATAGACCTCGATCCTATCCCCCCCTCAGTCTCCTCTTTTCCAAACTGAAAAGTCCCAGTCGCCTTAGCCTCTCTTCACAGGGGACCCGTTCCAAACCCCGAATCATTTTAGTTGCCCTTTTCGGAACCCTTTCCAAGGCCAAAATATCTTTTTTAAGGTGAGGAGACCACATCTGTACACAGTATTCCAGATGTGGGCGTCCCATAGTTTTATACAGGGGCAGGAAGATATTCTGGGTCTTCTTTTCTATCCCTTTCTTAATAATTCCTAGCATCCTATTTTCCTTTTTGACCGCCGCTGCACTCTGTGTGGACGTCTTCAGAGAACTGTCCACGATAACTCCAAGATCTCTTTCCTGATTTGTCGTAGCCAAATTAGCCCCCATCATACTGGACGTATAGTTGGGGTTATTTTTCCCGATGTGCATTAATTTACACTTATCCACATTC
Organism: Pelodiscus sinensis; assembly: GCF_049634645.1. Lineage (NCBI taxonomy): Eukaryota > Metazoa > Chordata > Testudines > Trionychidae > Pelodiscus > Pelodiscus sinensis. The sequence continues at coordinate 4,490,281 of NC_134725.1, read as the reverse complement.
AATTTCATTTGCCATTTTGTTGCTCGGTCACTCAGTTTGGTGAGATCTTTTTCACATTCTTCAGTCTGCTTCTGTCTTGACTATCTTGAACACTTTAGTATCATCCGCAAACTTTACCACCTCACTGCTTACCCCTTTCTCCAGATCGTTTATGAATACGTCGAATAGGATTGGTCCTAGGACTGACCGTTGGGGAACACCACCAATTACCCCTCTCCATTCTGAAAATTTACCATTTAATGATTCTCCCTCGTGTTGTTTACTTGTTCCCATAATATAAGAACTAGGAGCCACCCAATCCCATTGGCCGGTTGCTGGACAGCCACTGATCAATGGGAGCTGCCGGTTTGAATAACAAGCAGCCACGAAGCACAGCCTGCCTGCTCGCTCACTCAAGCACATGGCCCAGCAAAGGGAAACTTTTTCAGCTCAGCGGGCAGGCAACCATCTGCCCCACACTCCTGCCCTGCTACTCCACATACACCCATACTCCTCCCAGATCTTACCCCCAATCTCCTGCCCCAGATCACAATCCCCCCTACCTTAGGTCACATCCCAAAGCTCTGCATCCCAGTCCCCTGCCCTTGGTCACAACTGCCTGCTTCATCCCAACTCCCTCCCAGATCCCATTCTCCCTCCTGCACCCCAAGCTCCCTCTTGTACCCCAAGCTCCTTTCTGCACCCAACCTCTATCCTGGCCCCCCTGTCAAATCATGACCGGTGTGGAGAAAGTGAATAAGGAAAAGTTATTGACTTGTTCCCATAATATTAGAACTCGAGGACACCAAATGAAACGAATGGGCAGCAGGTTTAAACAAATCAAAGGACGTTCATCTTCACACTGCACATCGTCAACCTGTGGGACTCCTCGCCGGAGGAGGTTGTGAAGGATCGGACTAGAACAGGGTTTCAAAGAGAACTCGATGAATTCATGGAGGCTATTAGCCAGGATGGGTAAGGAACGGTGTTTGACAGAGGATGGAGATGGATGGATGGGTAAGGAACGGTGTCCCTAGTTTCTGTTTTCGGAGGGTGGAGATGGATGGCAGGAGAGAGATCACTTGATCGTTATCTGTTCAGTTCACCCCTTCTGGGGCATCTGGCATCGGCCACTGTCGGCAGACAGGCTACCGGGCTGACCCAGTCTGGCCGTTCTTATGTTCTTATGATTTCTGTCCCGACTTCCACACAAGAGGTCGCACCCGTATAACGGTTTCGGGAAATCCTTCCCAATCCCCAGGAGGGAGCCATACTGGGAGAGACACCGCATGCAAGCCTTGCTAAGACTTCCTGTGACCGAGCAGATGAGGCCCCCTGCTGGAGACCTTGCTTCCCCCAACTCCCCCAAAAAGAGCAGTAGAGAGGTCCTCCAGGCAGACCAGAGTGGCTGCTTCGGCTGCAGCCAATCAGGGCCCAGCAGGCGGATAGAAAAGTAGCAGCGGGGCCACGGCCTGGCAGTTTCTCACTGGCGCTCTACCCAGTCAGACCGAAGGATCGACGGGGATATAGCGACACCTCAGACAGCTCCGAGCACAGGCCGGACTTCAGACCAGGCCGAAACCAGCTGGCACACCTCCGCTACCGGCTCTATCCTAGAGCAGGTCGTCTGGGCAGGCCTTGTACCCTTTGTTCCAAGACGTGGCGTAGCGGAGGGATAAATCTTCCAGCCTGTCGCTTCGTGGCTGCACATTACACCAGGTGCTGTTGTTTCAGTGCTCTGCCAAGAGGCAAGCTTTCCACCGAGAGATAGAGCGGCTTAATTTATGGCGGGTTGAGTTTTAATCAGCTTTTTATTGTTTGTTACAGCCATCCGTCACTTCCACTGGCAGGCAAAAAAAAAAAAAATGCACCCTAAGCAAATCTCGCCTCGGCTGCTCTTTGTTCCTCTTTGATGCCTCAGAACAAAAGTTTGGTGCCGAACCCGTGAAATAAGCATCACACCAGGGCGAAGACGTCATCCGCCCAGAGCTGTGGGCCGAGCGGGTCAAATATGCAGCTTCTCTTCCATCCCTTTCCCGGTGAATTGTGGGAGGAAGGCAGGGGCAGGAACAGCTGACGAGGCCACCAACATTCAATCGCGCAGCCAACCTGTGGAACTCCTTGCCAAAGGATGTTGTGCTGATCACGGTTCAAAAAAACTTCACTAGTTGGACCTCTCTTGTCCAGAGCTCTCCAGTCTGGAAACATCCAGGTTACGTCTACACTGGCATGATTTTCCGGAAATGCTTTTAATGGAAAAGTTTTCCGTTAAGAGCATTTTCGGAAAAGCGCGTCTAGATTGGCAGGATGCTTTTCCAGAAAAGCATTTTTGCAGAAATGCATCCGTGGCCAATCTAGACGCGCTTTTCCGCAAAAAAGCTCCGATCGTCATTTTCGCGATCGGGGCTTTTTTGTGGAAAACTACTGTGCTGTCTACACTGGCCCTTTTCCGGAACAGTTTTCCCGAAAAAAACTTTTGCCCGAACGGGAGCAGCATAGTTTTTCCGGAAAAGCACTGATGATTTTACATGAGATCGTCAGTGCTTTTCCGGAAAGTCAAGCGGCCAGTGTAGACAGCTGGCAAGTTTTTCCGGAAAAGCGGCTGATTTTCCGGAATAACTTGCCAGTGTAGACACAACCCCAGGGTCCGGCATGATGTTAGTTAGCCAGATATCCACTTTTCATGGGTGTCGTCAAAGTTTCCTGTGGTCCCATAACGTTTGTTCACAGCCACCAGTCCTGGCTCTAATTATTCTGGGCTGTTAATTAGCTCTAATTTATCCCCGAAATGTCTTCTAAGAACAGGAGGGAGAAGTGTTGGTAATCCAGTTAGACAATATTGACCTCTTGTAGTCCAACAAATTCTCTACTTCGACACCAATCAGGTTCCCAGGGTGCTGGCTTAGAAAGATTCAACTTGTAGATAAATTCCTAAATATTAGGCACCGTTCTTTTATCTGAGGGTCCTGGACCAACGGGTAAAGAAGATCAGAAGCTAACTATGAGTCAATAATGTGACACGGCTGCAAAAAAATCGAACATGATTCTGGGAGGCAGTCACAGGAGTGTGGTGAGCAAGACGCGAGAAGTCGTTTTTCTGCTCTGCTCTGCATGGAGTAGGCCTCAGCTGGAGGATTGTGTCTAGTTCTGGACCCTACGTTTCCAGAAAGATGTGGAGAAACTGGAGAAGGTCCAGAGAAGAGCAACCAAAATGATGAAAGGTCTAAAAAACACGAGCTAGAAGGGAAGAATGAAAGAATTGGACTTGTTTCGTTCAGAAATGAGAAGACTGAGAGGGGACATGGTCATGGTTTTCAGGTATCTAAAAGGGTGTTAAAAGGAGGATGGAGAAATATTGTTCTCCTTGGCCTCTGATGATAGAAGAAGCAATGGGCATAAACTGCAGCAAGGGAGGTTTAGATTGGACACCAGGAAAAACATCCTACTTGTCCTGGTGGTTAAACACTGGAATAAGTTGCTGAGGGAGGTTGTGGAATCTCCATCTCTGGAGATATTGAAGAGCAGGTTGAGTAGACTTCTACCAGGGATGGTCTAGATGGGGCTTGGTCCTGCCAGAATGCTGGACTCGATGACCTCTCAAGGTCCCTTCCAGTTTTAGGCTTCTACGATTCTGTGGACATCTACCAGGGATGGTCTAGATGGGGCTTCATCCTGCTGTGAGGGCAGGGGACTGGCCTTGATAACTGCAAGAGGTCCCTTCCAGTTCTACGGTTCCATAATTCTGTAGACATCTACCAGAGATGGTCTAGATGGGGCTTGGTCCTGCCAAGATCCTGGACTCGATGACCTCTCGCAGTTCCTTCCAGTTCTAGTATTCTATGATTCTGTAGACATCTACCAGGGATGGTCTAGGCGGTGCTTGGTCCTACTGTGAGGGCAGGGAACTGGACTTGATGATCTCATGAGATCCCTTCCAGTTCTACAGTTCTATAATTCTATAGACATCTACCAGAGATGGTCTAGATGGGGCTTGGTCCTGCCAGGAGCTGGTCTTGATGACCTCTTGAGGTCCCTTCCACTTCTAAGATTCTAGGATTGTGTAGACATCTACCAGGGATGATCTAGATGGGGCTTGGATCTGCCGTGAGAGTAGAGGACTGGACTCGATGACCTCTCACAGTGCCTTCCAGTGCTACGGTTCTATGATTCTATAGACATCTACCAGGGATGGTCTACATTGGGCTTGGTCCTGCCAGGAGCTGGACTTGATGATCTCATGAGGTCCCTTCCAGTTCTACGGTTCTATGTTTCTGTAGACGTCTACCAGGGATGATCTAGATGGGGCTTGGTCCTGCCGTGAGAGTAGAGGACTGGACTCGATGACCTCTCGAGGTCCCTTCCAGCGCTACGGTTCTATGATTCTGTAGACATCTACCAGGGAGGGTTTAGATGGGGCTTGGTCCTGCCAAGATCCTTGACTCGATGACCTCTCGCAGTACCTTCCAGTTCTAGTATTCTATGATTCTGTAGACATCTACCAGGGATGGTCTAGGCGGTGCTTGGTCCTGCTGTGAGGGCAGGGAACTGGACTTGATGACCTCACGAGGTCCCTTCCAGTTCTACAGTTCTATGATGCTGTAGACATCTACCAGGGATAATCCAGATGGGGCTTGGTCCTGCCATGAGGGCAGAGGATGAGACTTGATGCCCTCTCGAGGTCCCTTCACATCCTAGTGTTCTACGAGCCTCTTGATATTTTTGCTAGTCTCTCTTCGATGTTCACAAAGTCCCTGGTGGAATCGAAATATCTCAACCCGCCCGAACACTGCAGCTGCCCGGGGGCGGTGGCATGTTTCTCATCCTCGTTGCCAGCAACACGATAAACCCAGTCCGGGGGAGGTTTTCATGGTGGCATTTTATAATAAAAAAGCCGGGAGTGGGAGGATCCGCAGAGATGACGTTTCCACAGCCGGCAACAGGAAACAAGTATTCCTGGTGCAACTTTGCCTCTTGCTCCTCGACTCTGGCTACTAGGCCGCACTGCCCTGTGGCCTTCAGGAAACATCTCCACACCCATCTTGGAAGGAAGTCTTTATAAACCGTCTAGCAAGCCTTCAAGTCCTTGGTCAGCTCCTGCCTTGGTCAACTAATCCGCAAGAAGTCCAGATTGATCATTTTACTGCACCTGATAACTCCCCCTCCGACATTTTGGAATAGGATCCCTCTCCCGATGGATTTTTACTCTGTCTCGCCGGCTTTCTTTCTCTCAGGATTAAAATAGCTTGAAAAACGGAAGCTCTCACCCCCGGTGAAAACATCCAGTTTTCGTTTTAAAAAAAAGCCCCAAACTTCAAAAGTTTTGGCCTCACACAACCTTAAGTTGTTTGGGCTGGATACATCCCAAAATTTCTGTGTCTGGATTTGTAGGACTCCAGAATACTTCTGTGTGGGGAAGGGAGGAATTTTATTGTTTGGTTTTCCCCGATCCTCAGGAATCCAGACAATTTCTGCAAAAATGTTCAGTGAACCCCTCCCCATAAAAAGTTTCAACGGAAAACTTTAGACCAATCATAGTCAGGAGTTATGGATTTATGGCGAGGGGTAAGCAGGGGGTAAATAAAACACAACTGAGTTTCCACACATCTCGAGTCTCAACTTTGTCTCTCTTGTTTACCAGTGACCATGGCTGGCCTCTATACAGGAAATAGACCTGGCGCAATTCAAATAAAGGGATCACGCCAATTCCTGCGATTCCCCAGTGGTTCGGAGAGGTGGGGATTTGAACCCTGGTTTCTTCTGCATAGGTCCAGTCCATAGGGGGTGTGTGGACTCCCCACATTCACCACTGCCGGAAGACGCCCCCCCCCCTCAGCAATATCCGTAGGGGACTAACTCCAGTGGCGTGGATATACCACACTATATAAGGCAACATTAAACCTCTTTCCTACCTCAGTTCCTTCTTGATCCCAGTGGAACTCCTTGCTTCAGGATGTACGTGAAACCATCGAGATCCACAATCATCGAAACTCTGGTTCCCAGGTGTTTTCACGTGTCCCTGCGGGGTGACGAGTCAGTCAGAAGAAAATCATTGTTGATTTCCCTTATATAGAGAATATCTCGTGGGTGGGAAGGTTTTGGTCAATTCTCTCCATCCCTACGGACGACTAGAAAATTCGAGATGGATTCCTGCACCATGTGATATGGTCACATGTCTTTGTAGGACCCGCCATAGTCCAGGCTTAAAGAAAAAGCAAGACTATTCATCAAAGATTGTCACGAGCACTGGGCCATTAAGTTCCTTTTGTACCAGTTGTCCCCTTCACGTAGTAGGCCTGTACCAGTAAAAAAGGATCATCCTTACAGCTTCAAACACAGGAATGATGCGAACCTGGAAATAGAATGCACACCTTCAGGGCATTACGAGTTTGCCGAGGAGAGGAGGCGCACAACATTATGCGTATGGCGTATTTGTTTTCCTGAGCACCCAGGCAGGGTTAACCTGTGGAACTCTACGCTGGGGGGGGTGCATACCACGCACTAGGTCAGTGAAGAGTAAAATCCCTGTGGGCAGAAGAAATTCCACTTTTTCAACCTCTATGGCCATGCTCCAACTCTGGGGGCAGCATAAAAGAACAGGGAGCAGCTCCGTCCCCTATCCCAGCGAGGTATTCTCGGCAACTTTCGGCGAGATTCCCCGCCGAAATGGAACGGTAGGGTGCCCCACTGCACATAGGGCCCTGAGTCCCCAAGCGCAACCCCAAAGACTCTGGCTACTAAGCTGCACTGCCCTCACCCAAGCGTGATTCCTAAACTCTGGCTACTAGGCCGCACTGCCCTGACCCAAGCGTGATTCCTAAACTCTGGCTACTAGGCCGCACTGCCCTGACCCAAGTGTGATTCCTAAACTCTGGCTACTAGGCCGCACTGCCCTGACCCAAGCGTGATTCCTAAACTCTGGCTACTAGGCCGCCCTGCCCTGACCCAAGCGTGATTCCTAAACTCTGGCTACTAGGCCGCACTGCCCTGACCCAAGCGTGATTCCTAAACTCTGGCTACTAGGCCGCACTGCCCTGACCCAAGCGTGATTCCTAAACTCTGGCTACTAGGCCGTACTGCCCTGACCCAAGCATGAGTCCTAAACTCTAGCTACTAGGCCGTACTGCCCTGATCCAAGCGTGATTCCTAAACTCTAGCTACTAGGCCGCTCTGCCCTGATCCAAGGGTGACTCCTGGACTATAGTTCCTAGTCCACACTGCCCTGACCAAAGGGGGATTCCCAGATCCTGGCTACTAGTCCTCACCGCCCTGACACAAGGTTGACTCCAAGACTCTGCCTACTAGGCCGCACTGCCCTGACTCAAGGGTGACTCCTAGACTCTAGCCTGTAGGACGCACTGCCATGCCTCGTCTCTGCCTCTTAGGCCGCTCTACCATGAGTGAAGGGTGATTCCTAGACTCTGGCTAGTAGGTGGCACTGCTCTGACCCAAGGGTGAATCCTAGACTATAGCTACTAGACCGCACTGCCTTGACCGAAGGGTGACTCCAAGACTCTGGCTACTAAGCAACACTGGCCATTTGATCCATGAGTCCTTATCCAGGAAGTATAGGAATGGTGTCTCTCGACTCTCTTTGTTAGGGGTGGGAATTGGTGGCAGAAGTGGGATCATGCAATAATTCCCTGTTCTGTTTCCTCCCTTTACGGCATCTGGCACTGGTCACTCTTGCCAGAGAGGATTGTGGGTAAACTGGTGTTTCGTCTGACGCAGTGTGGCCGTTCTTTTTTTCTAAGCCTTTTCTATTGATGCTTATGCAAATAAAGGTGCCTACTTTCATCAAGTATAGGAAATATATCGTCCTGCTTTGGCAAATCGCTAATTCTCTCTGGTCCTTAATTCTCCAGGTGTGAAAGGAAACTCACAGCGCTCCGGAGATCCGAGATCACCCATTGTTGAGAGTGGGGTGATGGGGAAGGCCGGGGATATACCGCAACTTTGCTGAATAATCCTTTTCCCCCACCTCTTTCTGTGCAGAAGGAGGTCAGGAGGGCGAGGTTTTACTTATTTCTCCTCCAGAAAGACGGATCGCTTGGACCGGCAGCAGTAATAACAAACAGCGGTCGCATGCGATAAATCTCCCCAGAGCGGTGCGAAGAGATAAACATGTTCTCTGCCTGGAGGCATCTTTTGGCTCGCGGGATTCGTCTGCCATCGACGGGGTCACCGGCGGGCCAGGAAACAGCTGGTGATCCGGGCAGCCGCTAGCGACCCGAAAATGCTAGAGACGGAGAACCCGGGGAGATGTGGTTGAAGAGAACGGAGGTGGTGAGATCCAGCCGGAGTTGGTCCAACGTGGACGTGTCATGCCGGGTGGGCGTAACGATTATGGGTTCTTCGTTGTGTCCTGATTTGGAACAGCCTCAGACAGACAGCCACGTCCATTCACATGCGCGCGATCATCTCAACGTGAAGATCGGGCCCGTTTCGATGTCCAAATGAAGCACGTATGTAGAATCGTTGCGTTGGACAAGATCTCCATCAAGTCCGACCTCCCTGCTCCAAGCAGGACCAACCCCAACCCCATCCTCTAAGCCAAGGCTTGGTCAAGCCGGGCCTTCACAACCTCTAGGGATGGAGATGCCACAGTGTTGTCATGGCGCCTGTTGCTAGGCCTTATTCAAGCCAGGCATTCTCAACCTATAGGGATGGAGATGCCCAAGTGTTGTCATGGCGCCTGTTGCTAGGCCTTATTCAAACCAGGCATTCTCAACCTCTAGGGATGGAGATGCCCAAGTGTTGTCATGGCGCCCGTTGCTAGGCCTTGGTCAAGCCGGGCCTTCACAACCTCTAGGATGGAGATGCCACAGTGTTGTCATGGCGCCCGTTGCTAGGCCTTGGTCAAGCCGGGCCTTCACAACCTCTAGGATGGAGATGCCACAGTGTTGTCATGGCGCCCGTTGCTAGGCCTTGGTCAAGCCGGGCCTTCACAACCTCTACGCTTGGAGATGCCCAAGTGTTGTCATGGCACCCGTTGCTAGGCATTGGTCAAGCCGGGCCTTCACAACCTCTAGGCTTGGAGATGCCACAGTGTTGTCATGGCGCCCGTTGCTAGGTCTTGGTCAAGCCAGGCCTTCACAACCTCTACGCGTGGAGATGCCCACGTGTTGTCATGGCGCCCATTGCTAGGCCTTGGTCAAGCCGGGCATTCCTAATGAGCCGCCTCAATTATTCGAGGAGCCAAGGTCCAAGTGTGTCGCCAATAAATCGTGCCCACTAGTCACATTCGAGGGCAGCCAGCACTCCCCTTTTCTATGGTGAGGGAAATGACCCGTGGTCTCTCCCTTGCGCACACGTGAGTTCGCTCCATTTTGGACGAATGGGGACGTATTACGGTTGCGGCGAGAGGCTCCGGTTGATGATGGCCATCTACGCCAATCGACCGGGACATGGCAGTCACCCGCTTCGGGTTTCTGGCTGGTTCCTCCAACTTCTCCTCAGCCATTTTGTGACAGCCCGGAAGGTCCAGGCGGCCGGAAGGTCTTCTTCTGAGAGAAGCCAACCGCTGAGAACTCCCAGAGAAGATCACAAAATCGCCGCATGGTTCAGTATTAGCCCTTTGGTGTGTCTGGATGCACAGACGCATTGGTGTTGGCCGTTGCTAACTCACGACCCTTTCCAGCGGGGAGTTGGGTTGGAAGATGGGACCCTTGGGTTCCCTTGCTGACCTGTCGGGATCCATGAGGAGTATCATAGAATCCTGGAGCTGGAAGAGACCTACGGAGGTCATCAAGTCCAGCCTCCCGCCCAAGCCAGGACCAACCCCATCAATTATCTTTCAAGACTTTCCATTACTTTATCATCGTAACATGGTTATCTAGTGTAAAACTTTGAATTCATAGAATCCTAGAGCTGGAACAGATCTCAGGAGCCGTCAAATCCAGCCCCCTGCCCGAAACAGGACCAACCTCAACTCAATCAACCCAACCAGGGCTTGGTCAAGCCAAGACTTAAACACCTCTAGGTATGGAAATTCCACCCTCTCCCTACCCGATACTTCCCCACCCTCCTTGGGAAATCGTTTTTCCTAATCTCCAACCTAGACCTTCCCCGTTGCTCCTTGTTCTGCCATCCACCACTACCGAAAACAGCCTCTCTCCATCCTCTTTGGAACCTCCCTTCAGGAAGTTGAAGGCTGCTATCAAATCCCCCCTTACTCTTCGCTTCTGAAGACTAAACAAACCCAAATCCCTCGGCCTCTCCTCATAGGTCATGCGCTCCAGCCCCCGAATCATTTTGGTCGCCCTCAGCCGGAGCTTCTCCAAGGCGTCCACCCTCTCAAAATGCTGGACTCTAAATTAGTTGTAATTGTGCAGGAAACACTGTGGATCACTTTCCGACAACACACGCTCAGTAGGCCGCCGGAAGCAAAGAAGCTAAGAAAACGTTGGGAGCCATCGCAAAGGGGATAGATCAAACCGAAAGCGTTATAGATCCACGGTGGGTACACCCTCTTGAAGATTGGATGCAGTGCTGGTCGCCCTATCTCAAAGCTAGGTATCTATGAGCCCGTTCATCTTAGAAAAGAGACACCTCAGAGGTGATGGATGGAGGAGATTTTGACAGGCCTGGTGTGGAGGCAGGGTTATGTATCCCTTCACAAAAGACCAGAAAAAAGGACTTGTGTCGGATCAACCCACAGGACGATGGAGAACACCGTAACGACAAGGGGCTTCCAAAAGAATTAGCTAGCACGTAGAACCCCAGAGTGGAAAGAGACCTCAGGAGGTCATCAAGACCAGCCCCGTGTCCAAAGTAGGACCAACCCCAACTCAATCAACCCAACAAAGGCTTGGTCAAGTTGGGCCTTGGTCAAGTTGGGCCTAAAGTAGGACCAACCCCAACTCAATCAACCCAACAAAGGCTTGGTCAAGTTGGGCCTAAAGTAGGACCAACCCCAACTCAATCAACCCAACCAAGGCTTGGTCAAGTTGGGCCTTGGTCAAGTTGGGCCTAAAGTAGGACCAACCCCAACTCAATCAACCCAACAAAGGCTTGGTCAAGTTGGGCCTTGGTCAAGTTGGGCCTAAAGTAGGACCAACCCCAACTCAATCAACCCAACCAAGGCTTGGTCAAGTTGGGCCTTCAACACCTGTAGGGATGAACGCCTCTTGGGTTGCTTCTCTGAGGGACCCACAGGAGGGCCTGTTCTTCCAAGACAGGCCTGATTGCTCTTGTCTGCCTCGTTTCCACCCACGGTGTCCCGTGATTCGCTCTGCTGCCGTCTCATTGTCCCATTCGCCTCCCCCAACATCACTGGAGTGGGAGGGATTAACTCCGCCCCATGGAGTCATAGAGTCGCAGGATTGGAAGAGACGTCAGAGGACCTCAAAACAGGACCAAGCGCAACTCAGCCAGCCCAGCCAGGGCGTGGTCAAGATGGGCCTTCAAAACTTCTAAGGATGGAGAGTCCATGGTGTTGTCATGGCGCCCGTTGCTAGGGAGATATTCCCAGTGCAACATCCGTCATGCCGTTGGGCATGGTGGTAGCCCCCTCGGACCCCAAGGGACCTTCATCCTAAGTCATCCCAAACAGGGCTTGGTCAAGCCGGGCCTTCAAAACCTCTAGGGATGGAGAGTCCATGGTGTTGTCATGGCTCCCGGTGCTAGGGAGATATTCCCACTGCAACATCCGTCATGCCATTGGGCGTGGTGGTAGCCCCCTCGGGCGCCAATGGATCTTCACCCTAAGTCTTCCCCAACAGGGGTTGGTGAAGCCAGGTCTTCAAAACCTGTAGGGATAGAGATTCCACCTCCCTAGGGAACCTGTCCCTGTGCTTCCCCACCCTTCCCGGGAAATCGTTTGGGCTAATCTCCAACCTCGACCTCCTCCACAGAAACGTGAGACCGTTGCTCCTTGGTGGGCCACCTTTGAGACCAGCCTCTCTCCATCCTCTTTGGAACTCCCCTTCAAGGAGTTGAAGGCTGCTGTTACGCTTCTCAGTGCCGGAGGTGGAGGTTGGGTGTTGGCAAACTTCTTGATCCATAATCCCGGGGAAAGGTGAGACCGCAGGGTCGTAATTGCAACTCCAGCGCGTTTCTTTGGGCAACGTTTTTCGGGATGTTTTCCCCAGCTGCCGCGCTGAGGCAAGAAACCAGCCCCAGGAAATGACTAGCGGTTAAATAAATAGTTCATGTTGTTCTTCATTAGTTTCTACAATCAGAAGTGTGTCTCCAATAAGCATTTAATTAAGAATTAATAAGACGGCTCTTCGAAAATGAAATATTAATTGGGGGAAAAAAAAAAAGGTTCCGATTGGTAGAAGGGGATATCTACCCCGCCACACGCTCCGCTTGATTACAGAAGTCCTTTCCGACGCCTGGGCTTGTTGAACAGAGCCAAGGCGTGGGGAATTGACATTTAACAAGGGAAACTCTGGCAAATTAATTCCGTTCGGTGCTAAAAATGCGGCTTGACATTTGGGGAGCTGAGCTGTACGGCGGCGGCGCCTCCTCAGAATTGCATGTTTCGCGCCGTGCTAATTAAACGCCTTGTTATCCATTTCAAGAGGATTACGGAACAATTGGGATTTAATGGATGGCTAATGAGTGGGGTGGGGCCAGTCACCGGCAGCCGGCTGGATGCCAGGAAGAGGGCAGCGGCGGGGGTGAAATTCTGCTGCCGCTTTGTGGTTGGAAGGGCCAGGAAGCTCCAAGAGATCTCACCCCTGTTTGACATGATGCTTGTGAGCTGCCCGACCAGGCCCTGGAGTTTGGCCTCAGCCCGCCAAATACGTCTCATTATCCTGGCTGGGCAGCGTCACACTCTGGATTCAGCAGGACCAAGAGTCCAAAGTAACTGGGAGCAGGTTTCAAAGCAAAAGAGGTCTTTTTTCCCCACAGACCGCGCCGTTAACCTGTGGAACTCCTTGCCAAAGGATGCGGTGAAGGCTAGGGCTTTACCAGGGGTCAAAACAGGGCTGGGCACATTCATGGACAATCCATCCATCCATCGATGGTCACTAGAGAAGGGGAGACGAAGATGGGATCGGATTGAGGCCTATGAATTCATGACAGGTGTGGAGAAGGTGAATAAGGAAAAGTTATTGACTTGTTCCCATCACAGAAGAATGAGGGGTCACTGAGTGAAATGAACCGGAGCAGATTTCAAACCAAAGGAAGTATTTTTTCCACATAATGCTCGGTTAACCTGTGGAACTCCTTGCCAGAGGATGTTGTGAAGGCCCTAGTTTTAACAGAGTTCAAAAAAGAGCTGGATATATTCATGGAAAATGGATCCATCGATGGCCACTAAAGAAGGGGAGAGGAAGGTGGGATTGTAAAGAGGCCTATGAATTCATGACAGATGCGGAGAAGGTGAATAAGGAAATGTTATTGACTTGTTCCCATCACAGAAGAATGAGGGGTCACCGAATGAAATGAACCGGAGCAGGTTTCAAACCAAAATAAGTATTTTTTCCACTTAATGCACAGTTAACCTGTGGAACTCCTTGCCAGAGGATGTTGTGAAGGCCCTAGTTTTAACAGAGTTCAAAAAAGAGCTGGATATATTAATGGAAAATGGATCCATCGATGGCCACTAAAGAAGGGGAGATGAAGGTGGGATTGTAAAGAGGCCTATGAATTCATGACAGGTGCGGGGAAGGTGAATAAGGAAACGTTATTGACTTGTTCCCATCACAGAAAAATGAGGGGTCACCGAATGAAATGAACCGGAGCAGGTTTCAAACCAAAATAAGTATTTTTTCCACTTAATGCGCAGTTAACCTGTGGAACTCCTTGCCAGAGGATGTTGTGAAGGCCTGGGCTTTACCAGTATTCGAAAAAGAGCTGGATATGTTCATGGAGAATGGATAAATTGATGTCCACTAGAGAAGGGGAGATGAAGGTGGGATCGGATAGAGGCCTATGAATTCATGGCAGGTGTGGAGAAGGTGAATAAGGAAACGTTATTGACTTGTTCCCATCACAGAAGAAGGAGGGGTCACCGAATGAAATGAACCAGGAGCAGGTTTCAAACCAAAGGAAGTATTTTTTCCACATAATGCTCAGTTAACCTGTGGAACTCCTTGCCAGAGGATGTTGTGAAGGCCTGGGCTTTCACAGCGTTCAAAAAAGAGCTGGATACATTCATGGAGAATGGGTAAATCGATGACCACTAGAAAAGAGGAGATGAAGGTGGGATCGGCTAGAGGCCTATGAATTCATGACTGGTGTGGAGGTGAATAAGGAAACGTTATTGACTTGTTCCCATCACAAAAAAATGAGGGGTCACCGAATGAAATGAACCGGAGCAGGTTTCAAACCAAAATAAGTATTTTTTCCACTTAATGTGCAGTTAACCTGTGGAACTCCTTGCCAGAGGATGTTGTGAAGGCCTGGGCTTTACCAGTGTTCGAAAAAGAGCTGGCTACGTTCATGGAGAATGGGTAAATCGATGACCACTAGAAAAGAGGAGATGAAGGTGGGATCGACTAGAGGCCTATGAATTCATGACTGGTGTGGAGGTGAATAAGGAAAAGTTATTGACTTGTTCCCATCACAGAAAAATGAGGGGTCACCGAATGAAATGAACCGGAGCAGGTTTCAAACCAAAATAAGTATTTTTTCCACTTAATGCGCAGTTAACCTGTGGAACTCCTTGCCAGAGGACGTTGTGAAGGCAAAGACGATAACAGTGTTGAAAAGAGAACTAGATGAATTCATGGAGGCTAGTAGCCAGGATGGGTAAGGAAGGGTGTCCCCAGCCTCTGTTTGTCAGAGGGTGGAGATGGATGGCAGGAGAGAAATCGCTTGATCGTTGTTCGCTCCCTCTAGGGCAGCTGGAATTGGCCACTGTCGGCAGACAGGGTACTGGGTGGATGGACCTTTAGTCTGACCCGTTCTTAAGACTCAGTAGTGGCAGGGTATTTTTAAAGTCGCTTTCAGAGCCAGCTCAGACTTTTGGCCGGTTCTGGGCTGCAATTCACTTCATATTTTAATAACAACTCTCCGAACCGTGGGCTCCTGCCGGGCCCAGAATGAATCCCAGCTCCACTCTGTCTTCCTTCCAACCTGCCCTGCACTAGGGACGCTGCAGCGTATTGATATTCAGAGAGAGGCTCGGCAGCCGTTCACACGCTGCCGGCTTTATGAAGCGCTGTCAATACAACGGATTCCCCCGGCGGCATCAACACAAAGGCCAGCGGAGGGGGTGTAAGCCGGGGCCATCTCCTGGAAGCGGCTTCGCTCGGAGCAGGGGTGGCCAACCCATCCTGGGCAGAGAGCCAAGAGAGCAGTGGATACAGCGTGAAGAGCCAGGGCAAAGTTGTGAAGAAAAAAAAAAAAAAGGGGGAATGCTCCTTTAAAGTTGTCCAGCAAAAAAAAAAAAAAAAAAAAAAAAAAAAAAAGGACTGCTCCTTTAAGAAACATGAGACTGGCCATACTGGGTCAGACCAAAGGTCCGGCCAACCCAGAACTCTGTCTGCCCACAGTGACACCAATGCCAGGTGTCCCAGAGGGAGTGAACCCAAACAGGGAATCAGCAAGGAATCCCACTACTGCCACCATTCCTTCCTTACCCATCCTGGCGAATAGCCATTCATGGACTTAACCTCCATGAATGTATCTAGTTCTCTTTTCAACCCTCTGTTATAGTCCTGGCCTTCACCTCCTCCTCCCAACCACCGCACTCTTCTGAAAACAGGAATCAGCAAGGAATCCCACTTCTACCACCATTACTTCTTTACCCATACTGGCTAATAGCCATTCATGGACTTCACCTCCATGAATGTATCTAGTTCTCTTTTCAACCCTGTGCGAGGAGTTTCACAGATTGTGCGTGGTGTGAAGAAGAACGGCCTTTGCTTGGTTTTAAACCTGCTGCCCTTCGTTTCATTTGGCGGCCCCGAGTTCTGACATGAGGGGAACAAGTCAATAACGTTTCCTTATTGACTTTCCCCACACCGTTCATGATTTTATCGACCTCTCTCCTATGCCTGCTTAGTCTCCTCTTTTCCCAGTCCCAGTCTCTTTTATCTCCTTTCCAAACCCCCAATCATTTTCGTCGCCCTCCTCTGAACCCTTTCCAAGGCCAAAATATCTTTTTGGAGATGAGGAGGCCACATCTGTACGCAGTGTTCCAGATGTGGGTGTCCCATGGGTTTATAGAAGGGCACAATGTAGCTAGTTCTCTTGTCAACCCTGTTATAGCCCTCGCCTTCACAACCTCCTCCAGCGAGGAGTTCCGCAGGTTGACTCCGTCTTAGCCTCGATCCCTTTTTTAACGATCCCTCACGTCCTGTTTGCTTTTTTGATGGCCGCTGCCCACGGCGTGGATGTCTTCCGAGAACAATCAACGATGACTCCAAGCTCTCTTTCCTGATGAGCTGTAGCTAACTTCGCCTCCATCCTATTATATGTCTAGTTGGGGTGATTTTTCCCAATGTGCATTGCTTGACGTTTAGCCGCATGAAATTTTATTTGCCATTTTGGTGCCGAGACACTTTGTTTGGTGAGGTTTTTAGAGGCTTTGGTGAGGTTCCCGTCAGCTGACGCCGTAGTTAATGGCCGTGCCGGACGGCTCCGGACATCACAAGGAGACGGGCGGAGAGGGCTGTTTTCAGAGGGGCGGCTTTATGAGCTGCAGGGAGGTGGGGCTGCACCCTGGCCATGGCAGGCTTGGAGCCACCTGCCGAAATAACTTCGGCACGGCCTTTTCCGTCCACATGGTCAGTTTTGTCCGGGCTAAAGAGGCCGCTGAGCCGGCAGCAGGCAGTAGCTTTGTGGAACTCAAGGCGAGTAGACCCCAAGAATTGGCCGAGAAGATAGAAGGACCTTGGAGAAGTCGGTGGGCTGGCTGCTGACGACCACGTAGCGGGCCAAAGTGGATTTGAGGCAAGGACGGTGCCGACTCATGGGGAAGTTGCCCACGACTCGTACTCAGTGGACAACGGGAATTGGCCGGATCTCTAGGGTGGGACCTAGAGGAGCAAGTGGGTCTGGGTTTTCTCCCCTGCAGGAGCTACTACAGGAAGGCAGAAGACCCTGGTCTGAGGCAACCCAGAAGGACCCTCGGCTTGCGGATGAGTGGAACCCCGCGAACGCCCATCGGCTGCGGGTCCCCGAGACGTGGCTCCAAGCGGCCGGCGTCACAGGGCCGTTCCCAGCGGCCCCGGTGGGAAAATGCAGCGCTGCGGGGTGGCAGATGGGAGCCGGGGCCATGAAATATGCATGAGGCAGCAGAGCACAAAGCAAGCCGGCGCTGGCCTCGGATGAAAAGGGAGCCGGCTGCTGCCTCGGGGAGGCGGCGGGTCGGCACCGAGCGCTCCCACCCACCCTGCCGGAGAGCCGAGGGGCGGGGGGGGGGGGAGGGTTTCTGGGCGGCGCAGCTCTGAGGGGGTCTCCGCACAGTGAACGGGGCCGGGCGGGGCCGGGAACCCCGCCTCTGACGCCCACCCAAAGCGTGTCCCGCGCAGCCCCCTCCCCCGCAGCCCCCCTCCCTCACGCAGGCCCCCTCCCCCGCAGCACTCCTTCCTCACGCAGCCCCCTCCCTCAAAGACCCCTCCCCCATGCAGCCTCCTTCCCCACAGCACCCCTTCCTCACGCAGACCCCTCCCCTGCAGTACCCCTCCCTCACGCAGCCCCCTCCCCCGCATCACCCCTCCCTCACGCAGTCCTCCTTCCCCACAGCACCCCTTCCTCACGCAGCCCCCTCCCCCGCATCACCCCTCCCTCACGCAGTCCTCCTTCCCCACAGCACCCCTCCCTCACGCAGCCCCCTCCCCCACAGCACCCCTCCCTCACGCAGCCCCCTCCCCCGCAGCACCCCTCCCTCACGCAGCCCCCTCCCCCGCAGCACCCCTCCCTCATGCAGCCCTCCTTCCTCACGCAGACCCCTCCCCCGCAGCACCCCTCCCTCATGCATCCCTCCTCCCCCGCAGCACCCCTCCCTCACGCAGACCCCTCCCCCACAGCACCCCTCCCTCATGCAGCCCTCCTCCCCCGCAGCACCCCTCCCTCACGCAGCCCTCCTCCCCCGCAGCACCCCTCCCTCACGCAGCCCCCTTCCCCGCAGCACCCCTCCCTCACGCAGCCCCCTCCCCCACAGCACCCCTCCCTCACACAGCCCCCTCCCCCACAGCACCCCTCCCTCACACAGCCCTCCTCCCCCGCAGCACCCCTCCCTCACGCAGCCCCCTCCCCCACAGCACCCCTCCCTCACGCAGCCCTCCTCCCCCGCAGCACCCCTCCCTCACACAGCCCTCCTTCCCCACTGCACCCCTTCCTCACGCAGACCCCTCCCCCGCAGCACTCCTTCCTCATGCAGCCACCTCCCCTGTAACCTCCCTCCCTCACGCAGCCCCCTCCCCCGCAGCACTCCTTCCTCACACAGCCCCCTCCCTCACAGACCCCTCCCCCATGCAGCCTCCTTCCCCACAGCACCCCTTCCTCACGCAGACCCCTCCCCCGCAGCACCCCTCCCTCACGCAGCCCCCTCCCCCGCAGCACTCCTTCCTCACACAGCCCCCTCCCTCACAGCCCCCTCCCCCATGCAGCCTCCTTCCCCACAGCACCCCTTCCTCACACAGACCCCTCCCCCGCAGCACCCCTCCCTCACGCAGCCCCCTCCCCCGCAGCACTCCTTCCTCACACAGCCCCCTCCCTCACAGACCCCTCCCCCATGCAGCCTCCTTCCCCACAGCACCCCTTCCTCACGCAGACCCCTCCCCCGCAGCACCCCTCCCTCACGCAGCCCCCTCCCCTGCAGCACTCCTCCCTCACGCAGCCCTCCTTCCCCACTGCACCCCTTCCTCACGCAGACCCCTCCCTCACGCAGCCCCCTCCCCTGCAGCACTCCTCCCTCACGCAGCCCCCTCCCTCCAAGACCCCTCCCCCACGCAGCCCCCTTCCCCGCAGCACCCCTCCCTCACGCAGGCCCCTCCCTCCAAGACCCCTCCCCCACGCAGCCCCCTTCCCCGCAGCACCCCTCCCTCACGCAGGCCCCTCCCTCCAAGACCCCTCCCCCACGCAGCCCCCTTCCCCGCAGCACCCCTCCCTCACGCAGCAAGAATACTTGCGCAAGAGGGCCAGTGTAGACAGGAACAGGAATTTCTTGCGCGAGGAAGCCCGCTGGCTTAAACGGCCGTGGGAGCTTTCCTGCGCAAGGGAGCGTCTACACTGGCCCGGATGCTTTTGCGCACGAGCAAATCCGTTGCACAAAGGCACACGCCCGTACAGACGCTGGCTTGCGCAAATACGTGTCACGGGAAAACGTTTCCTTTCCAATGATTGGTGCAAACTCATGCCCGTCCCGATGCGGCCGCGGGGAGAAGAACGTGACAATTTCTGTACAAACTCAGCGATTGGGCAGCAACGTGGCAAATGAAATTGAATGTGGCTACGTGTAAAGTCATGCACGTCGGGAAAAATCACCCCAACTCTACGTCCAGTAGGATGGGGGCTAATTTGGCAACGACAAATCAGGAAAGAGATCTCGGAGTTATCGTGGACAGTTCTCGGAAAACGTCCACGCAGTGTGCAGCGGTGGTCAAAAAGGCAAATAGGATGCTAGGAATTATTAGGAAAGGGATAGAAAATAAGACCCGGAATATCTTCCTGCCCCTGTATAAAACTATGGCACGCCCACATCTGGAATACTGTCCAGATGTGGTCTCCTCACCTCCAAAAAGATATTTTGGCCTTGGAAAGGGTTCAGAGAAGGGCAACTACAATGATTCGGGGGTTGGAACGGGTCCCATATGAGGAGAGGCTAAAGCGACGGGGACTTTTCAGTTTCGAAAAGAGGAGACTGAGGGGGGATAGGATCGAGGTCTATAAAATCAGGAGTGGTGTGGAGAGGGCAGATAAAGAAAAGTTATTTATTCGTTCCCTAAATAGAAGAACTAGAGGACACCAAATGAAATGAATGGGGAGCAGGTTTAAAACGAATAAAAGAAAGTTCTTCGTCACACAGCGTGTAGTCAACCTGTGGAACTCCTCGCCGGAGGAGGCTGTGAAGGCTAGGACTATAATAGAGTTGAAAGAGAAGCTGGATAATTTCATGGAGGTTAGGTCCATCAAAGGCTGTTAGCCAGGGGATAAAATGGTGTCCCTAGCTTCTGTTTGTCTTCACACAGAGCAGAGTCAACCTGTGGAACTCCTCGCCGGAGGAGGCTGTGAAGGCTAGGACTATAACAGAGTTGAAAGAGAAGCTGGATAATTTCATGGAGGTTAGGTCCATAAAAGGCTATTAGCCAGGGGATAAAATGGTGTCCCTGGCCTCTGTTTGTCAGAGGTTGGAGAGGGATGGCAGGAGACAAATCATTTGATCGTTGTCTTCCGTCCACCCCCTCTGGGGCACCTGGTGCTGGCCACTGTCGGCAGACAGGATACTGGGCTAGAAGGACCTTTGGTCTGACCCAGTCCGGCCGTTCTTATGTTCTTAATATCAACATTTTTTTGGTCTTCGTTCCCAACCCTGCTAATTTCAAAGGGCGCAAAGTGACCGCCATACACATGATTTTGGGGCCTGCAGGGCATATCTAGGCCCACAGGAATACGGGTGTCGGGCCTTGTGGGATTGAGGCCTGAAAGGCAGAAGCAGCTCCCCAAATTGTGCACTGGATGTGCGTCAATATCGCCAGCAGCCCTCTGGAGAGGCGAGGGTTAAGGAGCTCAGGAAGCCACGCCCCCTTCTGGAGCGCCAAGCAGCTTTGCAGCGCAGTGATTGGCCGGCATCGTCTGGAGACGGACCTGCGAGGATGCTAGAGAGAGCCCAAGATGGTTTTGTGAGAAGTATTCCCCTACGGTTCCTGTGGAATTTTCCTCTTCGATCATTTTCAGAGGCCATGAAACTTTCCCTGGAAAACTCCCGAATTAGTACCGACTTCCTGGACACCTCAGTCAGCTTGAAAAAACCATGACTAACGGGGGATACGATAGAAAACGGGATGAGCAAGCACGAGGACGGTCCCCCAGTCTAGGAACACCAAGACTGTCCTGAAAGTATTTCGTTCTTTTTTTTGAGCTTCACAACTTCCTCTGGCAAGGAGTTCCACAGGTCGCCAATGTGCCGGGGGAAGAAAAACGTCCGTTTGTGTGTTTGAAACCTGCTGCCTGAGGTTTCTTCCAGCTCTACGATTCATGATTTCGGAGGAACGTTGTTGTCTTGTCTCCGGTGAACTGTTTCCCACCTTTAGAGATCATTTGAATATTATGCAAATGGCAGTGACTTGGCGCCGAACGACGATGAAAAATGCCCACTCCAGCCGTTTGTGCCATATGGAAATTACCTCTGCTGAGTCGGTGCGGAATAAATCACTGTGAAGGGAAGGATGAACGCAAACAGCTGATGCGCACGGAGGAGACGACGCGGGGTTAACCCTTGCCGTTTTCGTCTGGTGACGGCCACGCCGGAGCGCCAAAGCGTGTCACAGGCACTGAGGGCTCATGGGAGGTCTCCCGGCAGAACGACCCAGGGAAGCCGGGGAGAGCGTTGGGTGTTGGATTTCGACAAACCGGGACAGACCCGGGGCAGAGGGCGACAATCGTTTTCGGTGGAGGGCAGACACGCCGGGAGCTGGGGGATGGGCTTTTTGGGTCCACGGTGACCTGCCAGAGACAGGAGCGGCAGCTTCCGCCAGGGAAGGGAAGGAGAGAAGGAGAGTGACAGACCGAGCGGGGAATGTGTTGCTGCCGGCGGAGGAAGGAAAGATTCACTCCTGCACCCGGGAGAAGATACTAGGCCATAGGTTCCCAAACTGGGGGGCGTGGCCCCCTGGTGGGGCATCAAGAAATTCTGGGTGGGGGTGCGAGGTGATCCAGCCCCCCCAATAAATACCCCCCAAGAAAAAGCCCGGTCTGTCCCGTAAAAAAATGCAAGAAATATAACATATATTCTGTTTTTCCTTCACGGGCATCCGTTGGAAAACACACAGCTAGGGCTGGCCGGGATGGAGGGGGAAAACGGAGCATCCCGGGCAGACTTCAAAATGGCCACCTTAAAAGGGCAATGCCTGCTCTGCTCTTAAAAGGGCAACTTTTTTTTTTATTTATTTTTTTTTTTGCTTATCAAGTATTTCTGCACCTAGGATTACTGCTCTCCTCCCCAGTCCTTGGACAATGCCAATGACGAATGTGGCTCAGGAAGCCACGAAACTGGCCTCTAGAAAAAGAGAAGACGCGGCGTGGAGGGGCAAAGCGAGGGTCTGACGCACGAGACGGTTGGCGCTCTGCCCCAAAATGCTGCTTAGCTTCCCGGGAAGACTCCTAAACACGCCGGTGCCTCTGAAGGGCTATCAGGTCTCACTCCAATCTCCTTCGGAAACGAAGAGGAACGCCGTCCGTAAAAAGTTACGAGCCTGGCTGCTTCTTATTGGCCATAAACCACCCTGTCAGCCCGGACCTTGTAATATTTAGCGAGACGTTCCCGGCCCAAGTGAGTCGGAGGCAAGACAAAGGAAACACAGCACAAACGTTTGGGAGGAGGGAGAGGATGGGGGAAGTTCCCGAAAAGCCGCACAGGTCAAGAAGAATTCCTGGACGGCGAAATTTAGAGATCGTAGACTCCTAGAACTTGAAGAGACCCCGGTTCACTCCCTCTGGGACACCTGGTATTGGTGTCACTGTGGGCAGACAGAGTGCGGCGGTTGTGAGGAGGTTGTGAAGGCGAGGACTATAACAGGGTTGAAAAGAGAACTAGATACATTCATGGAGGTGAAGTCCATGAATGGCTATTAGCCAGTATGGGTAAATAAGTAATGGTGGCAGAAGTGGGATTCCTTGCTGATTCCTGTTTTCAGAAGAGTGCGGTGGTTGGGAGGAGGTTGTGAAGGCCAGGACTATAACAGGGTTGAAAAGAGAACTAGATACATTCATGGAGGTGAAGTCCATTAATGGCTATTAGCCAGTATGGGTAAAGAAGTAATGGTGGCAGAAGTGGGATTCCTTGCTGATTCCTGTTTTCAGAAGAGTGCGGCGGTTGGGAGGAGGTTGTGAAGGCTAGGACTATAACAGGGTTGAAAAGAGAACTAGATACATTCATGGAGGTGAAGTCCATGAATGGCTATTAGCCAGTATGGGTAAAGAAGTAATGGTGGCAGCAGTGGGATTCCTTGCTGATTCCCTGTTCGGTTCACTCCCTCTGGGGCACCTGGCATTGGTGTCACTGTGGGCAGACAGAGTTCTGGGTTGGATGGACCTTTGGTCTGACCCAGTATGGCCATTCTTATGTTTCTTAAAGGAGCAGTCCCTTTTTTTTTTTTGCTGGACAACTTTAAAGGGGCATCCCCCCCCCCTTTTTTTTCTCCACAACTTTGCCCTGGCTCTTCACGCTGTATCCACTGCTATCTTGGCTCTCTGCCCAGGATGGGTTGGTCACCTCTGCTCCAAGCGAAGCCACTTTTCCGATTTAACAGTGCAGTCTCGATGTAGCCTTAGTCTTCTCTTTTCTAAACGAAACCAACCCAATTCTCTCAGTCTTCCTTCTTTGGCCATGTCTTCTAGCTCAGTGGTCCCCGACCTTTTTGTGGCCAATAGCACATTCCTGTTTTCAGAAGAGTGCGGCGGTTGGGAGGAGGTTGTGAAGGCAAGGACTATAACAGGGTTGAAAAGAGAACTAGATACATTCATGGAGGTGAAGTCCATGAATGGCTATTAGCCAGTATGGGTAAGAAGGAATGGTGGCAGAAGTGGGATTCCTTGCTGATTCCTGTTTTCAGAAGAGTGTGGGGGTTGGGAGGAGGTTGTGAAGGCAAGGACTATAACAGGGTTGAAAAGAGAACTAGATACATTCATGGAGGTGAAGTCCATGAATTCCTATTAGCCAGTATGGGTAAGAAGGAATGGTGGCAGCAGTGGGATTCCTTGCTGATTCCTGTTTTCAGAAGAGTGCGGCGGTTGGGAGGAGGTTGTGAAGGCAAGGACTATAACAGGGTTGAAAAGAGAACTAGATACATTCATGGAGGTGAAGTCCATGAATGGCTATTAGCCAGTATGGGTAAGAAGGAATGGTGGCAGAAGTGGGATTCCTTGCTGATTCCTGTTTTCAGAAGAGTGCGGCGGTTGGGAGGAGGTTGTGAAGGCAAGGACTATAACAGGGTTGAAAAGAGAACTAGATACATTCATGGAGGTGAAGTCCATGAATGGCTATTAGCCAGTATGGGTAAGAAGGAATGGTGGCAGAAGTGGGATTCCTTGCTGATTCCTGTTTTCAGAAGAGTGCGGCGGTTGGGAGGAGGTTGTGAAGGCAAGGACTATAACAGGATTGAAAAGAGAACTAGATACATTCATGCAGGTTAAGCCCATGAATGCCTATTAGCCAGTATGGGTAAGAAGGAATGGTGGCAGCAGTGGGATTCCTTGCTGATTCCTGTTTTCAGAAGAGTGCGGCGGTTGGGAGGAGGTTGTGAAGGCAAGGACTATAACAGGGTTGAAAAGAGAACTAGATACATTCATGGAGGTTAAGTCCATGAATGCCTATTAGCCAGTATGGGTAAGAAGGAATGGTGGCAGCAGTGGGATTCCTTGCTGATTCCTGTTTTCAGAAGAGCGCATTGGGCGCCAACAGTTTTCAAGGCTTATGTTGTATTTGTACATTCAATAATACGAAAACCATCATATTTAATATATGAATCCATACGATAAAAAAGGTAATTTTCCCTGTGAAAGCTATGAATTAAATGATTCGGCAATTACTCTTTCACCTTCCGGCGTGAATTTGCTATTTTCATATTAAATGTGACTTGGGTCAATTTGATAGCAGCTTCATGTAGTTGGCGAGGCGTCCTGGGGCACCCTACAGACTAACCGAAGTGTTGGCGCAGACGCTTTCGTGGGCAAAGCCCCACGTCGTCAGATGCACGTTTATTTAGTTGGATCATTTGTATGTTAATGATATTGTCGTTCATTTGTAAACCAAATTCGGCATTCATAGAAACGGGGGGATGTCCAAAGGTTGTGGAGCAAAAAAAGTACCCTCCCCCTGAAAAAAAACATGGCACCTTTAAATTTCACACTCCCTATCCCCACCATGTCTCCTCCCCTTGCTCCATCAGCTTCCCTGGTGCCCCCCAACCCCTCACCCTCCTCTGCTGTCCTGACTCCTGCCCTTCTCACTGCCCTCAGCCCTCCTGCGACCTGCCCCTCTCCACCAGCCCTTCTCTCCCCCCTGTGCTCACTCCTCCCGTAGCTACCCCTCCTCATTCCCTCTTCTAACACCTCCCTTGCCTCTCTCCTCTGGTGCTGGTCCTTCCCCTGCAGGTGTTTGTCCTTCTGCTTCACCTCCAGAATCCCCTAGCACCTGCACCTTCCCTTAGCCCTGCACCCTCCTGGTGCCTCCCCCTTCCCTCACTGCCTCTGCCCCCTTTTCCCTCTTTTTCCCTGAGGCCCACCCCCTCACCACCCTCTGCCCCCATTCCCTTCATGCGCCTGTGCCCTCACACTTGACTTGCTCCATCCCCGCCTTCCTCATTTTTTTTCACCAAATAAAATAAACGGGTAGCAGGTTGAAAACGAATAAAAGAAAGTTCGTCGTCACACAGCGCGGAGTCAACCTGTGGAACTCCTCGCCGGAGGAGGCTGTGAAGGCTAGGACTATAAGGCTGTGTCCAGACTCAAGGGTTTTTTCGAAAAAACTTCATCTGCGTCTAGACTACAGCCGCGTTCGTTCGACATTACATGAAAAGAACGCCACTTTTCTTTCGACGGCAGTAAACCTCATTTCACGAGGAAGAACGCCTTTTTTCGAAAGTGCTCTTTCGAAAAAAGGCGTTCTTGAATGCAAACAGGGCTTCTTCGAAAGGGAGCATCCACACTGCCTGGGTCAACTAAAATGATTCGGGGCTTGGAACGGGTCCCATATGAGGAGAGGTTAAACCGACAGGGACTTTTCAGTTTTGAAAAGAGGCGACTGAGGGAGGATACGATAGAGGTCTATAAAGTCATGAGTGGTGTGGAGAGGGCCGATAAAGAAAAATGATTTATTAGTTCCCATAATAGAAGAACTAGAGGACACCGAATGAAACGAATGGGGAGCAGGTTTAAAACGAATAAAAGAAAGTTCTTCTTCACACAGCGCATAGTTAACCTGTGGAACTCCTCGCCGGAGGAGGCTGTGAAGGCTAGGACTATAATAGAGTTCAAAGAGAAGCTAGATAAATTCATGGAGGTTAGGTCCATCAAAGGCTATTAGCCAGGGGATAGAAATGGTGTCCCTAGCTTCTGTTTGTCTTCACACAGCACATAGTCAACCTGTGGAACTCCTCGCCGGAGGAGGCTGTGAAGGCTAGGACTATAATAGAGTTTAAAGAGAAGCTAGATCATTTCCTGGAGGTTCGGTCCATCAAAGGCTATTAGCCAGGGGATAGAAATGGTGTCCCTAGCTTCTGTTTGTCTTCACACAGCGCAGAGTCAACCTGCGGAACTCCTCGCCGGAGGAGGCTGTGAAGGCTAGGACTATAATAGAGTTTAAAGAGAAGCTAGATCATTTCCTGGAGGTTAGGTCCATCAAAGGCTATTAGCCAGGGGATAGAAATGGTGTCCCTAGCTTCTGTTTGTCTTCACACAGCGCAGAGTCAACCTGCGGAACTCCTCGCCGGAGGAGGCTGTGAAGGCTAGGACTATAATAGAGTTTAAAGAGAAGCTAGATAATTTCATGGAGGTTAGGTCCATCAAAGGCTATTAGCCAGGGGATAAAATGGTGTCCCTGGCCTCTGTTTGTCAGAGGCTGGAGAAGGATGGCAGGAGACAAATCGCTTGATCGTTGTTATTGGTCCACCCTCTTTGGGGCACCTGGTGCTGGCCACTGTCGGCAGACAGGCTACTGGACTAGATGGACCTTTGGTCTGACCCAGTCCGGCCGTTCTTATTTTCTGATGTGCTCCCTTCCACTCACGTCTGAAGGCAGCCAGACATGCCGTCGGTCTGTGGAGCAGGAAAATTTCGGCCTCCGTTCCTAAGAACGCAGCCTGTTGGCCGACACGGCGGCCATTTTGTGCTCCCCGTTCCCTCAGCCCCTCCCAAAAGTGGGGCTGTTTCGCTCTCTCTTTGTGTGTGTCTCTCTCTCTTTCCCCCTCCTTCCTTCTTTTTTCTCCCGTTCCAAACCCTTCCGCACAAAGAGACGCCGGTTTTCCTCTGCCGGGTGCGGAAAAAAAAAAAAAAAACCATCGACTACCCAACACAGCAGGTGACTGCATCACGTATCCAGGAGCTGCCAAGCTCGGGGGCTGTTGGCGAGGAGGTTCTAACGCCGTCTGCTCTTTCATCGAGAAGACGAAAAAAACCCGTCTTTTTTGCGCGGCGCCGTTGGAAGGCACACCTCCCCGATGTCGCTACGCCGGTGACAATAGGTCGTTTTATTGACTCCCCCGCCCCGAGGAAGGGGGTAATGCCGGTGTTTTTCCAGAAGCATGCATAAATTAGACGTTTAATCCTCTTCGAAATGCGAAACGACCTCATTTGTATACATGGGACAGTTCTCACAGATGGGAGCGCAAGCTGTAAACACAAATGACAAATGGCTACAGATCCGTCACAGCAGGCGAGGGGTGTGCGCGTCGGTAGGGCTGGAAGAGCCGGAAGGATTCTGGGAGGGAGAAGCAAAGGATTCTGGGACACCGGGTGAGAAGAAAATGGGGCAATTGGGGGTGGAGGATGGACATAGTTCTGGGGGGTCTGTTCATTTTTAGGCCTCTCATCCAGAGGAAGGGAGTAAGGGACATAGCAGCTCTGTGTCGGGGCCTTGCTACAACAGACAAATGACTGTCAACCTGTGGAACTCCTCGCCAGAGGAGGCTGTGAAGGCTAGGACTAGAACAGAGTTGAAAGAGGGGGCCACCCCACATCTGAGGGGACACACGGCCGGTAGAGGAACCTGTCAAAAGCGGACGTATCTCACCAACGACGGGGTTAATCCCAGGAAGGCACGATTTTCGAGGCCGAAGATGAATGAACAAGGATATCCCGGCTCGCTGTCGAGTGGAGGAGAGAAATCGGGCCTACGCGGACGAGACAGACCTGGTGAGGGTACATCCGGGGGACACCTCTACCTTGGGGGAGAAGGACACGTTGAACTGTTGCGTTATTTTGAAATGTCTACACAGCTGGCGGTTATTTCGAAAAAACGGTAGCGTTATTTTGAAATGACTTCTCTCCCGTCTACGCAGCTGGAGGTCATTTTGAAAAAACGGTAGCGTTATTTCAAAATGACTTCTCCCACGTCTACACGGCTGGTGGCTATTTTGAAAAAAACGTAGCGTTATTTCGAAATGACTACTCCCACGTCTACACAGCTGGCGGTTATTTTGAAAAAACCCTAGCGTTATTTCGAAATGACTACTCCCACGTCTACACAGCTGGCGGTTATTTTGAAAAAAACGTAGCGTTATTTCGAAATGACTACTCCCACGTCTACACAGCTGGCGGTTATTTCGGAAAAAAACGTAGCGTTATTTCGAAATGACTACTCCCACGTCTACACAGCTGGCGGTTATTTCGAAAAAACCGTAGCGTTATTTCGAAATGACTACTCCCACGTCTACACAGCTGGCAGTTATTTTGAAAAAACCGTAGCGTTATTTCGAAATGACTACTCCCACGTCTAAACAGGTGGCGGTTATTTTGAAAAAACCGTAGCGTTATTTCTAAATGACTACTCCCATGTCTACACAGCTGGCGGTTATTTTGAAAAAAACGTAGCGTTATTTCGAAATGACTTTGCCCACCTCTAGACAGCCGGTTGTGATTTCGAAATAATGCTTGCGTTATTTCGAAATGACTTCGCCCATGTCTACACAACTGGCGGTTATTTCGAAAAAACCATAGCGTTATTTTGAAATGACTTCTCCCGCGTCTACACAGCTGGCGGTTATTGTGAAAAAACTGTAGCATTATTTCGAAATGACTTCTCCCACGTCTACACGGCTGGCAGTTATTTCGAAAAAAACGTAGCATCATTTCGAAATTACTTTGCCCGCCTCTACACAGCCAGCTGTTATTTCGAAATAATGCTTGCGTTATTTCGAAATGACTTCGCCCATGTCTACACCGCTGGCGGTTATTTTGAAAAAACTGTAGCGTTATTTAAAAATGACTTTGCCCGCCTCTACACAGCTGGTGGTTATTTCGAAAAAACCGTAGCGTTATTTCACAATTACTTCACCCACCTCTACACAGCCGACAGTTATTTCGTAATAACGGTCACGTTATTTCAAAATTACTTCGCCCGCCTCTATGCCACCGGCAGTTATTTTGAAATAACGGTTGCGTTATTTCGAAATGACGTCGACCGCCTCTACGCAGCCGGCTGTTAGTTCGAAACAACTGTGGCGTTTTTTCGTAAAGACTTCGCCCGCGTCCACGCAACCGGCTGTTATTTTGAAATAACGGTAGCGTTATTTCGAAATGACTTTGCCCTCCTCTACGCAGCCAGCTGTTATTTCGAAATAACGGTAGCGTTATTTCGAAATGATTTTGCCCACCTCTACTCAGCCGGCAGTTATTTCGAAATAACAGTAGCGTTAGTTCGAAATTACTTCCCCGCCACTACACAGGCGGCAGTTATTTCGAAATAACGGTCGCGTTATTTCGAAATGACTTTGCCCTCCTCTACGCAGCCAGCTGTTATTTCGAAATAACGGTAGCGTTATTTCGAAATGATTTTGCCCACCTCTACTCAGCCGGCAGTTATTTCGAAATAACAGCAGCGTTAGTTCGAAATGACTTCCCCGCCACTACCCAGCCGGCAGTTATTTCGAAACTGTTCAATCGAGAAACGATATGGCACGTGCGGCACGATTTACTTTCGAAAGAGGCTCTTCCGACATTTGGCGCGTCGACACGGCACCCAATTACAAAAGAAAGTGCGCTTTCAAATATCCTTTATTCCTCACCGGACAAGGTGCACAGGGATGGCGGAAGAGTGCATCCAGTCTTTCCAAAAAAAATCGAAAAAACGGATGCGTTCCTTGGATGTCTTGGTGCTTTTTGGGCATACTTCCGGTAGCCTGAAAAAAGCAATGCAGTCTAACCTCCCCTGGTTCACGACACGACAATTAAAGGAGCCACGCCTGTTGTTTTTTTTGCTCAACAACTTTACAACTTTCCACCAAAAAAAAAAAAAAGTCGCCCGCCCCTTTAAGAGCAGCCATTTTGAATTCCATTGTTCGCCACGACACACCGTTGTACCATGGAACAGTTTCAGAAATCCCGGTCTGGGGTGTTTGAGTGGGATGCCTTACTCTGTTCCTTCTCCCACCGGGTGTTTCTCCTGTCCGCTTGGTGTTTCTCCAGCCCGTCGGCCATGTTGACTCTCTAGGCCCTGTGGGAGGCACGTTCCCTCAGGGAATTGGTCCCGGTCATTTCACCGACGTGGGCGTTACACACCCGGCATCGAACCGGGGACCTCCCCAGCTCAACGCCTGACTTGCTACAGGCCTGAGCAAATACACCAGGATCTGTAGGTAACAGCGGGGAGAGACTCGCATCAGATGTGGGGTGGACACCGCTAGGAACACGTCACACGCTCACCCATGGGTGCAACGTGCTGGTAAAAAACCTAAGAGTGGCCAGACCAAAGGTCCATTTAGCCTTCCAACAGTGGCCAATGCCAGATACCTCAGAGGGAGTGAACAGAACAAGGAATCATCAAGTGATCCCACCGCTGCCACCAATTCCCAGTTTCTAACAAACAAAGGTGAGGGACACCGTTCCTACCCATCCTGGCGAATAGCCATAGATGGGACCTAACCTCCGTGAATGTGTCTAGCTCTTTTCAGACCCCTGTTAAACTCTTGGCCTTCACAAGGCAGGGAGTGCCACAGGTTGACTACGTATTCCGTGCAGAAAAACCATCCTTTGGTGTGTTTTAAACCTGTTCATTTCATGTGGTGACCCCTCGGTCTTAAGTTATGGGCCTCTACTGGTTGACTGCCTTCAGTACGCCCGTTTCTCCACGTTTCATGGGTGCCACTGGGTTTCTCGATTCTTAATCCGAACGTGGTGGCGTTCCGAGTCCAACTCCTTATGGAAGTCGGAAAGTATTACGTCCACGCCGCTCTCGTTCACAAGCAAACGGGTAATCTCGTGTTTTAAAAGAACCAAGTTAATTTGGCAGGCACTATTTTCCATGAATCGATGAGGCCGGCTGTTAATTACACCCCTCCTCTATTAATTCTTCATTAATCGAGTCCTGTACCAGCTGTGCCGTTGTTTTTCTCCCCACAATCGATGTCAGGCTTTAAATTACCTCGGTTGCTCTTTTTCAATATTGACACCGCATGAGTTTTCGGCCAGGAACTGGCAACTGGCATCTCCCCAGGGTGCCGAGCTGGAGATGGTGGGGTCGGTGAAGATGGACAAGTTTGGAGGACGTAGGATGTTGTCCTCGTAGAGTATGGTAGGAAGGGGTCAGAGAACCGATTCTGCCTCGATGCCCTCTGGCTACAGGCACATGGGCAGACAGAGGTAGCATGGACTGCAGCAAGGGGTCCGGGGGCCCCGGCTTACCTGGCTCCGACCCCCAAGGATCGGGGTTCCT
Organism: Pelodiscus sinensis; assembly: GCF_049634645.1. Lineage (NCBI taxonomy): Eukaryota > Metazoa > Chordata > Testudines > Trionychidae > Pelodiscus > Pelodiscus sinensis. The sequence continues at coordinate 4,458,813 of NC_134725.1, read as the reverse complement.
CCCTGCATCACTGGGGAGATGGTGCTGGTGTTCTAGCCTTGTGCCCGCCGAACCCGCCCACACCCCACACCCCAACCAGCACTTGCACCCTTCCGCCCACACCCCACACCCCAACCTGCACCTGCACCTGCACCCTTCCTCCCACCCACACCCCACACCCCAACCTGCACCTGCACCTGCACCCTTCCTCCCACCCACACCCCACACCCCAACCCGCACCTGCACCTGCACCCTTCCTCCCACCCACACCCCACACCCCAACCCGCACCTGCACCTACACCCTTCCTCCCACCCACACCCCACACCCCAACCTGCACCTGCACCTGCACCCTTCCTCCCACCCACACCCCACACCCCAACCCGCACCTGCACCTACACCCTTCCTCCCACCCACACCCCACACCCCAACCTGCACCTGCACCTGCACCCTTCCTCCCACCCACACCCCACACCCCAACCCGCACCTGCACCCTCTCTCCCGCCCACACCCCACACCCCAACCCGCTCCTGCATTCTCGGTCCCGCCCTCACCCCACACCCCAACCCGCACCTGCACCCTCCCTCCCGCCCACACCCCACACCCCAACCAGCACCTGCACCCTCCCTCCAGTCCACACCCCACACCCCAACCCGCTCCTCCATTCTCACTCCCACCCTCACCCCACACCCCAACCTGCTCCTGCACCCTCCCTCCCGCCCACACCCCACACCCCACACCCCAACCTGCTCCTGCACCCTCCCTCCCGCCCACACCCCACACCCCAACCGGCTCCTGCATTCTCGCTCCCACCCTCCCGCCCACACCCCAACCCGCGCCTGCACCCTCCCTCCCGCCCACACCCCACACTCCAACCCGCGCCTGCACCCTCCTGCCCACAACCCATCTGGTGGTGAGTAGAGATGAGGACAGAGTCAGTGTGAGGTCTATCGGTGGGGTAAGATGTGCAGAAGGTCAGGTTCCTCTTTCAAGTGTCTTCACTTGGATTGCCCTAGGTTCCTCGGTGGCCTTCTCCCTCCCCACAGATCTCAGAGCCAGTACCCTTCCTGTGACATCCTCTTCTACTGCAGGGGGTCCCAACCTGGGATATAGAAACCCCAGGGGGCACGGGAAGCTTGTCAAGGAAGGGAGTATGGGGAATACTTGGTAAATAACTAGATTATCCTAATTGAAATGTTCCAAAAGGAGCAGAGTTTGTGAAAAAAGTTGTAGATTCTAGAGTCTAGAATTTATTTCCTTTCATATTGGCTAGGGGGTACGGAAAGGTTGACTAAAAGCCAAGGTGGTACGGGGACCGAAAAAGTTTGGGAACCTCTGGTCTAGACCATCCCTGGTCAATGTCTATAGAATCATAGAACTGGGAGGGACCTTGTGAGGTCATCAAGTCCAGTCCACTACCCTCATGGAAGGACCAAGCCCCATCTCAACCATCCCTGGTAGATGTCTACAGAATCATAGAACTGGAAGGAACCTCAAGAGGTCATCAAGTCCAGTCCCCTACCCTCATGGCAGGACCAAACCCCATCTCGACCATCCCTGGTAGATGTCTACAGAATCATAGAACTGGAAGGAACCTCAAGAGGTCATCAAGTCCAGTGCCCTACCCTCACGGCAGGACCAAGCCCCATCTAGAACATCCCTGGTAGATGTCTACAGAATCATAGAACTGGAAGGGACCTCAAGAGGTCATCATGTCCAGTCCCCTACCCTCATGGCAGGACCAAACCCCATCTCGACCATCCCTGGTAGATGTCTACAGAATCATAGAACTGGAAGGGACCTCAAGAGGTCATCAAGTCCAGTCCCCTACCCTCATGGCAGGACCAAACCCCATCTCGACCATCCCTGGTAGATGTCTACAGAATCATAGAACGGGAAGCGACTTTGAGAGGGCATCAAGTCCAGTCCCCTGCCCTTCCGGCCGGGCCAAGGCCCATCTCGACCATCCCTGGTAGATGTCTACAGAATCATAGAACTGGAAGGGACCTCAAGAGGTCACCGAGTCCAGTCCCCGGCCCTCATGGCAGGACCAAGCCCCATCTAGACAATCCCTGGTAAAGTCTGTAGAATCATAGAACTGGACCTCAAGAGGTCATCAAGTCCAGTACCCTACCCTCATGGCAGGACCAAACACCATCTCGACCACCCCTGGTAGATGTCTATAGAATCGTAGAAATGGAAGGGACCTTGAGAAGTCATCAAGTCCAGTCCGCTGCCCTCCCGGCCGGACCAAGACCCATCTAGACCATCCCTGGTAATGTCTATAGAATCATAGAACTGGAAGGGACCTCAAGAGGCCATCAAGTCCAGTCTCCTACCCTCATGGCAGGACCAAGCCCCATCTAGACCATCCCTGGTAGATGTCTACAGAATCATAGAACTGGAAGGGACCTTGAGAAGTCATCGACTCCAGTCCCCTGCCCTCCCGGCAGGACCTAGCCCCATCTAGACCATCTCTGGTAGATGTCTATAGAATCGTAGAAATGGAAGGGACCTTGAGAACTCATCGACTCCAGTCCTCTGTCCTCCCGGCAGGACCAAGCCCCATCTAGACCATCCCTGGTAGATGTCTACAGAATCATAGAACTGGAAGGGACCTCGAGAAGTCACCGAGTCCAATCCCCCACCCTCACGAGCTCGCTCTGCGTCAACCTTTTACACAGAGTCAAATGGATTTATTTGGGGGGGTGTGGTTCCTTTTGGGGGCTTCCTCATAGCGGAGCCCAGACATAAGCTGGTTCGGCATGTATATTCGTCTGCTGTGGGGGGCGGTTACCCGAACTCCGGGCCATGGCTGGAGGAGACCAGAGCTTCTGGTCCAGCAGGATGGGCGGGGGGGGATGCCCCAGGGGGAGGTGGGCAGATCGGTGGCATGACCGGCACCCTGGGGACCCCAGGTGTACCCCAGCGATCGCACCCATCATGCTTAGGGGAACATTGCTGTTTTCTGGCTGCATCCGCAGCCGCTTGCTCTAATTTAGGGGCATTAATCTCCCGGAGAAAGAGGCAGCGTGTGGAGCGCCGGCCCCGGCACATCCATTCCAAAATAATTAAGTTATTCCCCCCCCCCCGAAGGTCTCTCGGAAACCATAAATATGTCATGAGCCACAGCTCCAAGCCAGACTCAGCCCTGATTAGCTCACCCGTGTAATGACCCTAATTGGGAATTGCCCGATAAAAGATGGACCGGCCCAAAGCTCAACCTGCATCAGGCGGGTGTCTGAGGTTAAGGGCTTGTTAACGCTGCCCACGCTGCCTGCAGCTGGAGGAGAGGAGGGGAGGAGAGGGGAAGGGAGGGGAGGGGAAGAGAGGAGAGATGAGGAGGGAAGGGAGGGGAGGGGAGGGAAGGGAAGAGAGGAAGAAAGGAGGAGAGTAGGGGAGAGGAGGAGGGGAAGAGAGGAGGGGAGAGGAGAGGAGGGGAGAGAAGGGAAGGGAAGGGGGAGGGAAGGGGAGGGGAGGGGAGGAGAGGAAGAGAGCAGAGGAGGGGAGGGGAGGGGAGGAGAGGTGAGGTGAGGAGGGACGGGGAGGAGAGGAGGGGAGGAGAAAAGGGAAGGGGACGGGAGGGGAGGGGAGGGGAGGGGAGGGGAGGAGAGGAGAAGAGAGGAGGGGAGGGAAGAAGAGAGGAGGGGAGGCAAGGGGAGGAGAGAAGGGAAGGGGACGGGACGGGAGAAGACAGGAGGGGAGGGGAAGGGAGAGGAGGAGAGGGGAGGGGAAGGGAGGAGAGGCGAGACGGCTCAACTCCCGACGCCTACGGCTCAACTCCCCACACGCCCGCCCGACGCCTTCGGCCCAGCGCCCCACACGCCCGCCCGACGCCTACGGCCCAGCGCCCCACACGCCCGCCCGACGCCTACGGCCCAACGCCCCACACGTCCGCCCGACGCCTACGGCCCAGCGCCCCACACGCCCACCCGACACCTACGGCCCAGCACCCCACACGCCCGCCCGACGCCTACGGCCCAGCGCCCCACACGCCCACCCGACGCCTACGGCCCAATTCCCCACATGCCCGCCTGATGCCTACGGCCCAGTGCCCCACACGCCCACCCGACGCCTACGGCCCAACTCCCCACACGCCCGCCCAACGCCTACGGCCCAGTGCCCCACACGCCCACCCGACGCCTACGGCCCAGTGCCCCACACGCCCACCCGACGTCTACGGCCCAACTCCCCACACGCCCGCCCAACGCCTACGGCCCAGCGCCCCACACGCCCGCCCGACACCTACGGCCCAACGCCCCACACGCCCACCCGATGCCTACGGCCCAGCGCCCCACACGTCCGCCCGACGCCTACGGCCCAACTCCCCACACGCCCGCCCGATGCCTGCGGCCCAGCGCCCGACACACCCGCCCGACGCCTACGGCCCAGTGCCCCACACGCCCGCCCGACGCCTACGGCCCAGCGCCCCACACGCCCGCCCGACGCCCCACACGCCCACCCAACGCCTACGGCCCAGTGCCCCACACGCCCGCCCGACGCCTACGGCCCAGCGCCCGACACACCCACCTCATCTTCCTAGATTACTTTTTTCTTTAAAAAGACGATTTTGGACCGTGTAAACCCACCGAAAGTCATAGGATGCTCGCAACGTAGGGTTGGCCAAGAGCTCAGGAGTTGCGTTGATGTCCAACTCCCTGCCCAAACGTAGACCAACCTCAACTCTTCCATCCCAGTCAACCCACCCTACGGCGTCATCACCCTCTTCCTCAACCCTATTCCCAATCCTCGCGTTGCCTCAGAATCCAACCTCCTTTCCCACCTCCCCGCCCGAGCCCCCGCGACCGATACGAGCGTGTCTAATTCCCGCGAATAATTAATGCGCCGTAATAAGCGCTCGATACCAACGAGCAGAATAAATACAACTCCCCAAGACCGCATAACCAACGCGAATTCATTTCTGCGCGGCGAGGAAGCTGTTACGAGCCAGGAAGGGGAGATATAATCTCTATCCATAACCCGTCCTTATTATCTCATTGTTTTATGTGTGCAGTGATACATGCTGGCGTCGCGCACAATTCATCCAGCCGTCCTGGACTTGGCGGGCATGTTATTTCTGCGGGTATTAGCCTCATCATTTCTCATCAGCGGGCTGACACGCCAGGATGCTTTTCTCGCGGCGCGTGAAACATGAGAGCACTTTTCCCGGCAAACAGAGCCGACCGGAGCCGTCTTTTCCGCTGCCAACAACGTGCGCTCGGCCGTGAAATATGTATTTTCCGTAATTCCACGCCGGTCGTCACGGCACGCGCCGTAAAACACCCTTCTCAGCAACCCGTCAAAGTTCAGCCGGAAGAGATCAGAGGGACTTTTTCGAGGCGCTCGTGGCGTTTGGTTTTTACATCTCGGAACACCGTTTCCGAGTTACGACCACCTCCACTTACGACCACCGCGGATCAGAGGGTCAGAAAAATTTGACGGGTACGTCCACACCGCTGAAACGTGCAGAAATCGGAAGTTTTCTTTGAAGTTGTCCAGCGCGTTATTTTTGTACTTTTTACCCCCTCAAATTTCATCCCCCGCCCGGCGACGAGGAAGCTGGTGAAACAAACGTGTTGCAACGGTGGAAAAAAACGGTGCGGCTCCGTCTCGACTGGCATGATTTTCCGGAAATGCTTTGAACGGAAAAGTTTTCCGTTCAAAGCATTTTCGGAAAAGCGTGTCTAGATTGGCAGGACGCTTTTCCGGAAAAGCACTTTTAACGGAAAAGCGTCCGTGGCCAATCTAGACGCGCTTTTCCGCAAAAAAGCCCCGCTCGTCATTTTCGCCATCGGCGCTTTTTTGCGGAAAACAAATCTGAGCTGTCTACACTGGCTCTTTTGCGCAAAAGTTTTTCGGAAAAAGACTTTTGTCCGAACGGGAGCAGCGTAGTTTTTCCGGAAAAGCACTGATGATTTTACAGGAGATCGTCAGTGCTTTTGCGGAAAATCAAGCGGCCAGTGTAGATAGCTGGCACGTTTTTCCGGAAAAGCATTTGCTTTTCCGGAAAAAGTGGCCAGTCTAGACACAACGGCTGTGTCTACGCTGGCAAGTTATTCCGGAAAATCAGCCGCTTTTCCGGAAAAGCATCCTGCCAATCTAGACGTGCTTTTCCGTCAATACTTTTAACGGAAAACCTTTTCCGTTAAAAGCATTTCCAGAAAATCATGCCAGTGTAGACGGAGCCAGCCTGGGTGTCCAAAAACTGTAGGTACTGGGGGTACTTATAAGTTTTTTTTAAAGTGGGTACTTTATAAAAAATCATTGAGAAACATCGGTCTGTCTACGTTATGCCAACCGTCTCGGATTCCTTAATTTCAGGCGCTTCCATTTCTGGGGGGGAGGGATCGTGGGATGCCAGCCAATAGCGAGAGGCGATGAATATTTAATACTCGGGGCTAGTTTTGAGTGCCTCCATGATTACGAACAGCTCGGTCGCCCTGTAACTCTATGGGATGCGAGTGACAAACGCTTCGATTTACGGACCAACTGGTGGTCCGTAACGTGTCCGTAACTCAGGGAGCGGCTGTCCTTTCCAGCGTTGGCCATTTTGGGTATGTCTAGACCAGCCACATGTGGCTATTCCTACTCCCCCCCAGGGTAAATCCCCCCCCCCCAAGGCTTTTAAAGCTGCCCCGTGCCCCCGAAAAAGTCCCTCTCCTCCTGGCTCTCTTAAAGTCTATTTCTTAAAGGGGCAGTACTTTTTTTTTTTTTGCGCTCAACAACTTCATGCTGGATCCTCTCGGCTCGCCGCCCGGAATGGGTGTAGGTGGAGGTATCCTGGAATAGCTCCTCCGCGTCAAGGGAACGCATTTCATTTGCTCTTCCACTTTTTTTCGGCAAAAAAAACACGCTCTTTCGGGGAGCCCTGTCTACCTCGTTCTACGATGAATCAAGGCTCTTCTGAAAGAACATAAGAACGGCCGTACAGGGTCAGACCAAAAGTCCTTCTAGCCCAGTATCCTGTCTGCCGACAGTGGCCAACACCAGGTGCCCCAGAAGGTGGACTGAAGACAACGATCAAGAGATTTGTCTCCTGCCATCTCTCTCCAACCTCTGACAAACAGAGGCCAGGGACACCATTTTATCCCTTGGCTAATAGCCTTTGATGGACCTAACCTCCATGAAATTATCTAGCTTCTCTTTCAACTCTGTTATAGTCCTAGCCTTCACAGCCTCCTCCGGCGAGGAGTTCCACAGGTTGACTCTGCGCTGTGTGAAGACAAACAGAGGCCAGGGACACCATTTCTATCCCCTGGCTAATAGCCTTTGATGGACCTAACCTCCATGAAATGATCTAGCTTCTCTTTCAACTCTATTATAGTCCTAGCCTTCACCGCCTCCTCCGGCGAGGAGTTCCACAGGTTGACTCGGCGCTGTGTGAAGACAAACAGAAGCTAGGGACACCATTTTATCCCCTGGCTAATAGCCTTTTATGGACCTAACCTCCATGAATTTATCCAGGTTCTCTTTCAACTCTATTATAGTCCTAGCCTTCACAGCCTCCTCCGGCGAGGAGTTCCACAGGTCGACTCCACTCTGTGTGACGAAGAACTTTCTTTTATTCGTTTTAAACCTGCTCCCCATTCATTTCATTTGGTGTCCTCTAGTTCTTCTATTATGGGAACGAATAAATAACTTTTCTTTATCCGCCCTCTCCACACCACGCATGATTTTATAGACCTCTATCCTATCCCCCCTCGGTCTCCTCTTTTCTAAACTGAAAAGTCCCCGTCGCTTTAACCTCTCCTCATAGGGGACCCGTTCCAAACCCCTGATCATTTTAGTTGCCCTTTGCTGAACCCTTTCCAAGGCCAAAATATCTTTTTGGAGGTGAGGAGACCACATCTGGACACAGTATTCCAGATGTGGGCATCCCATAGTTTTATACAGGGGCAGTAAGATATTCCGGGTCTTATTTTCTATCCCTTTCCTAATCATTCCCAGCATCCTATTTGCCTTTTTGACCGCCGCTGCACACTGCGTGGACGTTTTCCGAGAACTGTCCATGATAACTCCAAGATCTCTTTCCTGATTTGTCGTAGCCAAATTAGCCCCCACCCTACTGGACGTAGAATTGGGGTTATTTTTCCCGACGTGCATGACTTTACACTTCTCCACATTCAACTTCATTTGCCAACGAAGAGGCTTTCGTGTCCTTTGGCCCGTCTGGACGGCAAAAGCCTCTTCCGGAAAAGCGATCGGAAAAACGCGACACACATTTGCGTCTCGTGTTCCGAAACACGGCCAGCGTGTCGACCCCGTCTGCCTCATGAACTCCCAAACGTCAGGGGGATAGTGACAGTGGCTACTTCGCCATGTCATTTTGACTGCCGTTTTGGGGACGTTTCTCCGAACCGGCGTCATCAAAACACCCTGTACCTGGAATCCACCGACAGAAGCCTTCGTAAGTCGTCCATGATGCGGGCAGGAGTAGTTTTCGTAATTTCCTAACCAGTAGTCCACGTACTCGTAGGGGGAGAAGTCTACGTTATACCAACCATCCCAGATTCCTTAATTTCGTGCTCTTCCATTTCTGGGGGGGGGGGGGGGAGGGATCGTGGGACGCCAGCCAATAGCGAGAGGTGATGAATATTTAATAATCGGGGCTAGTTTTGAGTGCCTTGCGATGCATTTATCTACCACACTTGCTTAGAAGTTGCTCCCTCGGCAAAAGAATTTCTCGGTCTCTCTCTTTTGGTCAACATGGATCCACTTTCTCGGGTGGGAAAACACCCCATCCTTGTTGGGAAGGTTGGGGGTTGGTACGTCTGGGAGTGGGCAGGAGCTGAGTGGGGTGTGGGAAGGAGGCAGTGTGTGGGAGCGGGTTGGGGGTCGGTGGGTCTGGGAGGGTGGGAGGAGCAGGAGCCAAGTTGGGGGTGTGGGCGGGAGGGACGGTGCGGGAGCGGATTGGGGGTCGGTGGGTCTGGGAGGGTGGGAGGAGCAGGAGCCGAGTTGGGGGTGGGCGGGAGGGAGGGTGCGGGAGCGGGTTGGGGGTTGGTGGGTCTGGGAGGGTGGGAGGAGCAGGAGCCGAGTTGGGGGGTGGGCGGGAGGGAGGGTGCAGGTTGGGGGTTGGTGGGTCTGGGAGGGTGGGAGGAGCAGGAGCCAAGTTGGGGGTGGGCGGGAGGGAGGGTGCGGGAGCGGGTTGGGGGTCGGTGGGTCTGGAACGGTGGGAGGAGCAGGAGCCAAGTTGTGGGGTGGGCGGGAGGGAGAGTGCGGGAGCGGGTTGGCTGTCGGTGGGTCTGGGAGGGTGGGAGGAGCAGGAGCCGAGTTGGGGGTGTGGGCGGGAGGGAGGGTGCGGGAGCGGGTTGGCGGTCGGTGGGTCTGGGACGGTGGGAGGAGCATGAGCCGAGTTGGGGGGTGGGCGGGAGGGAGGGTGCAGGAGCGGGTTGGGGGTCGGTGGGTCTGGGAGGGTGGGAGGAGCAGGAGCCGAGTTGGGGGTGTGGGCGGGGGGGACGGTGCGGGAGCGGGATGGCTGTCGGTGGATCTGGGAGGGTGGGAGGAGCAGGAGCCGAGTTGGGGGTGGGCGGGAGGGAGGGTACGGGAGCGGGTTGGGGGTCGGTGGGTCTGGAACGGTGGGAGGAGCAGGAGCCAAGTTGTGGGGTGGGCGGGAGGGAGGGTGCGGGAGCGGGTTGGCTGTCGGTGGGTCTGGAACGGTGGGAGGAGCAGGAGCCAAGTTGTGGGGTGGGCGGGAGGGAGAGTGCGGGAGCGGGTTGGCTGTCGGTGGGTCTGGGAGGGTGGGAGGAGCAGGAGCCGAGTTGGGGGTGTGGGCGGGAGGGAGGGTGCGGGAGCGGGTTGGCGGTCGGTGGGTCTGGGACGGTGGGAGGAGCATGAGCCGAGTTGGGGGGTGGGCGGGAGGGAGGGTGCAGGAGCGGGTTGGGGGTCGGTGGGTCTGGGATGGTGGGAGGAGCAGGAGCCAAGTTGTGGGTGTGAGGGATGGTGTGGGAGCGGGTTGGGGGTCGGTGGATCTGGGAGGGTGGGAGGAACATGAGCCGAGTTGGGGGGTGGGCGGGAGGGAGGATGCGGGAGCGGGTTGGGGGTTTGGTGGGTCTGGGACGGTGGGAGGAGCATGAGCCGAGTTTGGGGGTGGGCGGGAGGGACGGTGCGGGAGCAGGTTGGGGGTCGGTGGATTTGGGAGTGTGGGAGGAGCAGGAGCCGAGTTGGGGGGTGGGCGGGAGGGAGGGTGCGGGAGCGGGTTGGGGGTTGGTGGGTCTGGGAGGGTGGGAGGAGCAGGAGCCGAGTTGGGGGTGCGGGCGGGAGGGACGGTGCGGGAGCGGGTTGGGGGTCGGTGGATCTCGGAGGGTGGGAGGAGCAGGAGCCAAGTTGGGGGTGTGGGCGGGAGGGAGGGTGCGGGAGCGGGTTGGCTGTCGGTGGGTCTGGGAGGGTGGGAGGAGCAGGAGCCAAGTTGGGGGTGTGGGCGGGAGGGACGGTGCGGGAGCGGATTGGGGGTCGGTGGGTCTGGGAGGGTGGGAGGAGCAGGAGCCGAGTTGGGGGTGGGCGGGAGGGAGGGTGCGGGAGCGGGTTGGGGGTCGGTGGATCTGGGAGGGTGGGAGGAGCAGGAGCCGAGTTGGGGGGTGGGCGGGAGGGAGGGTGCAGGTTGGGGGTTGGTGGGTCTGGGAGGGTGGGAGGAGCAGGAGCCAAGTTGGGGGTGGGCGGGAGGGAGGGTGCAGGAGCGGGTTGGGGGTCGGTGGGTCTGGAACGGTGGGAGGAGCAGGAGCCAAGTTGTGGGGTGGGTGGGAGGGAGGGTGCAGGAGCGGGTTGGCTGTCGGTGGGTCTGGGATGGTGGGAGGAGCAGGAGCCAAGTTGGGGGTGTGGGCGGGAGGGACGGTGCGGG